>NC_052522.2:23087500-23399903 GCF_016746395.2 Drosophila simulans
TATATACATATATACATATATACATATATACATATATACATATATACATATATACATATATACATATATACATATATAACATATATACATATATACATATAAAAAAAAAAAATATACATATATACATATATACATATATACATATATACATATATACATATATACATATATACATATATACATATATACATATATACATATATAAGTTAACACGAGCAAGTCAGAGGGGTGCGACGACCCGCCGAAATGCCATCCAAGACCGGATGGACCAACAATAACATCGGCGACGCTGAGCCAGCCCAGTAACGCATTTCGCTTTAGCGAAAGCGATGTGCAAGGGTCAGCGTAATGCGAGGCGGGCATGTGCGCGCTGGGTGACCGTCGAAGGCACGGAACTCCAGACGGCACGAGGCGCTGACTAAGCGCTCTGCTGGGACCGCTGCCTCCAACCGAAGACTTGGCGGCCTGAATAAATTTGATTTGCATTTAGTTCGTAAGATACCAGAATTCAGAGCAGTTGGCTCTAATAAAAAGAACCATTCAATACAAACGTATTTGGTTTAATTGACGCCCAACGCGCTTAAGTGTCGTAAAACCTTAAAATCCGTAGTAAAAAGATCTAGAAATCAAGGTCTCGTAATCGGGTTTTCTTTGACACTTCGGACTCGCGCGCTGCACAATAATAGTGAACAGCAACAAACAAACAAAATTATCTAATACAAAAGCAAAACAACGCTGCACAAGCAACAGTGAAAACCGCTGCATATCAACAGTAATCAGCTAAATCAACGACAGCCGCCAGAGGATAAACGGATCAACCAGCTACCGTCTTCGATGCATTTTTATTATACCAGTATACCAATATAACATGTAAGTGAGATCTTTATTTTCAATTTACCTCTTTTAACGTCAACCAGACATGTGTGCCAATTTTTGAAAAAAAAATACACATAATAAGTAACGAAATAAAAAAAAAAGTGATTGCAATTAAAAGTTCAGGTATAGCGATTTTCATTTACAAATTTAAAAAAAAAAAAAAAAAAAAAAACAAATGACGAAGAAGGAAAATTAAGCTCTTTCTCATACAAATTATAAAAAAATTTTTAAAAAGTATCATTGTCCGATGTATAGAAACAGTAACGAAAACAACGACAGTGACGAAGACTTAATACAGAGCTATAAAGACATAAGAAATAATAGCCATCAAGGGGGTTACATTGACGGTACTGAGACCGACGAAGATATAGAATTAAGTAACTTAATTGACGGCTTTACAGACAAAGTAAAAATGGTTAACGACCAGGAATTTCAAAATCAACATCAGGACCTTCAACAAGAGACAACAGCAACACAAGAACAGGCGAAAACCTCAGGTACCATTAGTAATAAAGATGTAATTAGACTCATGGAAGCGGCCGTAAATGGCGCACTAGAGCATCAACAAAAAATATTTTCAGAAAAGCTTAAAGAGGTTGAGAATAGGCAGAGAGTAAATGAGGGTGGACCCCTAGTGGTATACGAGCAAATACCACATAACTCAGCTATCTCTTGTAATGAACCACTAGACTTAGTAAAGTCCATACCAAGTTTTGACGGAAAACAAGATGAGTATGTGGCATGGCGAACCGCAGCAGTTAACGCCTACGAAATCTACAAACCATATTTGGGTAGCTCTAGAACCTACCAGGCCGTAGGAATCATACGTAACAAGGTAATAGGCCCCGCGGGAGTAATGCTTACGTCACATAATACAGTACTAAATTTTGATGCTATAATAGCTAGAATGGACTGCGCTTATGCAGAACAAACTCCAATCGAGGTAACGCAACAACAAATGCTTACTATGCGTCAGGGAGAACTTCCCCTAATGACTTTTTATAATGAGATTGAGAGAAAGCTAACTCTTATTATTAGTAAGACTTTGTTGTCTTATGACACAAATACTGCCGCTATCTTAAATAATAGGTCACGGCAGGACGCTTTGACCGCTTTTGTGACCGGGTTAAAAAAATCAGTCCGACATGTAGTTCTCTCAGCTGCGCCCAAAGATTTGCCATCAGCATTGGCTGTGGCTCAACGGGCAGAGTCTTGCAATGAGCGAGCCTGGTTCGTTGCAAACTTTAATAAAAATTTAGAGGACAAATCCTACAATTCAGAAAACCGTCGCCAGGGTAACCGTTTTCATAACACCCCACAAGGTAATAACCACAACAACTCCCAGGGTGTTTTCCAGAGAAATCAAAACAATAATGCACCGGGCACTAGTAACCAAACTAGAGGCTCTCAATTTTCTAAAAACCAAGGACATAAAGGCCAAACGCAACAGAACAGTGAATCAAATAATCCTCGTAAAAGCTATTCTCAAAATCTAGGTCCTGAACCAATGGACGTTGATCCCACATCACGTTCTAAATTTAGGGGCGAGCAGACAGCTCGCAGTCGTCAATGGTTGAACCATACGACCCAAGAGCAGTCACATGACCAGGAGTATAGGGTAAAGTCATCCTACGAAGCAGCGGAAATCGAGGCAGATAACACGTCCGATTCGGAATCATGTAATTTTTTAGGGGAACGTCCCTGCTCCCGTACATAATTCGTACGATAGCGGGGCGGGAAATCAGGTTACTGTTAGATACAGGAGCCTCCAAAAATTACATAAAACCTTTATCTGAACTAAAACACTTCAAACCGGTGGAAACACCATTTGAAGTTACATCAATCCATGGGCACACAAAAATAAAACAAAAGTGTCTGATCCATCTATTCAATGTTAAGTCATACTTTTTCTTGTTAAACAACCTGAACGGATATGACGGAATTGTTGGACTAGATGTACTAAAAAGGGTCAATGCAAAAATTGATCTAACAAAAAACATCATTGAGCATGATCATGGTACAGAGCAGATTTTTTACTCAAAATGCAGAAATGTAAACTTTATTAACATCAATGACGTGGACGTGCCAAACGCCGTCAACGAAGATTTTAAAAAGATGATCAAAAACAGATCAAAAGCCTTTGCGGACCCAAACGAGTCCCTCCCCTTTAATATAAATACGGTCGCCACGATCCGCACTGACGGGGAACCTGTATATTCAAAACTTTACCCATATCCGATGGGTGTAGCCGATTTCGTCAATTCAGAAGTTAAACAACTTCTAGCAGACGGAATAATAAGACCATCCCGGTCGCCTTACAATAACCCAATTTGGGTTGTTGATAAGAAGGGTTTTGACGAAGAAGGTCATAGGAAGAAACGTCTCGTTATTGACTTCAGAAAACTGAATCAGAAAACAATTGATGACAAGTATCCTATACCATCCATATCGACCATACTGTCGAACATTGGAAAAGCCCAGTACTTCACGACTCTTGATCTGAAGTCGGGCTTCCATCAAATTGAGCTCGCGGAGCGCGATCGAGAAAAGACAGCTTTTTCGGTCAACAATGGGAAGTATGAATTCTGCAGACTTCCCTTTGGTTTAAAAAATGCCCCTAGTATTTTCCAACGGGCCATAGATGATGTTCTGAGAGATCACATCGGTAAAACTTGCTATGTCTACGTCGATGACGTAATCATTTTCTCCCAAACAATGGAGAGTCATGTCAACGATATAAACACGGTCCTAAAAACTTTGTGCGATGCAGGCATGAGAGTGTCTGTAGAAAAATCTATGTTCTTTAAGGAGAACGTAGAATATTTGGGATTCATAGTGTCCCGAGGGGGAATTAAAACTTCGCCTGAAAAGGTTAAGGCTATAAAAGAATTTCAACCTCCATCAACACTGTTCAGTCTCAGGTCATTTCTGGGACTGGCCAGTTATTATAGATGTTTCATAAAGGGGTTTGCTAGCATCGCAAGACCTCTGACGAATATTCTAAAAGGTGACAATGGAAAAATTGGTGCAAACCACTCAAAGAAAGTCAAACTAGAGCTGACCAACGAGCAGCGAAAATCATTTGAAAAACTTAGAAACATCCTGGAGTCTGAGGATGTCATGTTGGCATACCCAGATTTCACTCAGCCATTTGACTTGACCACTGACGCCTCTGGAAGCGGCCTAGGGGCTGTTCTTTCACAGAAAGGTCGTCCAATCACCATGATCTCTCGTACGTTACGCGGAACAGAGATTTCAATGGCAACAAATGAACGAGAACTACTAGCAATAGTATGGGCACTCCAAAATCTCAGAAGCTATTTATATGGCGTAAAGAAGTTAAACATCTTCACCGACCATCAACCACTGACCGGTTCAATGTCGGATAAAAATCCGAATCCCAGGCTCAAAAGGTGGAAAGCGTTTGTTGATGAACATAACGCACAAGTGTTCTACAAGCCGGGTAAAGAAAACCACGTAGCCGACGCCTTGTCGCGGCAAAACGTAAATGCTTTAGATAACGATACACACTCCGACATCGTTACTATCCACAGCGAGGAGTCGTTGACCTACACTATAGAGTCAACGGAAAAACCTGTAAACTGTTTCAGGAACCAAATAGTGATCGAACAGGCAGATTTCCCGTCTATAAAGTCGATCATCCTTTTTAAATCAAAAACGCGTCACATTGTGCGATTTACAGACCGCACAACACTGCTTCGCTCACTAGAAGATTTAGTAAAAATAGATGTCGTCAATGCAATCCACTGCGAGCTACCTATACTCGCCTTCATTCAGCACGATTTAATCGTCGCTTTTCCCTCGACGACATTTAGACATTGTAAAAGCTTGGTCACCGATATAACAAACAGTACCGAGCAAAGGGAAATTATGACCACGGAACACAATAGGGCCCATAGAGCAGGACAGGAAAACGTAAAACAGGTCCTTCGTGACTACTTTTTTCCAAAAATGGGCCAGCTAGCGGCAGAAATCACCGCAAATTGCAGAACATGTTCCAAAGCAAAATACAATCGTCACCCAGTGCAACAAACCATAGCGGAAACACCAATTCCCGGTTATACTGGGGAAATTATCCACATAGATATATTTTCAACTGATCAAAAGCATTTTCTAACTTGTATCGACAAATTTTCAAAATTCGCTATAGTCCAACCAATCGATTCAAGAGCAATCGTAGATATCAAAACTCCGATACTACAACTAATAAATCTGTTCCCTAAAATAAAAACAGTTTATTGCGACAATGAAAGGTCTATCAACTCACAAACCATACGAACCATCCTAGAAAATAGGTATGGTATACAGGTCTCAAATGCGCCCCCCTTGCACAGCACGTCTAATGGCCAAGTTGAGAGATTTCATAGCACCCTAGCAGAAATCGCACGGTGCATCAAGATAGATCAAAACATAACCGAGACGACCGACCTCATTCTATTTGCAACAATAGAATATAACAGAACTGTCCACTCGGTTACAAATAAAAAGCCTCATGAAATAGTTCACGCTATTCCACCAGATTTTGCGGGCACAATAAGAGACAAGATCAAAGAGGCTCAAGAGAAAACACTTAGGTACTCAAATGAACACAAAGACAATAAGCAGTACCAAGTAGGCGAAAAAGTCTGGTTAAAAACCAACAGACGCCTGGGTACCAAATTAACGCCACTCTGCTCAGAAGAGGTCATTGAGGCTGATCTGGGCACGACAGTGCTTATTAAAGGGAGGGTGGTCCATAAGGACAACCTTCGTTAAGAGGGTGCCCAATTTAATTTAAAATTTTTTTACATTTTTTTATATTATCACTTTTTTATACTTTAGTGGCGTTTGTTACTCTCTATATTTTATATTTTTCGCACTTAGGTTAGGAAACTTGCTACTCCCGTTAGTCCTACTGACAACTCCCTCTTGGACCATAAAACTAAACGAATACTCACACGCTAACCACATACCAATAATGGACGGAGATATTACTTTATGGGACGAGTACGGTTACATGGGACATACAACGAACGTTACATCGTACGAGACTTACGCAGACGAGACGAAACACGCAATGGACTTCTTCGTGAAGGAGCACATGAGACGGGTACTTGAAACGGACTTGGAACGAATAGAGACTCTTCTGGACACACTAAAGGTACGTCACCGACATGCCCGTAGTCTTAATTTCATAGGGACTGCTTTAAAAGCAATAGCGGGGACACCTGACTCTGACGACTGGGACCAGGTGAGGCTTAGACAGGGACAGCTAACGGACTCGGTAAATGGACAGATAGAAATAAACGACAAAATACAATTGCAATTAAACACACTGACCTCATCCATGAATTCTATTTTAAAATCGGACAACTTAGACACAGAACATTTGTACGAGACAATTTTGGCAAAAAACCGTGTTGTAATTCAAGAGCTTGAAAATTTAATACTTGCAATCACCCTTTCCAAATTAAACGTAATAAGTCCAATAATCCTGAATGACGTTGACGTAAAGGAGATTGAA
This sequence comes from Drosophila simulans, assembly GCF_016746395.2. Classification (NCBI taxonomy): domain Eukaryota; kingdom Metazoa; phylum Arthropoda; class Insecta; order Diptera; family Drosophilidae; genus Drosophila; species Drosophila simulans. The sequence goes on from NC_052522.2 coordinate 23,093,901, forward strand.
AGTAAACATCCCACAAACGTTAGCGTGTCAGATATTTTAGAGGTAGCTAGCATAAAAACTTTTCAAAATCGAGACCTATTGTACTTTTTAATAAAATTTCCGAAGCCTTTGTTAACTTGTAGAAAAATAAGAATATTCCCAGTACAGCATGAAAATAGAATCTTAGATTTCGAGGACGGTAGCACGGTCGCGGATTGCGGTACGGAAACCTTCGCGGTCAAGGACTGCAATGTATCAGCGGGCACCACCTTCTGCAGGAGATCGAAAGCGCCAACTTGCGCACAACAACTCATCTCTGGCATGGTCGCCCATTGCAACACCCAGCCTGGACACTTGGACCCAGTCACCATGATCGACGAGGGAATGCTCATCACCAACGATGTAACGATAAATATCACCGACGAAAAGGGAATAAGCCGGATGATATCAGGAACTTACCTGGTATCATATACCGAAAAAATTAAAATAAACGGCACCCTTTACGTCAACAATATCGGAACATCAAAGAAGAAAGCCGCAGTTTCAGCCATGGCCCAAGTAAACGTTCTGAGGCATCTAGAGCGCCTTAGTCTGTCATCAATTCACGGAATGAGCGTTAAAAATCTGCAGCACATCAACCACCTCCAATCCCGACTGCCATCAGGCAACACCTGGATCTTTTGCTCTGTCTCCTCCACAGCCTCAATAACCCTGGTCATCATCTTTCTTATCTACCGTCTGAAAGCCAAACGTCAACAACCATCTAAGACCATTGAATCCGGGGACGACTTCATCTTAAGACAAGGAGGAGTTAACACGAGCAAGTCAGAGGGGTGCGACGACCCGCCGAAATGCCATCCAAGACCGGATGGACCAACAATAACATCGGCGACGCTGAGCCAGCCCAGTAACGCATTTCGCTTTAGCGAAAGCGATGTGCAAGGGTCAGCGTAATGCGAGGCGGGCATGTGCGCGCTGGGTGACCGTCGAAGGCACGGAACTCCAGACGGCACGAGGCGCTGACTAAGCGCTCTGCTGGGACCGCTGCCTCCAACCGAAGACTTGGCGGCCTGAATAAATTTGATTTGCATTTAGTTCGTAAGATACCAGAATTCAGAGCAGTTGGCTCTAATAAAAAGAACCATTCAATACAAACGTATTTGGTTTAATTTATACATATATACATATATACATATATACATATATACATATATACATATATACATATAAATATACATATATACATATATACATATATACATATATACATATATACATATATACATATATACATATATACATATATACATATATACATATATACATATATACATATATACATATATACATATATACATATATACATATATACATATATACATATATACATATATACATATATACATATATACATATATACATATATACATATATACATATATACATATATACATATATACATATATACATATATACATATATACATATATACATATATACATATATACATATATACATATATACATATATACATATATACATATATACATATATACATATATACATATATACATATATACATATATACATATATACATATATACATATATACATATATACATATATACATATATACATATATACATATATACATATATACATATATACATATATACATATATACATATAAATATATACATATATACATATATACATATATACATATATACATATATACATATATACATATATACATATATACATATATACATATATACATATATACATATATACATATATACATATATACATATATACATATATACATATATACATATATACATATATACATATATACATATATACATATATACATATATACATATATACATCTATACATATATACATATATACATATATGGTGGTGGAAGTCCTGTGGACGGGGTCTAAATGGTCTTTCCTTCATGATCCCCAAGATATAACTGCGCGGCAAGGAATAGTATGGTTTCTATGGTTTTCAATATTTACTTAATAATATATATGTGCACATATAATATTTACACATTATGAATATTTCTATGTATACTATGTACACTATACATACACTATTCCAGTTATCGACTAAGTTATCGATAAGACTAAGAGCTTTTAAAGCTGCAATGGGAAACTTTTAATTCGTCTTTTATTTAAAGCTTAGATGTTTTTCCTTCAGTTAGTAATTTCTATTTAATGTTCTCTCTTCGTGTAGTTGTGAATATAAAGAAAAATGAACAACGAATTAAAAGGAGATGTAACCGAAATGCAGATCCCATCTGCATATTGGCGCGATTATGACGTAACTTGTTTCTAAATACAATTGGTGCGTGTAGTTGTAGTCTATTAAAATTATTTTTACGTGTGTGCTTAAATAGGAAAAGTAGAAAAATTACTCAGTCAAATTCATTTAATGTAAAATGTCTTTTATTGTATATTGAATAAATTATATGTAGGTGCATTGGTGATATAGGTACATAGTTACATTAAAAAACCTGCCGGGAAAATATAAATATGTACATATGTATGTCTACTGCACAAACTTTTGCACATGCATACATATGCACAAACATTATGAAGTAAAATATCACACAAATATCAGAAATAAAAGTAAAAATATCACACCCTTTCCTTTGACATTAAAACAATCACATACATAACTGTTAAATAAATAGTTACAATGTAAAAGTCCGTCGTCAGTTTTCGTCTCTTTAAAATATACAAATGTATACATAAATATATTATTTTTATATATTTATATTTATATTTATTTATATATAAATAAAATATATACACACGCCCATGTCTGTCTGTTCGCATGGATGCTCCGATTTCAGGAACCTTGAAACCTAGAGAAAGTTTAGATTAGGCACGCCAATTTTAGAGACATGGATTAGATGCAGCCGTTTGATTGGCATATGCCCACAAACAGTCCGAATTTGTCACGCACACCCTTTTAAGCAATGAGAGAATGCTATAGCCGAGATCCCCGACTATCAGATGCCCATTAGTAAGTTAGTGGGAATGCGAACGAGAAAGTTCTATATCTGTTTTGGCATACCAATAGAAAAAGGCAAAACAAAAAAATAATAATATACAAAAATTCAATTACGTGGTGTTCAGGGCGGATTGTGGAATTTAGAATGCGCGTATCAAAAAAATGTTTTGTTATAAAAAATTGTATTTTGTTATGTTATAAATTGGCAAGACAAATAATAAAGTTACACTATTAGTCGTTACTCGTAGAGTAATAGGGTATAATAGATTCGCTGAAAAGTATGTAACAGGCAGAGTTTCCGACCCTATAAAGTATATATATTCTGCATCACGACCACTAGCCGAGTCGATCTGGCCATGCACGTCTTTCCTCCCGTTTAAGCATATATATGTATAGTGTATAGTATAGTATAAAATATATAGTATGTAGTTTATCTATTATGTGCCACATCCATATTTTATTATAACGAAACGAAAACAAGAGAGAATGCGAGTCGAGTTCGCCGACGCGATGTCCGTCTGTCCGTATGAACGCTTTGCTCTCAGGAACTTTAAAAGCTAGAGTTCAGATTAAGCATGTCGGTTTCAGTGACATAGACGCTCATATTTGTTTGCAAATATTGCTACGACCATTCTAGCCCGCACTTACTTTGAAATCGGAACTGCACTTTTTACGCGGAGACCTGTGACAGTGGAAGTTTACGTGATTAAATGTATATTTGAATATACTTTTATAAAGGACCAGTGCTGGATTGTATATAATCTCGATTGTTATAATCAATCCGCCCATGAAGGGCCTTAGTTATAGTTTACTATTTATGGAGTGGTGTGAAGGATTTTGTGTTTCGAAGAAAAGTATTAATATTTAATGCAGGGTTATGCTTGGGTAAATTGTAAACCATTTTAGGAAAAATGATTATTTGAATGCGATTTTATGTTAGCCCTTTTATTTATCAAGTTACTTAAAATTTGCATTTGATCGAACTGATATTTAAATTTGATAAATTTGTTTTCTGTTTGCAGGATTTAATCACCTACAACATAAAAACAATATTACACTAATAAAAAAATGGATTCAACAAAGTCTCAGCAAGTCAACAGGCAAGAAGTTGATTTTCAGAAAAAAACTGAGGATGCATTTCCCTCAAGGTTTCATAAAAATAAAGCTTTTTGTGGACTGTTGGCTGTTGATGAAAGTCGCTGTAAGGACCAATGTGAAAACAACATCGTAGAGTCGTCATTTGACACTCAAATTGCAGAAAATTCTTCAAAAAATGTTTCGAGAGAACTTAAATCTCAAGATCAAACTTCCCCGAAAGATAAACAAATATCAGATGAATTAAGGAAGACAGATGAAAATATTAATAAATTTCAGAATATTAAAAAATCCCAGTCTGTAGAAAATTTAAAAAAAAATTCTGAAATAAACTTAACGAATAAATGTTTATATACAAATTTAAATGCAAGTCCTAAGGAAAAAAATACCTTGGATGAACGAGCAATGTTTATTAAATTTCATTCTCTGGAATTGTGCGCTGATAAATTATGTAGTTTACACATACATGAAAAATGTTCTACTGATATCCATAAATGCGTAGTCGATTCCGAATCGAATAAGCAAAACAAAGTGCAAAAGTGCTTAGATTATGAAAGCGTTAAAAGGTATCCTTGTAAAGTTTCCAATGAACCACTTGAACATAATACGGCATCAAAACCTCAAATCTTATACGAGACTCGTCCTATCTACCCGAATGTACCGTATAGCCCTTATAGTACTCCTTTCAGTAGTCCTCGATCTAGTCGACGGAAACCAGCTTTTCGGGAGTCTAGAAGGATATCGATAGATAAATCTGGAAGTTTTCTTCAGTTAAACCAATATAGATTAATGGAACAAATTGGACAGGTAATAGAGTTTCTTTTGAATTAGCAATTATATCCATTATACCATATTATTTCATTAATCATTTTAACTTAAAGATATTTTAGAAATAAACTTTAAAATTAAACAATTTAATTACTTTTACTTAAAATACTCGAACGTCTCAGGTCAACCGACATTTCAAGATCAGCTCCAAGTTATTTAGAATATAGTGCTACCAGGTATCTGCTTGGGAACAAGACACCCTTTTTTCCACTCTTAATATACCTTTGTAGATTTGTTAATTCCTATGAGTTTCTATCACATTATATCCGTTCATTGTTTCATAAGCCTTCCTTGTACTATTCAATGACCAGTAAACGGAAATTGTTTATACACCTTTAGCATAGGCGTCGTATTCACCACTTCAGTCAAACACAGTTTTGTTTTCAATCCAAACACGCGCATTGCGGCCACCGAAGTCCTACTGGCGTTTTATTGATAACATAAACTTTCGGTCCTTCGAGTTCGGTCGCCCGCATCTCGTTTGATTTTTGATAATTGTACTTTATTGCGGTTTTGTAGATGCCATGCGGAGTGTGATTTAACAGCGGGGCAAAATTATTGGCGCGCATAATAATGCCATCGAGTTTATGGATGACATTTGATCTGTCCAGGCATTAGTAGTTCGTTTTGGGCAACTACGAGACAGATATATGCCTTCCATGACGAACAAGATTGGGTAAACCATGACGACGACTTTGCTGCATATGAGGAGAAGCATTACTCTACTCTATGTAGTTGTACCCCGACCGTTATTCGACCTCTTAATATCCCGCAGAGGAGCCAGGTGGACTTTCAGTTTTAGCGAATTAAACATCCCAACTTTTCCGGGAATTATGAGAACTTCAAGCTTTACTGACTGTCAACGATTTAATTTCCTAAAATTCTATTTGTCTGACAATGCTTATACATTACTCAACCAAGAAGCTTGAGAGCGGCTACATCAGCATGACAAACCATCTCTTATAATCTGATCGTTGTTAAACAATTCGTGGGTTACGGGCACAAGACTGTGAGAAACGAAATTCCTTGTTAATTTTCATATTGTCAACCAAATTGTATACCTATACTCGCGAAGCCTGGTCTCAGTGTGCTGACTCCGAGAAAAAGGGTGTCACCATTGACCAATTTTTTAAATTTTTTACATCTCGTTGCGACACAACCCACACTCGAAGATCAGCTGTCACGCACCACGCTCATGCGCCGCTAAAGCGGGATGAGCTGAAATGTGCATCGTGTACACAGGCTTATCCACTGTTTAGGTGCCGACCATTCATGGCACTGGATCTTGCATGACTGCGAGAATTTCTGAAATTAAACAAGCTCTGCTTCAATTTTCTCAGTCCCACGCAAATGGCTGGTAATTGTTTATTAAAACACCCTGGAAATTCGTACGGTAGCAGGTTCGCAGGCACTTTTTTCACGCCTGGGGAAATATTACGTGCAGGATGCCACTGGAAACTGGATCTACAACAACGCTGGTATCAGAATCATTTCTCTAAAGGGTAGACGTGCGTCGAGTGTACGCATGGATTTCCGTTCTTGGTCTAGCAGCCAACAGCGATGTCATTACCCGAGGTCGCGCAAACTTTAGGCTGAACTCTTGCAATTGGAATCAAACCACTGAATTTACCTCTTTTATTTTGACATCGCTGACGTTATCACTTCCAGCCCAATCTTTTTTTAGCAGATCCAACCGTGTGAAGTGATTTCGAACATATAGAGTATATAAATTCTTGATCACGATAAATAACAGAGCTGATCTGGCCCTGTCCGTTATTCTGTCCGTCCGTATGGACGTCGAGATCTCAGGAACTATAAAAGCTAGAAGGTTGAGATGAAGTATACTGTTTCTAAAGACATAGACACCGCCCACTCTAACGCCAAGAAACCGCCCAAGACCACCACGCCCACACTTTTGAAAAATGTTTTAATATTTTTAAATTTTTGTATTAGTTTTGTAAATTTCTATCGATGTGCCAAAAAACTTGTTGCCAAACATATCAAACCTAGGTACATTAAAATAGATCATCGTAGTAATAGCGCTCGGGAAAGATAGGTGCAAGATAAGATTAGCCAAGTGCAAGATAAGGAGCCAAGCCTAATTATGGAATTAACCCACATCACGGAAAAGAAACTGGATGTTGAAACAAAGTGATCCATAGAAATGACCTTGAGATAAGCCCTTGTTAGTCCAGAACAAAGAGTATAAAGAGAAAAGAGCAAGTGGCATAAATAAGATATGTTGAAGTGCACATATAGAAAATACTTACAAAATAGCCTTCAGAGCCTTTTGTCAACTCAAAAAGGATCGGTACAGGAAGGGATCGCCAAGACGCAGAGGAAAGATATTAAGACCTCAAACCGCAGAAAATATAAGAGGATATGAGTCGAAGGCCCCCGTAGCTAGTACCCATTAAATTTATTAGGTTTAGTATTGTATACTATATTTAATTTTGTTAAATAAATAAAAATAAGAGGATACCCGGATAGGAAACCCTCATAAGAAAGCATGCATTTGGTATCAGTTGGGAGGAAACCAGTAAATGGTCGATTTCAAGCCCAAATATGAATTTGTTGCATTCAGAGCAGACAACTTTAAAGAGGTTATCTAGTTTTACGAGAAAAGGCACTGAACGCTTCATCTAACTCATCTAAAATCTATTGGAATTTAAAGATAAAAATGTTTATCTATTTTACTTCATCTTCTACATCTTCATTTTGGGTGTCTCTTTTGGCTTCGACCCAAACTATATCGCAAATTGCAATTACACCCGTTACTCGGAGAGTATAAGGGTACTCCAGATTCGTTGAAAACTATGTAACATGCAGAAGAAAGCGTTTCCGACCATATAAGGTATATATATTTTTGTTCAGGATCAATAGCAGAGTCGATCAGTTCATGTCCGCCCGTCCATCTGTCCGTCCGTTCTCAGGAACTAGAAGGTTGCGATTAAGCATACAGATTCTAGATTTTGTACCGTGTTTTGTTTTAATTCATTGTTGCGATAGACACAACAATTCAGCAACATCGTTGCTTAAGAATTATCTGTGCTGTTTTATGAATAAGCTGTCAGCTAGCATTGCTTTGTGAGCGTTATTTTAATTTCTTACGTTTATTTTAATGTTGCTATTCCCCAAGTTGTATACTTGGCGATAGCCGTTAAATAAAGAAAAAAAAAGACAACACTAAAAACGAAAACCATGTAGTCACACATGGGTCAAAAAACTTTCGCTGCGTCTCTGTCTCTAGAATCTGTATGTTGAATCTCAACCTTATAGCTTTTATAGTTCCTGAGATCTCGACGTTCATACAAAAAGACATTGGTCCTGAACATGATTATATGTATATACTTTATATAGTCGGAAACGCTTCCTTCTGCCTGTTACATACATACATAACGGGTATAATAAATAAAATCATTTCCTTGAAATTGTTTTTTACATGTTAGTCAGTGGACAGGTCACGGTATTATTGTCGACAGTACGCCTATTCCAATAACCTAAGAAACCGATACTAGGAAGTGTAAACTCGTTAAGTGTTTAACGGATATTTCCGAGATTATGAATCATAGACGTTGAATTATACCCGTTACTCGTAGATTAAAAGTAGAGTAAATTTTTGATTTTTTTCGTTTTATTTTTTGTCTTGCCAATTTCTACAGGTATACCAAAAACACTTTGGCCACGCCTCTTACACCTTCAAGCCGCCCAAATTTTTGAACAATTTATTTACAATAGCTTTTTTTCTTTTTTATTTTCCACAGGTCTATTTGTAGATTAAAGTTACTGAAAATATTATAAATCATTGTTTACTTTTAGGGTTCCTACGGGCTCGTTAAATTGGCTTATTCCGAAGAAGACTCCACTCATTATGCAATGAAAATTCTTTCAAAAAAGCGCCTCCTACGACAAGCTGGTCTTATGCGGCGAGGACCTCGAAAAGCAACATCACCTCTAGATCGAGTTTACAGAGAAATAGCAGTTTTAAAAAAACTCGATCATCCAAACGTCGTCAAGTTGGTAGAAGTACTGGATGACCCACTTGAAGATTCATTGTATATGGTTTTTGAATTGGTAAAACAAGGTGAAGTTCTGAGGATTCCAACAGATAATCCCTTGTCTGAAAAAAGAGCTTGGAGTATATTTCGGGAGTCTTTACTTGGATTGGAATATTGTGAGTAGAACATAGCAAAAAAAAAGAGTTCCAATCGAAAGAAGAAAATCAAAATGACTATAAGCAACTGTTTAATATAGATATATATATGTGGGAAAGTCCCAAGTTTAAGTCGGACTCCGTACTGAGTTTACTTGCTCGTTACTTGATCTAAGATGTCCAAGCAAACATAGAAGATCGAGAAGGAGAAGAATCTGGGTTGGAGGCAGATACACGATAATTGGTGTTAAGGATCATGCGCGGTACAAAGTAGAACCAAAGACACTAGAATAACAAGATGTGCAACGCCATACGATTTGTTTGGAAACGATTTTTTCGGCGTGGCTCTAGAGGTGGCTCCAGGTTTTTTTGAATTTGAGTTCAAGAGCGAGAGAGCGGAGAGCTCTACAGCGAACAACTCTTTTCTACGCATACAGTGACAACTGTATGTGTGCACACGTATGCTCATGCATTCTAAATTTGCCAAAATATGCCCTTCACCTTAAAAGTTATTAGACATAAAATATATATTATTTTTGATCAATTGGCACCATGTGAAAAATTCATGTTTTGCATTGCCTTAACGTTATTATTATTTAAATATAGCTTAGAAATAGTAATAGCCGAATCTATGTTCGAAAACGACTTTTTATTAAAATATTTGTTATTAGAGTATTCAGCTTGCGACGTATGAAAAATTAATAAGGCAGTGATTGTTGAGTGCTTGTGTCCGCACTTCGTGCCTCAAGATATGACTTTTGTAATAAACAGTTTTTATATTTTTATTTATTTTATAAATTTTTATTTTCTACAACGTATTATTTTTATGAAACATTTATTTCTCAATGCAATGACTTATTTTTAGAAAATTTGTGTTTTAAATTAAAGTAGTTATAGTAAAATCCTTTCTATTTTGTCGTTTTGTTGTAAAAGTAGGGAAATATAAGCGCAAATAGTAATTGAGATAAGTAGTGTAAAAAAAACTCGAAGGTTATATAAATATTGGGGGTCCTTTTACAATTGAAATAGCCTCCCCGTGGTGTTCCCTGGGTACCGAATATTACATATAATTAATTATTAACATAAATATAAATATGTAAACGCCAGCTAATTCGAGCAGCGATTTTTACAAACGAATATTAAACACACATACAAGCTAATTTTATTTTTAGATTTCTTACGCTCTCAGCGTAAGCGAGCGGACAGAGAGCAATTTTGGTCGTCACCAAAAAATTGGCTGCATAGTGCCAAACCAATTCACCATGGTCCAGAATTCGTTTTTTTTTTGGCAATGTATGGCCCTTATGCATCTTGTTATTCTAGTGCCATTGGTAGAACGCATAGGAGACACAGAATGACTATTTAGAACATAAACCTTTGCTGAATATTTGAAGCAGTTTTCTGGTTCAATCAACGCGGATAAAATGCCAGGAGGTGCAACTTATGATCCTTCCAGGATTATGCCGGGAAGAAAGCCCTCCTCATTCAAATTTCACATATACACAAAAGCAAGCAGGGTATCCCGACACCGACTTATGGAGCTTTATAAGTGCATAAGAAGAGTACTTAGATTCTCCGAAAGCACTTATGCCTATATAAGTTGCAACCGCTCATAGAAGTAAATATATAGGTTATACAGTGTCTTGCGTCCACAGATATTTATACCCGTTAGTAGTAGAGTAAAAGGGTACACTAGATTCGTATGTAACAGGCAGAAGAAAGCCATTCCGATAGCCGAATCGATCTGGACACGTCCGTCTGTCTATATGAACGTCTCGATCTTAGGAACTATAAAAGTTAAAAGTTTGAGATTAGGCATACAGATTTTAAAGACATAGACGCAGTGAAGTTTGTTGATCCATGTTGCCTTAGATGGGTTTAGATTATTCTTCGTTTTAAACGCCCAAAACGGTCACGCTCAAACTTTTAAATTAGTAAAGTAAATAAGCCAGCCAAAATCGTATCGGTAACTATACCCGTTATCTGATAGTCGAGGAACTCGACTTTAGCAAATTCGCTTGCTTTGTATTTTCTAATCTATTTTTGAATCTAATAAACTCTTTCACTCTACGAGTATGGGGTATACTGAAATATTCTTGATAAGGATCACCAACCAAGTCGACCGGGCTATGTCCGCTCGTATGTTTGCCTGTCCGTCCGTGTGAACGTTGAATTTTCAGGAACTATAAAAGCTAGAAAGTGGAGATTCAGCATGAGAGGGTTCCAGAGGCATAGACTCCCAAACTCTTGAATATGGTTTGGATTTTGTTCATTTAATATCCTTTTTGCCAATTCGTATTCCTATTCACACACCCTCTAGTTAGTCAACGGTTACCTGATAGTGTTATATAATCATCATCCCAACAAACTGTTGAATTTATTTTATTTTTTTCTTGCCAATACCGATCCATACGCATCAAATATTTCGGATCCGACCTCTCTTACGCCCTTAAAACATTCACGCCCACTCTCTGGAAAATGACTCGACCTTTTTGGATTTATAGTATTTCCCTTTCTATTCATATTTTGGGCACGCCCCCACCGTATAACCCACAAATATCAACATTTTGTAGACACAATGGTGTCTTCCTCGGCAACTATGAAACGGATCTTCGTGTATACGGGTATTCCCTCTTGGTTTTACCTTGGTATTATTTATCGGCCTATGAAATTTAAAAAGATAACTTTGCTTAAAGCATCAAAAATAAAATACTTCTGTAGTTGTATTTAATTTAATTTTAAAATGTACTATTTTTGTGTGTTTTGGACAAACAGTGCACCATCAAAAAATTATCCATGCCGACATTAAGCCTGGAAATATATTATTAACCGAATTTGGACATGTAAAAATAGCTGATCTTGGCGTATGCAATGAATTCCTTGGGGATGATGCAACAATAAGTAATGGATCAACGGCTGGAACTCCAGCTTTCCGGGCTCCTGAAACTCTAATCCCTGGACAGGTATACAGTTTTTTAGATAATAAACAATTAACAATTAAAATTACGTGCATTCTTCATTCCATTTGTTTTCTTATATAGAATGAATATTGTGGAAGGGCGGCAGATGTGTGGGCCTTAGGCGCTACTCTATATTCCTTAATATTCGGAAATGTGCCGTTCCTAGCTGATTCAGTGCCCTTACTGTACGAAAAAATTAAACACGATTCTGTCAAATTTCCAGAAAACCACAAAGTAACTGAAAATTTAAAAAGTTGCATAGTTGAAATGTTGGAAAAGGATGCGAAGCACAGAATCACTATTCCCCAGTTAAAGGTGCTCAACGAAGTGACTTTTTGTATTGCTATTAATAATTTTATTTTTAGACCAGTAAATGGGTAACTTCCGATGGGGAGTATCCCTTGCCGACCGAAGAAGAAAATTGTTGCTTGGTGCAAGTAGACGACGAAGACATAGACTCCGTCGTGCGCAGCATTCCTAAATTAGACACACTTATTTTAATAAAAACAATGTTAAAAAAGCATTCATTTGGCAACCCGTTTGTAAAAGGATGTTCTGGAACATCATCATCACTCGCGGGCTGCTCGAGGATTGAAAGGTTCATACGCGCAGGTCGATCTAATTCAGCACCTGGTTCATATCATATGCCAACAGCCAGGTATAATAATTCCGATTATACAAATTTTACTATTAACCTGTTTACTTTTTTAGACAGCCTTCGTCGGATACTCTCCTGCCATCACTAATGGAACATTGCTCTACTCAATGTAATGAAGAAACTCATAGTTTTGATTATTAGAAACCGCTTGTCCAACTATAATTTATATCTATAAGTTTACATAGAACAAAAACAAATTTTATACTTTTGAATTGGACAGTTTCCAAAACCCAAATACTTGAAATAGTTTAAAATATTTCATTTTTAGTGATTAAATTTACGTATTGTGATAAAAATAAATGTAGAATATTATAACGTTTTTGGGAAAATGAGGAATCGACTTAGTCGTTTTTAAACGTGCGTCCATTTTCCTATTGATTACATTGCTATTAAGTAAAAATACAAGAATATTTGTCAGGAGTTTGGACAGCCGCGGCGGAATGATGGTGGCGCTCGTATCTGGCGGAGCGTTGCTGGAGCACACCACGTTGGATATGTTGCCCCAGCTGATGTCCTTGCTGATGCAAAAGTTGCCTGCGGTGCAACAGCTGACCTCTCGCTTGATGAAATCAGTTCCAGAGCGAAAGTGTGAAATCGTTTATATTGGATCCGACGGTTTTAGACAGGGGCGATCACAGGCCGGCGATATCCACGACAGCCAGCTGCAGCCGTTATGCCGACCAGAAGGACGATCCCAACAAGGAGGAGGAGGCTTTCTGTGGAGGAGCAACCCAAATTACCCAGGGCGAAGAATGTGTTTCCTACCTTCAGGAGCTTGGTTGGGAACCACCAGTCTAGACAAGCATTTTATGGAGTTTCTGGAATGAAAATTCTTGTTCAGCTTGGATATTTTCAAAACCTGGAGTTATGGTTCCCCTGTGAAATACGTATCCTAGAATATGTACTTTGTGCGTAAGATTTGCCAATAGCTCCAGTTGATGCGCAATCTGTTTCTAGCAACCTTTAGGCTTTATTTTCCTTAGGAAGTCTCCTCTTGTCGTCTATGTACATAACGACCCAAAATGGGGCGCCACCAAAACCATCGCTCCCATCGATATGGCCCTATCATCATCGAAACCAACACTTACTAAAGACTATGCTGAGTTTTGGCATAACGATTAAATAATTGGTAGCTTGGAAGAATCAACACGGCACTGATGCAGTCAAGCAGTCGAGCGGCGCCTTACGTGATGCTCACGCTGTACGGGAAGTATATTTGATCGGTTCCTTGGCATTGTATACTTTGTTTTTCCGTTCTGCAGATCACAGAAGAATGGAGCTTCTCCTGTGGCTGACAGCCCATACGAAAGGCCACCTCGATTTTCGGCAGATGCGCATCCTACTCTCTGTGATCCTCTTCCAAGAAGATCCGGATTGCCGCCAGCACATTTCGATTTACCGTCTCTGCTTTGCGGTGAGTATATCGGCGTCTTGATGTGTTGGATTCCGAACCCATCGACCATCTTCTCAAACGTCATAGTTGTGCACTATTTTGTATTTTCTAACTGCACCGTTTCAGGGACCCCGAAGACGTAAAAAATTTCGATCACCAGAAAATCTACTACGTTTGCCGCCGTCGCATCCTTCATAGCGTTCAGGAAAATGTGATTTGAGAAATGGACCACTACAATAAATATCCATGCGGTACCGCTATTTGACCTCGGATATTTTTTTAAAAAGCCGATGCCGATCTGTATAGGACTTGCACGTTATGGTATTGCAAGCTTGCAGAGAAGCTAAAGGAAATCGGACTTAGGCCACCTGAGCAAGATCCGTGCCTGTTCGTCAAACAAGGCGATGGAAAATATCTACTGGTCACCATCCTAAATGGTTGGCAGAAGCCAAAGCCCACTTAGGAGCATCATTCAAGACGAAAGATTTTGAACCAGTCAAGACATATTTGAGCATTGAATTCAAACTTGTGAAAAATCAGACTGTTTTCATGAGTCAGGAGAAGTACACCGACAATATTCTTCGAAAATTCGGAATGGAAGACTGCAAGCAAGCTATCACACACGTCGAGGTGATGTCAGCATTAAAGCGTCCAGAGAAGCCAGACAATGAGTAAATGAAACGGCATCCTTATCAAATCTTAATTGGTTCTCTTGTGATTCTTGCATTTTCGTGGATTCCATATCTTGGGAAGCGCGCAAGGAACGCACCGTGGCTTTGTCGAGTACTGAGTCAGAATACTTGGCGATGTCGGAAGCTGTAAAAGATGCTCTAAGAAGATAAATCAAATAAAGCATATCAATTATTCAGCAATAAAAAAAATAAACATATTTGCTTGCTTCAATCAATCTATAATCCTGATTTAAGTTCAAAGAGGGAAAATTCCCCGAGTTCCCCGACTATCAGTTACCCGTTACTCAGCTGGTGTGAATGCGAACTTAAAATTCTATAATTTTTCTCGGGTATCGATTGATATTGGGGAATAAAATGAGAAAATTTAAAAATTGTTCCAAAGTGTGGGCGTGACCGGTTCGGCGACTGTAGGTCTTTAGAGTGAGCGTGCCAAAAAGTTTTTTGCCAAATAGTTAGAAATTTATACGACAAACAAAATAAGAAAAAATATCCAACAATGTTTCACAAATGTGTGGTGGCAGTTTTGTGAGGTTTAGGGCGTTACATTGGTCGTTTGTTGGCAAATCAACAAATTTTCAAAAATGGGGGCTTGAAAGTTTTAGGCCGTTTCGATAGAAATTTACAAGACTAATCAAAATATAAAAACATATCAACACATTTTTCAAAAGTGTGGCAGTTTTGTGCGGCTTGTGGGCGTGGCAAAATGGGTCAACAAACTTGCGCTGCGTCTCTGTCTCTAGAATCTGTATGCTGAATCTTAACCATCTAGCTTTTATAGCTAAGATCTCGAATATTTATACTTTATTTATTTTATTTATATTATAAATATATAATATATTATATATAATATTTATACTTTATATAGGCGGAAACGCTTCCTTCTGCCTGTTACATACTTTTCAACGAATCTAGTATACCCTATTACTATCCCAGTAACAAGTATAATGAAGACTTAGAGAATGACTAGAAGAATTATACGTTAGGTTAAGATTGGTTAGATTGCAAATGAGAATTTAATGGAGCAGCTGAAACTAAATTTATATAAATGGAATTATAATTAAATATAAATGGAAAAAAATAAAATGGGAATAAATAGATTTAATGGTTTGTCGAGTACTTGTGTCTAACACTTTCTTAAATATCCGGTACATTTCAGAGTTGTATGAATAATATACTACACAACATTTTTGGTACCCATTGCTTAGTATATTTAGACGATTTCCTAAAAAGGTGTTAAACGCTGTGAGTAGTCTTAAAACTCCCCACAAATTCGGGTGCAGGGAAGCAGCCTAACGGGAGTTAACGGACCTTGACCCCGACAAAGCGAAGAGACGGTGAACTAAAATGGACGCAACGTGAACAAACAGGACATCTAGTTAGACTCGAGCGGGCCGTACGCAAAAGGCGAAATAACAGGATCCACGCAGAATATAAAGGGACAGCGTACAGCTTGAGGCAGTCAGTCACAACGCGCGAGGATAGTCAAGAAGAGTACTGGAGCGAGTCGCGCGGTCCGAAGGCGACAGTAAGCTTGAACGCGCGGAGAAGGTGACAGTAAGCTAGATCGCGCGGAGAAGGTGACAGTCCGCTAGAACGCACGGATAAAGTGACGGTCAGTAAGACAGTCAGAAGGTGTTGGGCAGTGAGAAACGCGCAGTACAGAGAATGAAGGACGAGTACTGCAAGTGTAGATCGATCGGCGGAGCATGAAAAACAAGGACCTGGCGTTGTTAGAAGGGACAGTAGGGTTCTGCTTATTTGCGAAAGTGCGAGTTCTCAGGGTCTCAAATTGTTTGTTTTGGTGTAAAGCTTAAATTTGTAAAGTTTTAGCCCGATCGGATAATATTTAGAGGTGCCTCTTTCAACCAAAAGTTTGATATAGGCATTTTTTTGATAAAATGCTGTATTTTTTGGGTAAAATTCTGTTTTTTTGTGAGCATTTAAGGTATTAGGTCACAAATTGCTATAATCAACTTTATTTTAGTTTTATATGATAAAATATATTTAAAATATATACAAATTTATTTTAAATATATAACCATATATACCATAACTATACCAATAATAAGTTCATCATGAATCGGGCATAATTAGGCTGACGTACTACTTTCACAAATAATAACAGTTTTTTATTAATATTATATACATAACCTTCACCTTCACCATATGTAGACCATATGTAGAAAAATACAAATTATTAGAATGAAGTCCCACAAAACAGGCGTCAGACAAATAGTGGTAGAAGCCATAGAACTTTAAACGAGTAAGATAAGTCTGATTGGGATATATGATTCCAATATTTCCAATGGTACATAATAATTGCCCTTATGAGTTAGTATTTGGTTGAACAAACAATATACCGAAGTATTTTAATACTTTAACTAGTATAGAAACGTTTTATAATTATGCTAAGAATAGTAAATTCAGATTAGAAGTAGCATAAAAGAGAGCTAGAAGTATGTTTAAGAAGCATAAAAGAAACAAGAGAGAATGCTGTAATCGACTTCTCCGACTATCAGATACCAGTCACTCAGCTAGTGGAAATGCGAACATGAAATTTCATAATTTATTTTGGAAAATAATATAAAATAATGGAATAATACAGAACAGAACTCGCGCCGCCAAGAACTCGTATTTTTAGTGGAAAAATCAAAACACACAATAATACAACGACATCTAACCACTGTGTCAGTGATCGTGGAAAAACTTAATTGGAAATTAATTAATTCCATAATCCAATTAATATTTTATATATTATAAAAAGGTGGACCGAATACTTAATAAAAATAACAAGAATACAAGAATAATAAAAATCAAACGCAATAAGAAAAAAATAAACAAATAAAACCAAACTAAAAATATAATTAAAAATATTAAAAAATAAAAAAGTCAACACCAAGAAGGAAGGAAGAGCCGAGGGGGGCAATCCCTCGCTACAACTAAATACAAAAAATTGAAGGAAGACCCAAACAGAAAATAATCAGCACAACTAAACGGAAGGAAGACTGAAACGGAAAGAATCGTGAACAGAAAAAAATATTAAGTCCTTAAAAAATAAATAAAATAAGAGCAGATATAGGGAATACTATAAAGCTTAAAATTAAACATTACAAAATCAATTAAAGAAAACAATCTGGAAATTTTAATAAATAGTTTTGAAAATTTAAATTTAACAATGGCAATCAGAACTTCAGCACCAACCTTTTCTGCGGGCGGTATAACCAACATTTGGGTGAAGTGACCAGAAAAATTAAAGGGATTGAAGGGCAGTTAAACGCTAAAATGCAAAACTACCCCATAAGTAGATAAATCCTTACCAAAGTTTACAGGAGAAATAATCCAATATGTAGGCTGGAGAGAAGCTGAAGAATTTGCCATGAGTCTATATAAAATTCAAAGCGAACAATATCTACGTAATTCTACGTAATAAATTCATGGGAACAGCACATGATGCTCTAACTAACTATTGTAAGTTTTAAACTTTCAAGCAATGCTTTCCAGATTGGTTTTTATTTATAACGATAAAAGACCAATCCATATTCTCGAATCAGAATTAAGCTTCCTTAGACAGGGACGTTTAAGGATTACAGAATTCTATAACGAAGTCAATAATAAAATGACATTACTCATAAATAAAATTATAATGACATATGGAAAGGACAGTGAAATAACCAAAGAACGAGAGCAACGCTCTTCGAATTTTTATTTCTGGATTGAACGTTCAATCTCAGTCAGAAACACTCTTTTCCTTAAACCCAACAGACTTGCCAAATGCTCTGGCAAAGTGTCAGGAACTAGAGTCTAACAACTTTAGAGCCCAATTTGCAAATAGGTATTATGGATTTAGGAATGAAAATAAAAATCAGGGAAACAACCTAATTTACAATTCCCGCCAAACGGGAACTATGTACAAAACAATAATTGGAATTTAAATAACAATTCCAAGGTACAAATCCGTACCGAAAGGCAACCACCCCAGAAATAAATCAGAATGAATAACAATGATGAGGATCATTTTTTAGATCAGAACCCAACATAGGAATGCCTCATAAAACCAGAAAAGACAGAAAAACAAAAATCAACTAAAAATATTAATTGGGAATTCATGAAAATAAAAAAGAATTACCAACTTACAAGAGAGTATCTACAGTTCATGGATACTCAATTATAAAATATTACCATATATTGTACCATATATTAAAAATATTTGAAACAAAACATCTATTTTATGAAATAGAAGGTTTAGAATCCGACTTATTAATTGGGTACAATCTATTAGGGAATATTGGAGCTAAGATAGATGCAGAAAAGGGACTCATGGAATATAATGGGAAAAGCTCCAATATTATGACAATGAGGACAAAAACGATTTATGTTTAATTGAGGAAAAAAAATGTTCTTCCATTTAAAAAATATATTATAAAAAATACTTTGGTGAACAAAAAATATTTAAATCCGAAACGGTAATGAGCGAAGGAAGTTTTTATAGCTTGGGATCAAAGAATCCTAAGCACGCCGACGTTGAATTATCCGTTAACAAGAAAACTAATAGTTTGGGATCCACAAGTCCTGAACACGGTGTCCATATCCATAATCTAAAAATAATTTCAAAACCTATAAAGGATTTCGAAAATAAGAATATTAATAAAATTGAAAAGGAGCTTTCTAAAATAAATATGCAACTCCCTTTTCGAACAGATATTCGAGGATAAATAAATACAGACAATGATAGGGAACTTTAGAGCAAACATATCCTTATGCTCTGTCAGTCTAAGATTTCGTTAATAATGAAATCGATAGAATGCTAAAGGAACAAATTAAAAGACCAAGTAGAAGCCCTTATAATTCACCAGTCTTAGTAGTGCCCAAAAAGGGTCGAAATGAAGATGGTGAAGATCCCGATATCCTGATACTGTAAATTATCGTTTTAATAGATTTTCGATATATTTATTAGTGTAGGTTTATAAATTATAATAGGGCGAATTGTAAGTACGTGGCGATGACCGACGCTTCTAATCTCCCAAAATCGACTGACTTAAGTATATCAAGAGTTCTTATCTCTAAAGCTTAACAATGTACAGTTTCTTATAGATAAAGCTCGATCTATAAATGGGAAAAACACTTGAGGCTTACGACTATATTTCGTCTGTTTGGTGATTGTGTTAACTTGTATTTACTTTTTGAATTTCCTCGAATAACCTCGTAGCACTTAAGTTTTTCTTTAAATTCACTCATATCACTTTTGGCAAACATCCTTGCGACGCCTTGCATTGATCGCTTTGCAAAAATGCAATTCATGTAAGTCATTCCAAATTCATTTACCCTTCTTCTTCTTTTTCTATTGATCATTTTCGCCAATGAACGATCGAACTGAGTCCTATATATCCCGAAAGTTTAAAGCTAATTTCAATATACACTGTTCTGCGCACTTCTTGCATATTTCTGATTATTTTTGTCACTTCTGCCGCTTCGCACGCTTATATGTATTGTCTATCTCTTCCCAAGATTCTTCGCCGATTTCATTACCCGTTTCATCCCCTGTGCTTTCGTCTTTGCCATTTTTCTCGCACAAATGTGTTTGTTAGGTCCTCATCATTTTGCAGTGTATACTCTATTCGGATGAAGAACTCTTAAAATCTTCCGAAATTTTCTTTTGTCCTGCTTATACACGTGTTTGTTTAGTATTTCAATTCATGTTTTTATTTTTCGTTTAGTTTTTGTTGTGTATTTTGTGTTGAGCCCCCAAATTATGTGGAAATGAGTTATAATAACTTTTATTTATCTTATAATGTGTTTAATAAACTGATCCTTAATGATTTAGATCGACTATAGTTAAAGGGTTTTTGCAGAAAACGTCGTTGTCGACACATCTAATCCTTGAACCAATTCCACATTGCAGCAAATATGTTTAGCAATTATGCACTCTAGTCGACATTTTTCTTTACACATAATTTTGATTGACATACTTTGTTATCTATTAAAGCGTTAATATGACCAATTAAGTCAATTTTAGTTTTGACTGCGAAGACAACTTTGCATTCAACAGAGGCTGTCGCATAGACTAGGTATGTGCTAGCCACACAGTCCAACTAGTCTATGTTCTAGTTGCGACGACCTAAGACAGACTGTATGCTAGGCATCTAAGCCGACTCCGGCGTGATGACTATGACAGGTGAGCGTATCATTTAGTACCATTTAGGAAACCAAAGTGTACAACCAGGCGATACTTTGAAAGATTGAAACTTTTTTTATCATTAGTTGTTTTGGATGGTTTTTCGATTTTCGAGGTCGTACACGAAGAGCAGATGTAACTCCGACGCAGATTGCTTGGCACAATGAAATTCTGAAATCCAACATCAAGCGGTATAATCAGAAGGAACATTAGTCCCGGTAATACTTTCCCAACTTTTCTTCCCGATAAAAACTCTTACATTTCTGCCTAAAAATGGACTATGACACCAAATTCACAACTATGCACCACATCTAGTCAGCCAGTGGACTCGCAAGTACATACTTCTTGGCATGCTAAATCATATTACCTCCTACCTAAACTGAGGCCGTCTTAAATGAGACCATCTTTTTAGGTCCACCTTATAAGCTTATAGAACAGGTCCACCTTATAAGCTTATAGAACAGTTAACAATAACAGAGATAAAAAAGATTATTTGGTTTTAGATATTGGAGCGCCAGAAAAAAAATCGTTATTGTTGTGGTATGTCACAAATATGTGTAGTAAAATTATCTCTACTGTAGTATTTATGTGCCTATTGCCTAATTTCACACTTTTTCAAGAAAACTTGACAAGGGTATGCAAAGTTAGTGTAGTTCTTGGTCAAATTTAAAATCAGTATAATAACTTACGAATTAATATATTTTAGATAAAATGCCTTGACGAATTTACTAATACAACATCAGGCACGGCACATTGGAAGTATAAAGGCATTCCTTACGCAATATCTGAAGATCTGCTGTGCCTTAAATCTGACCATCAAATCTTGATGCGTGTGTGCGATACAAATTATGGGCGTTGGATACCGGATCTGATAGAGTGCAAAATAAAAATAAACAAAAACCTGCACTGCCCTGATGACCTTTTTGAAATTCGAAATGTTGGTAAACTTCCGATTTGTCTAAAAATTTCAACTGAACCTAAAGCATTTAATGAACAATTTTGCTACGGCTCAAATATAATTCCAATGGATTTAAGAAGTTTTGAACTATCCAAAGTATCTCAGTTCTTGAAAAAAATGAATATAAGTGAATATTGGCTTCCAATTCGTCGAAATAACGAGCTAATGCCTTATGAAGTACGTTTGCCAGGAAAATCATGGAGAAAAAAAATAAATAGGAGTATAATACACTTGAAAAATAACCCCAACGAGCACTGTCTGAAGCATACTATAAGTAATCAAACTCCAACGGACTTTAAAAGCCAAATAGTATCTGTGGACTGCAATGCTTTCTTGAATGCAGTTTGCATTTTTAGGTCGGAACTGATATCTAATGCTGGATGCCCGAGCGGCTTTGGAGCTTTAGTCTATCAGCCGGCAGTATGTTATGGTATTGACTGGAATAATACTACTTCTGAACCGCTCGGTCTTAAAGAGTACTTAAAAAAACGAAATTGGCTTAGACGGATTTTAGCAAAGTATGTATCAAAGAAAAATCGACACGAATTTTTCAAAATTGATTTCTTTTTTCACCACTTGACAGAAGAATATGTTATAATAATGAGTCTATCTGAAAATTTCCAAATTGTTAGCAAAGGCTCGAAATGGATTCCAACTTTAAGCAAAAAAATTGTGAAGCCAAGTAGAGCTGTTGAAATGGTATTGGAAATAGATCACAGCTCTAAAGGGCTCAGATTGGTGATTTATAATCGAAAGTATTTATGGGGTAATAACAGCTCTTATGCTGGTGTTAAATGTTTTGCATTTTTAAAATATGGCACCTTAAAAAATGCCAGGTTGGACCTTATTTGGGAGAATCAAAAACAGTCGTATTCAATATTTAAAGTCAATATAGTTTCAAGCTATCGCACCGAATATTGGTGTGAAGGTCACAGTATTTTCGATTTTCAACTGGTTTCCGCCCGGTTATTTGTAGATGTTAACAGAAACACAGCGCCTGTCTTTGTTTTACGCTGGAACGTCTCATGTATAAATGCCAATTTGGCTGATAGCTTGTGTAACGAAGTAACCGATAAAAATGTAAGAAAGCTGGTAGAAGGCATTTATGGAAACAAAAATCTGGGTAATCTTCTCATATACGACGTTCGAATAATGGATGTGGAATGGATCAAAAATATGTGCGTTGTGTTTTGGATTCACATAACTGCGGCTCTGAAAAGAACCGCTTCAATTTATCACAAGGAAATTGCCTTCGGGGAAAATACACCGAAAACTCCAAAGGATTTTGTTGCCTTTATGCAAATTAAAATTACACTAAGCAATTTTTTTTTTAACTTCATCAAAAACTCTACTTATCTCATACGTAGTACAGATTACTGTTTTTCAGAGCTTTCATTTTCAAACGACGGAATGCACCTGTGGACTACAACGCGTGTTGGTGAAATCGCTATGACAAAGAATTTGTGTATTCAAAAAGATGGCATGCCTTATACGCGATTATGCTTAGGTGATTTTGTCCATGGCGCATATTGGAAAGAGTTAACACAACCAGTCGTATGTGAAAGTCCCAAGAATAATACCAAAGTATTGCATGATTTGCAAGTAGCCAAAATGTTTAAGTCCCCACCAGATAAAGTTTTAAAATATTTGAAATATACAATTGCAAATAGTAAAAATAATATAGTCCCTGCTGACATATTCTTTATTTATAACATTATTCAGTCAGTGCTTGAAGTCCATTCATCAAAGTCTGCGTTTCAACAGACAAATAAAGACTTAACTAAATGGAAGAATGTCCTGTATCAGATTTTCGATATATACAATATATTAAGAGGCCTTGACTCCAAAATTATAAAGATGTCTGCTGAGCTAAACGCAACAAATAAGTTTTTAAAATCGTTCGAAATGTTATGTGACACTTTATCAACTGATTTATCTTTCACTCAAATAGATAATGGTGAAGAGTATTTATCTGAATTGCACAGTGAAACAATTGACTATGATGATATAGGAGTATCAGTATACATTTCAAAATATATTTTATATTTCTCAATTAATCCAAGTATTGCCAATGTTTCTGGAATAGCATTGTTTGCGAACAATAATACAGAAAATACACATACAAAACTAAAGGGAGCATTTCAAAATGAACATTACCGCTTTCTTCAAGTAAATCATGACATTAATGATATTGTTAATGAACCTGACTTAGAGCTTGCCGTATATTTGCCAATAGAACTCTTTGACACCTTGAAAGCTTCAACCAATGAGACAAATGACGTTATTGTTGTTATTAAGGTATACTCAAGTGATGAACTATTTCAACAATCTAATAGAAATTTAACACTATTAAGCCGAGTGGCATCTATATCATTACCTGGGTATAGTTCATTTCTGCCTGTACCTGTGCCACTTATCTTTCGCCAATCCAAGAACAAGGGAGTAAGTCCGCCTGGTTCCTGTTTAATCTGGAACTATGAGGGATGGATCGATGGTTATAGTATGTTAAAATATTTCGAAAATAACGGAGGTATAGCGCTATGCCTTTTGAGGCGTTTGGCACCAACTGGATATTTCTTAGAGAAAATTAATTCCATCGAAAATCATTCTATACATAACGATTTAAGTATGAATAATACACAGGTAAATGGAAGTATTATATGTGTTATTTTACTTTTCTGTTCCATACTGATGGTTATAGGATTCTTATTTTGCAAGTGCATTTGTAGGCGTTTGTAAACAATTGTATTACTTTGAACATTGAGATAAATTCGTCGTTTGTTATTTGGCCATGAGCGACTTTTAGATTAGATCAAACTTTTATTTTATTGTAATCTATAAATAAAAGAGGCCTCAATCAAAACAGCACTGAGCTTTTGTTCCAATGAAATGGCAAGAAATCTTCCGTTCTTTTGTGTGCAATATACATAGATCGCCGCTTAATGATATTCCAGATTTGCTATATGATATGTAACATGTACCTTGATTACAGTCTGATCGTATGAACGATATCGGGAATAATGCACGCCCATTCTACAGACGCTATAATGTTAAGATTAAGCATGGATTAAGATTTTAGTAATGCTTTGCCAGTTTGTTTCACAATGTCTTTTACAACATTTTTTGTTTTATTTCATTAATTGTCTTGCAATTTCTAGAATTTTCTAGAGTCCGTACTATTTTTATAACTAACTTTCCTCCTGCCAATTTCTTCAATTCTCCTTGACTTGAAAGTAACAGGTCGTGTTTTTTCTTTGCTGCGATTTTTTTGATTTTTCTAAATATTACACGATTTGTACACGGTGGTCTGAATTAAGCAAAAATGGACACAGATGTTGGCTGCATCCAAAAAAATAATGTCGTCAGGTAATAAAGCGTGAGCAGTTAAAAATGACCTCTTGGTTGAACTATGCGATAAAATGCTGCAAACTAAGTGAGTTGGTTCAGATTCTAATCTTTATTACTATTGTGTTGCTATTTTTGGGTATGCGAACGGGATGAAATCGCTCATGCGCCAAACAAAAGAAGGCTTTAAGTGACTGATCAGTTTTGTCATTGATAAAGATAGTATTCGCCTTCCCTAGACTCACAACTTGCAGTGTAAAAACCAAATAGAAACAAATTCACTAAAAATTTGCCGTTCTTGGCTTTCCCTTGATTAAACAACGTCTGATGTGTTGTCTTACATGCAAGATGATAACCGACAACTTAAAGTTTCATCGTTCAAGGTAAAGGACAGTAATTTTTGTATAACCGTTAATCGTAGAATCAAAGATATCCTAGATTCGTTTAAAAGTATGCATAAATTTAAGTATGTAGTGACGTTATCACATAATTAGCACTGTCCAAAGAATTAAGAATATGCTGAGTGACAAAAACCAAACCATCCACATCCACTCACTGTATACAATCAATATCCCAAGCGGGCGATCTCGCTCCGCAAATAATATAAACAAATCGGCAATATGTGACATATTCACATAATCAGCTCTTTCGGAAGAAATACAGAGTTGCGAATCCTACGCAATGTACACATAACCACATCCGCTAGCTGAATACAATTAATAACCCAAGCGGGCCATCTCGCTATATAAATAATGTAAACATAAGGGCAGTATAAGAAAGATTTGTGTCACTAACATTTAGTCTTAAGCTGAGATCAAAAGAATAAAGACGTGAACAATATTTCTCCGATAATTTTGTATATCTTAATGTTGTCCTTAGTCAACTGACGGGACATTAGTTCGACTCAAAATATGACCACTACTTTACTATATATACTGTCGGGTCGCGCAGTCGCAATATCTTTCGTTTTCTAAGCCTCCTTCTCTTGCTAGCTCTTTCTTGTACTCCGTCTCACACCTACACCTTTAGCTTAGCGGTCTGCTGATCGCTCTGCAATAAAATCGCTCATCACCATTCGCTTTCGTAGCCTACATGCAGGGGGAGCAGTACAATGCGAAGCACAGGATAGTCACCCTCGTAGACGATGGGATATTAATAATCAACGAGGGCCCATACGAAAAACTCCGGGGATGGCAGCTTTTCCTCTATTAAACATCATCGGGTATAATCACGTATCAAGTATGCCACTACTCTAGAGTATTAACGGTCTAAACCGTCAAGTAATCCAGAAGCTAAAGGAAGAGGTCCGCCGAATCAAAAACCATCGGGATTCCGTGCGTCGCGGGACTAGGCATCTTAGCGAGCGTATCCATCTTGCTCCATCTTGTGTGGAGAAGAAGGAGAGTCACACGGAAGTCGCAACACATCGCCAACGACTTCAAAGTAATCGAGGACGACCACTCTTCTAAGGGGGGAGTAGTTACTAAAATTTTAGGCTAGCAAAGTTGTCGGAAGATATCGTAGGTGACTCTCAGATCACCCTAGTGTTTCTAAAGTGCAGACTTAGAACTTGTCGTGGTGCACCAAGGTGAGTAAAGCGCTGTTACCACGGGGCAGCATTTTCCGCAATCACGTGGTCGGCTTTGAACTTAAACCAATTCGCTGTGCGTGGTTGCATTGATATTTTATTTATTTCAGATTCCATACTTTTATCAGTCTTGTAAATTTCTATCGTTCTATCTTAACAATTGTTAATTAATCCGGAGCCAATTGCGAGATAGCTTTCTTGCTTTCCTTTCTTACATGGTATACAGCAGCTTATACATTTCTTCTTTTCCAATTTTGTTACATAGAACTCATTCCCAATATGTTCCTTGGTATTTTTGACTGAAAGGTGGCCAAGCTCAAATGTTCACAGCTCATACAGCTCATCATACCTTAAGACTACTGCGAAGTTGGGGAACTTAACTGTAGCGTTTTTTTCTTCTTCTGTGCATCGAGTGTCGAAATTTTCCAAAATAATTGTTGTGAAATTTGACTAACAGCTTAATTTGGTTTTTAGATGTGTAACATGAAAAATAAACGGATTGATATCGAAGCATAAGAATAAGGCAATTCTACAACTGCAAATGAAAATTCAAATTAGTTGTTTGTTTTTACTATGAATATATCTGCACATAGTAGTTCTCTCTGAATATGTATAATTAATATCCCGCTCAGGAATTCCTCTTAAATAGCCTGTATCATGGGAAATGTGCAACTAAGCCAACTTAATTATAGACTGTGAGCTAACGTTTTTTTTTGTCTCGTCAAATTATTATTTATCCATACATCCTTAGAGCCACTGGCTTCCCAAAATAAAAGGCTCCAGGAAAAATTGAATTGAGAGTCAAAGACACATATTTTTGGAGCAAGTCCGCCATAACCTCTGGCTTAGGAATTAGACTATCTGAAAACAGAAAATTGTGGATTATGATCATTCCTCCAACACGCTAGTTTAGGTGTTGGAGGAATGATCATAATCCTCAATTTTCTCCTATGGCCAAGAATGATCAAGAAATTTCATAATTTGCCGCCTATCACGTAACTTCCCGTTGTTTATTTACACTTTGTACTGTTCTTATTCTCATAGTCAATTTGCCTCCAATTCTATCGATATGCTTCCCATAAATTAGCTTTTTGATAGGTGCTTTTACTAAGAGTTTCCTGTGTTGGAAGATGAATTCTACTATCTGCTAGCCCAAGCTAGCGGCAATGCCATCAAAGGAAAAGCAGTGCGTAACACAAACAACAAAGTGATTTCACATATCTTTTAACTTTTGATAATATAGACGAAAGTATACTTTGATCATAAGACTTCGATTGGTTAAAACGCAGGTTTGGCGAACAGGTTTCCACAATTTGAGTTGGTCAATGCTTTGATGCTGACGAATGGGTTCACAGTCTGAACCCTTTGCTTAAAAGGTTAAAAATTATATATGTCTGCTGACGACGGTAATGTCGTGGAAAATGTTTATAACTAGGCTTCCGTCAATCGAAAAGTTCGAGAACTTTTCACTAAAATTAAGACTTACGAGCCTCACATGTCGCGTAGAAGTATGTGAGGTTCTCTCTCAGTAGTGGAAACTTTCGAGCAGGGCTGCAGTGCCCTTCCTTTTTTTCTTGAGCAGGGTCCAATCCTCTAAGCACGCACAACTTTTACCCGGGCCCCGATGCCAGAAGTCGGCACTAACGATTATATACAAAGGTAGTCACCTTTCTTTACGATCACAAGCTGACCAAAACTGTCACTCTTACAATTATGACAAACGTTTTTTGTATTTTTGTGTATTTGACTATAATTCTTGCCAATTAAAGGGTATATGATAGTCGAGTTCATCGGCTATATCGATCCTATTGTAAGACCTAATAAAAAGTAGGTTCCTAGGTTCCGTGCTTTTTTGTGAAGGTAGTAATCTTTACTTTTCTAAACGGATCCGTTTTTTATTTAATAAGCTGTTTAGAATGCAGTTTGAAGAAAACAGTTACCTGATGAGAAAGAATTTTAATTTATTTTATCTAATTTATTCAAAATATTTCGACCGATATAAATTAATGACTTGCCGATAGTGAATTTATATAAAATAAGAGAGAATGCTATAGTCGGGTTCCCGACTATCTGATACCCGTTACTCAGCTGGTGTGAATGCGATATCGACAGATATTAAGGAATAAAATGGGAAAGGAAAGCTCATAGCAGTGACCACCTGCATGCAGCTTCCCAGAGCTCAATTCATTCTTAGATAAAACCTCTTGGCAAACGCTCGCATTTTTTTGACGCTGCTCAATATTTTTTTTATTATTTTTGTTTTTTTTTTGGATTTTAATTTATTAATGAGTTAAGTACTCGCAGATTGACGGGAGATTTGGCAGTGAATAGGGGTTTAAATTATGATTACGTAAACTTGAGCCCAACTTTACGCGCATCATGGAATGGATATTTTAGAGTACGGGTCACGCGGTCAGGACGCGGTGGTCAGTGGTCCGTGGTGGGCGCAGGAAGAGCGTTGGTTTAACTCTGAGCTAGCCGCTGCAACTCGTAGCGAGCAGAACCAAGGAAAAGAGTTCGGCGTTACACCATTAATCAGCTGGGCTAAGTAGGACATAGAATTTTCAACATTTTTTATGAATATCGGATAGCGGATTTTAGGGGTCAGAGTGGGTGTGGACAAAACGATTTTGGCATATCGATTGAAATTGGCAAAACTGATTTAATCCAAACTAATTAAATCATTTCTCAAAAGTGTGGGCGTTGTGTGTGCGGTGTGTGTGAGTTAGAGTGGAGGTGGCAAAAAGTTTTTAAGCAAATCTATAGAAATTTACAAAACTAATATACATATGAAAAAATTGCAAAAGTGTGGCCGTGGGAACATGGGGCATTAAATTTGCGCTGCGTCTATGTCTCTAGAATCTGCTTGCTTAATCTCAACCTTCCAACCTTTTTTAGTTCCTGAGATCTCGACGTTCATGTCGATATCTCTAGACAGGTCCAGATGTACTCGGCTATTGATCTTGAGCAAGAATATATATAAACCTTAAAACGCTTCCTTCTATGAGTTACATATTTTTCAACTAATCTAGTATACCTTATTAATATACATAGTAATATATACCCTATATACCCTACTACTATATACATACAAAGTTTTTATTAACGATAATAAATTTCTACAAATTCGCTGTTTACTCTACCAATAATAAGTTCATCATGAATCGGGCACAATTAGGCTGACGTACTACTTTCAAAAATAATAACAGTTTTTTATTAATATTATATACATAACCTTCACCTTCACCATATGTAGACCATATGTAGAAAAATACAAATTATTAGAATGAAGTCCCACAAACAGTATTTTTATTCGCAATTATGAATCATACCTTATACATTATATGCATTAGTTTACATATGCGTGTTTTGGGGCGTCAGACAAGTAGTGGTCAATCCACTCTTCTATTACGGGTATATTTTGATTACTCCATTGAATTTCTTCTTTGATATTTCGAAGTGACTTCTCTATAATGTGTTGTGCACGGCCAAAATGTCCATGATGCTTATCGTAAAAATTTTTAACCGAATCGTAACCTTGTTGAGTAGAAAACATTCCCGTTGCAGATGAAATAAGCTTGCTCCAAATATTTGTGTTGTTATAAAACCTTGAACGAAATGTAATTTATTTAGTTAAAAATTTGCTTTACAATACTATAAAATATTAAAAACTGTGGAAGGCATTGAAATTGAAATTGGCTGTATGTGCCCGATCCTTATGACTGATAACACAATCGGAAGGTAGCACAAAAACTGAAGTCATTGCTTACTTAAAGAACAGTAAATTGTTTATAAAAAAGGGAAATTTGAAGTGATCACAAATGCATTCCTATAAGTTTTAAAAATTCTGAAACAACGATGAAATTTAAGAACCAGCAAGTCAAACACCATGTTACTCATTTAATATCCAAGTGGATAAGCCACAAAATAATTTGTATCAAAGTAGATAAAATTACCAATGGACACATTAAAAAATTTTTAGACTATAGCCTCGGATGAATATATTATATACATTCTTGATGACGATCAATAGCCGAGTCGATCTAGCCATGTCCGTCTGTCCGTATGAACGTCGAGATCTCAGGAACTATAAAAGCTAGAAGGTTGAGATTCAGCAGTCAGCCTACTCAAAGGTCCTAGGGCTACAAACCGCACCAAACTGCCACGCCCACATTTTTGAACCATTTTTCGATATTTTTTTTCAATTTTATTAGTCTTGTAAGTTTATATTAAATTGTCATAGAACTTTTTCCCACGCCCACTCCAGCGCCCTAAAAGCACCCAAAACCACCACGCCCACATCTTTGAAAAAGTTGTGGATATTTTTTAAAAATTGAATTAATCGCTTAAATTTCTATCGGTTTACCAAATACTTTTTGAAACGCCCTAAAGCCACCGAAGCGGTCACGCCCACACTTTGGAACAATTTTGAATTTGTTTCTTATTTTATTTCCCAATATCTATCGATATCCCAGAAAAATGATGAAATTTTACGTTGGCCTTCTCACTAGCTAAGTAAGGGGTATCTGATTGTCGGGGAACTCGATCATAGCATTCTCTCTTGTTTTTATTCACGTTGGTTCTTTTTCAATCCCTAGATTCCAACTCCTTGATCTCGAAAACACTATCGTTTCTTCGTAAGACTATACAATTAATCCAATCGATATAAGTGCTACCTAGTATTTTATTTTAATACACATCATACATTCGGCCTACCTGCCTTATGATCGACCTCGATCTACAATAATAATACTATGGTATGGTTTACAACTATTGTCCAATGTCACTATCTTGCTGGTTCAAATAAATGGTTCTTAAATGGTAATTGCTTAGTTAACAATCAATTAAACTAGTCCTCAATGTATTCTTGCAATTCCTCAACTATAGAGCCTTTTTGGCTAATATCAAATAATAGAATTCTTAAGTACTACCATGAATAGAATTATTAATGGCAAACTCTCCTTTTGTTTAACAACTTATAGCACTGCCTGCTCTGCTCTATTGGCTCAGATAATTTACCTTTCCACAGCTTGGAACACTATGGAGTGTGCGATTATGAATGGTTCTCGGTACTGTGTATGTAGTGTACTGTAGTGTATAACACTGTACAAAATGTATTATAAAGTTTCCTACTTTACTTTTTGTAGCTGGGACCAATACTTTCTTTTTAAGGCCTTTTTAAATTTTTTCAGCATCAAGGTGACGCAATTTTTCATGATTTTTCTCCAAGTGCACCTAATAATGTAATTTGTCGCGGAGTTTGCTTCTCTAAGTGATATTCCACTACGGTTGATTTTATAGCCAAGGACTTCACGTTGATGTTGTAAAAATTGTTCTAACTTATACGATCTACTAATTTTTTTTAGGATTACTAAATATTCCTCTACAGTTTTGGTAGCTATCACTTTATCATAGATATATACTACTATATGTTTGTTTTTAATAAAGTCTACTAATACTTCTGTAATAATTCGTTGAAAATTGTCTGATCTATTTTTAAGCCAAATGGCATTCGTAAATATTCTTGTTGCTCTTGAGGTGTTACGAAAGAGGTAAAAAGTATACTATGCGAATATACGCATCTTGCCTTCTAAGTACTCTAAGATTTTTCCAATTAACGAAAGTGGGATCTTTTACTATTCGCTTATTAAGTCCTCTATAATCTACGCACATTCAAAACTATGGCAGATGCATAAGGAGATTTACTTTTGCTAATTACATTATTTTAAAGAAGATCATCCATTGTTTCAAATACTTTCTCTTTTTCATAATATGACAAACGCCAAGGTGAGCAATGGAATGGTGTAGTATCTGTAACTCTAATCGTCATTTGATAAGTAGGTGCGGTTTTATAATCTAAATTTTTGGTTAAATAATGAGTTTTTACTATTTCTCTACACTTTTCATTGGCTACTTTTCCGAATTCATTCCCTTTACTAATTATTTCCTTCGATATATCCTAAATAGCTACTAAAGAATTGTTCGTTTTCTAACTGATTATTTTCTTGATAACTATTTATATCATTTTATTTATATTATTATATAAATTTACTTATATTAATTTCCTTATTTAAAAAAAAGAGATGCACTAAATATGTTATTACTATTACTATTACTGTATATTCCGTATTTATTTGTTTCTTATGGATTAATTGGACTTACATTATTTTCATTGAATCTCGTCCTAGTATATACAATGCACTAAATTCTTGCAAAAATGTTTGTTGTCTGTATGGTATTTACTTCTTTGCGGTTTTAATCTGATATTATTTGGAACTTAAGATTTTTGAATAAAACTTACTGGACTTCCTGTGTCAAACAAACTTAAAACAGTAATAGAACTCTCTTCACCATAATGAAATACTAACTTAACAGATTGAACATGTAACGCGGAATGCGTTCAATGAGTAAAAATAGAAAGATAAGAGAGAACAATGAAGTCACATAAAATAAATTTACAAACAACCATTAAGTAAACAGAAGGAAAAACATTTGAATTTAACAAGCTACGCTCGTGCGCCTGGTACGGCATGGAGGGGCACACTAATGTGGCCAAAATGAGTCGGGAATGCGGGCACACCACACCTCGGCAAACCGCTAAATAATGCGGACCCCAGCCCTTCGAAAGTCACATCACTCCAGCCGGTGATCAGCAGCAGCACAACTAGCAGGACCCGCGGAGAGGACTAGCACCTACGGACCAGTGGTAAGGACTCAAGAGGAGACGGGTATCGTTCCAACTATTCTCACTTTGCAGACCTGATCGGCCTCTCAAACTCTTTTCATTTTGGTAGACCTACCCGGCCCCTCAAACCATTCTTACTTTGGCAGACCCGATCGGCCTCTCAAACTCTTCTAACTTTGGTATACCTGCCATTCCCATTTTGGCAGACCTGATCGGTATCTCAAACCATTCTAACGTTGGTAGACCGTATCGGCCGGCCTCTCAAACAACGGACGTCTGCAATCGCTCTTTATATGCCCCAATTTTCGATAATTTAACATCGTACAATTGTAGGTTCTTGTTGAATGTTTATTGATTTGGTCATCTGAACGTTACTCGAATCATTCAGATTTACAGAAATGCCCCGCTAATCACCTATCTTTACTTTGTCATAGCTTCTTACGCAATTCATCCAATGATTCACAGTAGGCTAATTGTGAGCCCACTCACAATTGCACGAATTACATCAGAATCCGCTAGAATTGCTTGTTTTGAAATGCCACACATAGCGATGTAATATTGTGTATCTTCATCATATTTTAGTCTTGCTTGTTTATTTTAATCATGTCCCACGCCGTCACTTTTCGTTCAAAATATCAACTCTTCCATCAACATTACATCGGCCTCAAGTTCAGCAACACGCTTGCGAGATAGATACGGTTTTTCTAAGTTGTTTAAATGTTGCATCTCTAACTATACATATTCATTATCTCATTTGTTGGTTCTTCATCTGCTTTAATGGTTTTAGCTAGGCTTGTCGCTATGGTTGTATTTTTATTCTCGCCCATTACACTCTTAAAGGCGTTGCGGAGTAGAACTATAGTCGCGTCTTCACCAAAATAAACTGTTTCTGCTTTTAATGTGTCAATTAACACGGGTTTTGATTTTTTAAGAATAACATTATATCCCATGGTAATCCTGCTTTATTATTATTGTCCCACACCTGGTTTCTGTATCAAGTTTTTTTATTTTCGTTGTTTCTCGTTCAAGATCTCGATTAAAACTCATCGCTCTCGATCACACTATCGTTTTTTCTTAAGACTTTACAATTAATTCTATCGATATTAGACACAGGAGGGACAGGAGCTCTGCAGAAAGATCGGAGCCCGAAGTCATAGTAACATAGGCAGAACAAGAGAACACCGAGATGGAATGAAAAAAGAGGCGCAAAGCGGACAAAAGGGTGGAAACGGAGATCGTAGACCGAGAACGCGGCCGGGGCAAAAGGACAAAGGAATAACTATCCCATACGGAATCCATGAGGATCAGCCCTTCGGAAACTCGCCCGCATATACAGGAACTATAGAAGCAAAATAAATCTGTATACGCGGAGAGTGCTAACAGAGCTTCAAAAACTAGCCGAGGAAGTGGAGGAGATAGAGGCGGCGGTAAATTATGCCGGAACCAGCCAATCAGCACAGCAGCAAGTCAGAACGGAAATATGCGTGCGATGTGGAGGCAGCGCACATGCGTCACAAACATTTAGTAACCCGCCAAGATTATTTTGCTGTGTATGGGCAACGAAAAGGAACATTTGAACTGCGATGGATACCAGATGGTGGCCACAATAGAAATCGGAGAACAAGCGGAAGGACAGAGGTAGTTATCGACATAAGAGCATCACGAAGAGTTATAAGCAAGAGCCAGTACCAAGAGCTAAGGGAGCAGGGCAAGTGGACAGAAACCAGGACGGAGATTACGCTCGGCAACGGAACCAGACAAAGAACGACGGGCAGGTTAGAGGCAAAAATCCGATTTGGAGAAAGGTTGTTTACAATATCATTCATGATACTGGAAAGGTTGTCAGGTGGAATCCTGCTAGGCATAGATCTTATGGCAAGATTTCACTTCGTACTAAGGTGCGGAAATCGGGAGCTGGAGATATCAGCGTCAGGAAAGGACGATGGCAGTGAAGACAAACAAGAAGGGAACACCAGCACTTAACACTAATTGTATTTCAGAAATGACCACAACACGAAGTACTAAACCAACACAAAACACAACACAAACACTAATAAAAACACAAGTCATGTCGTTACGCCACCCAAGATGGGCAGAGAAAGGAAGTGGGGCACGCAACGGCCAGAAGGGCAACCGCCTATATCGAGAGGCAACGGGGGAGCCACGGCAAAGTTCACGGGAGCAGTCTTCATGAAACAAAGCTAATAACATTTAACACAACAAGCATTCAGCAATGGGCCGTAGAAATGGGGACCCGCTTGACCGTGGCACTCCAAGTGCAAGAACAACGGATCAACTGTTGTCTTCCCCCGGACCAAAGTATCTCACCGCCTCAAGAACGGACCCTGGACTTCACATCAACAATATCAACCCATTTCTCGTTAAAAAGCAAATTGATAATACCTTAACGGTGACACTAAAGAATGAAAGACACTTCGTAATGACTCTATTTTAATTAAAACAAAATCAAACGTATAAGCTCTTAAGCTGTTGTGACTTAATGCTTTTGCTCAACATTAATATTTCCGTAATCATACACTACTATCCAAACACTACTAAAGGAAGAATTTACTCAAATGACTTCAGAGAAATGATAAGGATATTGCACAAGAATTAGAATCCAAACGTGTTAATAAAGTCCGAAAAATAATAAAAAGCTCCCTTAGGAGACCGGTCTCATTATTGTTACTTCCAACACCCTTTTTGATTATGAGTGATTGTCTACTAACGAGCTCCAGTCAGAATTTACATTTCATTATTAATAAGATGCAACAACTGCTTCAAATACGGATCCCTTCACAAATTCAACGAATTATGTTACAACTGCGGTGAAGAACATCAATCGCAACATTGAACAACTGAAAGCCATCACAACTCGGCCAGCAGGAACTGCCCTTTCTTCATGAGACAACAAGAACTCCTGGCAATTAAAAAGTTACACAAATGTGACAACAACCCAGCTCATTATATTCTTAAAGGCCGCTATTGCGATGAAAGTCCTCTTCTATTTTCATATATCGCCAAGAAATCAAATTATGAATTGAACAACTTAAAGGGACCTCAACATTTCAAAGGACCTGAACTAGAAATCCAGTGACTAGAAATTAAATTCTCAATCATCCAACTTTTCAACTGGATCTCAACAACTCAATGCACCCGTACTTCCAATCACGAGCAATCAAAAAATATCAAAACATTTTGTCAAAGTGTGGGCGTGGCTTTTGTGGTTTTGGGGCGTTAGAGTGGGTGGGGCCAAAGCATACCTTGTCCTGGACCTGCCTGAACCCACAAAAACTCCACTAGCTGAGTAACGGGTATCTGATAGTCGGAGAACTCGACGATAGAATAACAATTATACAAGAACGTTCAGTAGAATAGTGGTTCTGAATACACGGCAGGAAATTTATAGGAAATAACGATATTATTAAACGGACCCTATCATCGAATTTGAGAAAATTATGGGCAATGATTAATTGCGTATTTGTACCCGTTATTCGTGGTGTAAAAGGGTGTGATAGATTCGTAAAATAGTATGTAACACCGACCGTACGTAACCGTACAAAACTGCCGATCCCATTCTTTTCAAACATGTGTTTATTTCTTTTTCTTTAATTCTGGTATACCAAAAACATGTTGGCCACGTCCACAAGCTATCCAAAAACTATCGACAGTCCACAGAGTTATAAATGGTGAGAAAGTTAAAATTTCACATCATCCAAATGGCTTAATACTACGAAATTGTGTCATTAATTAATAATAAGCACTATTTTTTTTACTTTCAAATTAAAAAGAATCACTTACTTCTGATGAATATAGTCCCAATTATTTGACAGAAAATCCAATAGTGTCGTGTATCCTATGGATCGAGAAGTAACCATACTAATAATTAACATTTTGTCGTTATCGGAAAAAATTGAAATATTTTTGAGGATGGCCATTTCAAGTAGAATAATAATTTTATCTCGCTGCGCTGGACATCCAGCTAGCATTTTTAATAAGTGGGTACGATCACTCTGAATACGAGATTCGGGAAACTCGCGCATACGATCGAGCCCAAACATCCATTCCTCCATAGAGCCCCACTTGAAAATTGAACAAATGAACTCGTTGGGAACCCTAAATAAATAAATTATAAATTTTTTGTATACTCATATTTAATTAACTTAAAATTCCAAGCCACTTACGGAGTTTCAGAGTTTGGAAAAGAACTGTTGATCCATACATTGAAGGCCCTTCTTGCTTCTTTAAAACATGGAAAATATCCAGCTTTACATAAAAACGATGTAGTAAATTTACGGAGTTCAGTTGTATTTATGTCTTCGTTAAAATGTGCAGTTCCTAAGTATTCATATAATGGAGCTAAAAGTTCTATAATGTAAAGCTGAAAATACCGTTTTAGATTATATTTTTGTATTACATTATTTTATGCTCACCTCAAACTTTTTATTAATTGATGATTTTTCTAGACG
Source organism: Drosophila simulans (assembly GCF_016746395.2). Lineage (NCBI taxonomy): Eukaryota > Metazoa > Arthropoda > Insecta > Diptera > Drosophilidae > Drosophila > Drosophila simulans. Next base: position 23,131,907 of record NC_052522.2, read on the forward strand.
TTTGCCAACTTGGTCGAGAAATGTGAATACTGGACTCCAAACAATATGATTACGTTCATACTTTAGAAATAATGTTACATTAAGAGCAGTGGAAAAATTAAGTTCACCAGCATAAGCTAAGTTCCAGGCGTCATGCAGTAGTTTTGCCCTTAAAATAAATGTATATTGTGAATTGAAAATATAATATTATATCGGACTTGAATTTGAAAATTTGACAAAATGTGACAACGACTGCCAAAATGAAATTTAGTGAAATTATTAAAAAACCAGTCGAGTTCCTCGACTATCAAATACTCCTTTACTCAGCTAGTAGAAATGCGAACGCGAAATTTCGTAACAACTTTACTACTACTAAGCAGAAAATTATCCATACCACTAACATTACACTCTAATCCGACATGAATGGCTATCAATAAGATAATTTAGATAAATATAGATACATATGTATATCAAAGAAAACAATAAAGACTTTAATCAAGAATTTAAAGAAGTAAATAATTAATTCATTAAAAGTATCATACATAAAACCAAACCAATATGCAATTTTGTTTCAATAATTGGCGCACACTTAAATAAACACATAGATCAAAACAGTATGTTTATCAGGAATGTATCTGATACAACCATAGAGCAAGATTGTCAAGTTTCAAATAAGATTAAGATATGAGAAGTAGTGTTAAGCGGAAACTACATGGAACCAAAAATTAATCTAACCCCATTGTATACACCTTATGAAAAATATCAGCAGCTATTACGAGTAACGTGTGGAATAAAAAGAAAAACTCTCACCCCAATTCGTTATCTTTTTTAATCCATTTAAAAGTCCCCCGCAGATCCAAAGACCAAATATAAGCAATCAGACTCCTCATAAATAACCTTTTACAACAGCACCAGATGCCGCTGCAGACCTCTTAGTGGTCGAGCTGAGGCGTGCCTCATCCAATTTTTTTTTTTTTTTTTTTTTTTTTCATTTTTTGCTTATTTATTGAATCTTTTCTTTTACTTAAGAGACTAACAATAAGTTTTCAAATCTTATTCTAAACTAACTAAATATCATTTTATGAATTTTATATTCTCGTTCCGAAGATACCATGGAGCTCCAGCAATGATTCTCAGAATCCTTGACTGTGCTCGCTGTACTATGTCGATGTTGCTTCTCGATGCGTTGCCCCATAGCTCGGAGTCATAGGTCCATATGGTATGTATAGGGTGTATAGAAATGGGAACAGAACACATCCTTGAGGCTTTCTATAGTATAAAAGCTTCTATAGTACAATCGCTTGAAGTGCTTGAACTGCATCTAACCGCGAACACTCTTTTATATAGGTAAGCCTTTAGAAGCGTATGTATGTTTTGAGGCAGCAGTTTGATTATTTTAAACATAAGTCCATCCAGCCATACTCTATCAAATGCTTGTGCAACGTCTAAGAAGAGAGCTGTGCAATATTCACGGTGTTCAAAGGCAGTGCGAATTTCCGTTGTGATGCGGTAACCTGTTCAATAGGTCCATGTTCTGCCCGAAAACCAAATTGGTGCGATGGGAGTGTGTTTTGAGGTGGGGGCTGATGCGTAGCAGCAGCACTTTTTCAAATAACTTGGATAGACAAGTAAGTGAGCTTATTGGCCTGCATGATGATGGCTGTGTTTTGTCTTTCCCAGGCTTAGGGATCATAATTATAATTGATTTCTTCCACTTTTGAAAGAAGTAACCAATTATGGTTGAAGAGCGTTTAAGAGCAAGCAGATTCGTAGAACTGCACACATTGGGAGCTCGTTGATCATTTTCGGGCTTATTTAGTCGTAGCTGGGCGATTTTCCAGTCTTCAGTTGCTCTTTAATGACTTTCGTTATCTCGCTTGGCCGAAATTCTACAGGATCTTGTGGTGCTAAGTCAGATGCAGTTAAAGGCGGGAGGGTAAATGAGTTAGTGGCTGGATTTGGTTGAAATACTTTTTTAAGATGATCAGCGAAGGCTCTTGCTCTGTCCGTGTCACTGCGAGACCAGTTTCCGGTAGAGTTACGGAGAGGTACAACCGTTTCTGTTGGTGCCTGTAGGTTTATGTGGTCTTTCCACAACGAGTTCTTTGTGCCTGTGCGAGTGATATTCTCGATGTACCTTAGTTGTGCATCCGCTTCTTCTTTCTTAAGCGCTTTGGTAAGTCTTCGAGCAGCTGCTTTTAATTTACTCTTTGCGCCAGGTGATCTGTGCTCCTGCCACTCCCTTCGATGTCGTCGTTTTTCAAGCACATGCAGGTCAATATCTCTACTTGTCTTGTTAAACTTTATACTGCATACATGGTTGTCTTGTGGAGTGGACGCTTTTGCTGTTGCGACAAGTATTGATTCTATATTATAAAAGTATATTAAGTATTGATTCTATGGTATAAAAGATGAAAGAGTACCGGACAGTGATCAGATGAGAGTTCTGGTAGTGCCTCAGCTGTAATCATTGATTGGGATATCCTTTTTGTGATGGAAAAGTCAATAAAATCCGGAAGCTTCATGGGTTCTGCTGGCCAGTATGTAGGCGCTCCCGGGGAAACATAGTTAAGTTTGTGTTGCGGTTTGATGATTGCGTTGTACAGCTGTTTTCCTTTAGGGTTCGCTATCCAATATCCCCGTACATGTGCTTGGTATTTCAATCGCCAGCTGCAAGAAACCTTTCACCAAACGAATCAAAAGTGTTGTGAATTTTTCCTCAGAGATTGTGAAGCGAGGTGGGCAATAGATAGCAGCCAGAGTGAGAGCACCGTTATGGCATTGGAGGTTTATAGGGGTACATTGTAAGCAGTCTTCTTGCCAATTACCAAGAAAGTGGTGCTTAATTCGCAATCTTATTAGTATCCCAGTGTCTTCATGGGCCTTGCCATCCGGGTGATTCGTAAAGTAAAATGTATAACCTGGGATTCAGAAGTTGTACTTTTAGGTAAGGTGAGTCTCTGAGAGTAGCATAACGTCAATGTTTCTGTCGGCTAAGAACTGAGCAATTTATAGGTTGTGCCGCGAAACGCCATTAGCGTTCCAGGTAGCTATTATTAAGGGAGTCATTATCCTGTTTTAGCAGAAACGAGCATTTGAATAAAGATGTTTTGGTTCTTCATAAGCTCTTGCATAGTTTCCTCCATGAAGGTCATGAAGTCTTTCATGCTTTGCTGCACTTGCAAAGGAAGAATTTGGTTCGGTGGCTGGCAGACGAAGGGATGTTAGTTGTAGTTGGTTCCATTACTTTGTGAATTGTTGGTGTGATACGATCCTGAGCTGAATCCACTCGTTTGTTTGGGCGACTCTTGAGTTCCTTGTAAACAATGCATCCTCGCCAGTTGGCTGTGTGTTTTTCACCACAGTTGCTATATAACTTAATTGAACTGTAGGGTGCAGTACGCTTTGGTGTGGCCATATTCGTAGCAGTTGGTGCACTGCACAGGTTTCCTGCGCTTGTGGGCCACTTCTACAGTTATTATTCGGTGCAGTAGATACTGCAGCTTATATATAGGATGTAAACTCATTGGAAGGGAGAAAATGGATTCCTGGAAACGGTTCGTGTGAGATAATGCCGATGACCCATGGGTGCGCGTGTACAAGATTTGGCTCCGCGTGTGTGGCCCGGGCAGGCGCTCTCCCGGCTTGGACGGTATTAATGGCACTATCTGCAAGGCAGCCTGCGCGCCATAACTCCTAACATCGTTGTATTCCAGATGCATTCCATTGGGATACTTTCCCGCCGGGTGGAAGTGTCCACGAGCAGTCTCTCTACTCAAGGGACGCAGTCGAGGCGAAAGAAAAGACATACGGACGGAAAAAGGATACGACGGACAGCGGCAACCTTTTGCGAGATAAATTGGTTTGGCGATAGGACACAGCGCTGATGAAGAGCAATCTGGAAGCTCGCATCCGTGCATTGCCAGGAAGTACCAAGGTGGTTGTAACTCAAAGAAAACCTGCGGAAACATATTGGAAGGCTGCGAGCGTATCTAGGTCGTCGACGCAGGCTACTCCTCCAGTACCCAAAGGACCCAAAGAATCATCCCGGATTTGAAGAGATGGTCTGTAAAACTGCATGGATATCACTGAGTTGGCGATAAAGCGGCTGCGTGCGGCTGAGAGGGAACAAGCCGCAAGGTAGCAGCAGAATACCAGATAGGGCACAGAGTTCGCAACTAGGTCCTACAAAGCTTAGCCATGCGGAAATACCGCACAGACTTCACGATTTCAGCCACCAATAGTACCGTCCTCTTGGTTCACTCCAGTAGTCGAGGGACGTTTCCAAATTGTCCGTTGTCACTGTCAATTATTATGTTTAAGTACGACTAGCTTTCCGTTGGATATTGAAGGGTACGCCCCAATCAATCGGTGATGTCTGTCTACTACATTAAGCAGGATTATCAGAAGTATTTCTGGTATAGAGAATTTTACCGCTTCCACATCATTTTGGTAGGGAATACTGTCAATTTCTGACAGAATCATATCGACTTCATCATGATCCACTAAATTCGCTGTTCTATGCCAGTTAGCAGAACCCCCTTTTGACTTGGTTAGCTATATTTATTGCCTTTAAGAGTAGAATCGTTGTTGCATGAAAGTCCCCATTTATTTCGTTACCTTTGCTGGTGAAAGCAGTTACATCATTTTAAGGGAGATTCATGTGCTTAGTCATCCCAGTCAGATTTATCCGGTGAATCCCCAACCCATTGATCTTTTTGGACCGTGGTCTTCTTTCTGGTGCACTATCCATGCTCTATTCAGTATTCATTAGGGCGTTGATTCCTTGATCCGTGAGAATCAATCCCTCGCTGGCTATCTGTTCGATAGTTTATTCTACTGTTCCTAGATCGAGGTCGTGGGTTATTTTGAACACGCCATAAGTGGGTACTGATTTTTCGCTTAGAAAGATAAAAAGTATGAGAAGGGTCAAGATAAGAACTTTTGATTTTAGCGTTTTACATGTTTTGTTTTGTGTTTTGGAATTTTAAGTTGTTCTTTTCTCTACAACTACATTATGTGTCGTGTTTTCTAGCGTGGTGACAACGACGTCTTATATTTTGCTTGGGTAATTTTGAATAGGGGCCGACTGCAACTCAGGAATTTTTGGCATTTTGTCGTATTATTTAATTTACAGGTAGCGCAGGAAGATATTTGAGTACGAATATAGTCGACCTTTGGGAAATAATATGTAACGAGGAGTAGGATGCAATCTTCTTTGGGGTTTCTGGGTGCTCTGCGATGTTCTCTTTCGATGACATTTAAAGGGATTAAAGGTAGGATTCCGGAAATTGAAACCCGATTATTACCGACGGCTTTAGGTATTGAGAGAGGGAGTGTTGTAATTTGGATTGTGTATTGTGGTCAATCAGAATTGTGAGGCTTACGTAAGTAACATGCGGGTTTTCACAAGTATAATTTGACGAAATAATAATTTGGTTGCGTTTGACATTATTAGGGGTTGGCGTGGCGTATGAAAGGCAACATATAGGTATGATAGGTATGGTGACTATCAAATCAGACTTGGATGCAGTTGCCGTTCCCAAATGATTGGCTTATGTTGCTACTCGTGAAAGTGCGTCGGCCACTGCATATGACTTGCTGGGCTTATAAATTAACTCTTAATTGTACTCTTCGATTCGGTAAAGTTTTTGTTCCCTTATGCGAACGTCAAGGGCTAATGATCGGTGTAAATTTTTATAGATGCCGTCCAAGTCCCATACTACCGTGAGCATTTTTTTCTCAATTGTGGCGCAACTTTCATCTGTTTGACTTAAAGAACGGGAGAAGTTCGCAATTGGTTGGTCTTTTTTGGATTATACTTGGGAGATAACTGGTCCATTAGCATAGGTTGATGTTAGTAGTTGAATGGAAAGGTTTTGAGAAGTTCGGGAAAATGATGAAAGTATATTTTTTAGGGCATTAAAGGCCTTCAGCGCGGCATCATCGAGATCAATCGAGTTCAACCGTTTAAGATTGTGACGAAAAACACTCTGTCTACCCAAATCCTTTTGCGAGGGACTTGACTCGAGTTTCCAACCGAACCCGACTGCAAGGTACCGACTTTCCATCTCAGTCATAAATTTTCAGGGCCATTTTTACATGATTTCATGATTGCTAGTTATGATATAGTATAATATTTGATACACTTATTGTTAGTCTCGAAATTTGAAAGATTCATTAAATAAAGGTAAAGTAAAACCAAAATTATTCGTATCAATCAGTGCTTTTGACGCATGTTGTTCCCAATTGCTTTAGACTGTTAAGAAAAGGTTATTGTTAACGGTATTGCACCGGCAGAATTTGTGGGGATTATACAATTTTTCTTAGCACAGGTGTCTGTGAGGATTTGTAGTTTGAACCCACTTTTCGTGTCATACGAAGAGATACGTTAGACAAGCGTCGACCATAAAATTGTATACTCCATCATCAAGGCACTTGACCTCTTCGGCAAGTGAATTTTGATCATTGTATGGTGAGGATTCTCGAAATTATAATTTTTTTTTAATGTTCCTGTTGATACTCGCTTGTGGAAGATCCCGGTACCGTTAATGTTGGTTTTATGTGGTAATGCCTCTATGCTTTATGGAAGAAGTTTAGGTTGATGACACCGCCCTCCTCCTTCCAGGGGTTAAAGTTAGATCTGCAGCTTTGCCCTGATTGATTTGGTTTGTTTTTTATTGCTAATCTGACCCCTTGGAATCGGGACATTCCCCTGCAAATCCGTTCGGACGATTGGCCAGCAAAAGCTTTGTATTGAGGAAGAGGGAATCGAGGGCTGCTCGTTTGTCGATAGAGTCGGGTTGAAAGATGGTCCGGGTGTGGGGAATCTCGGTGTAATTGCTTCTTGTCTCCATATTTTGTTATTCTAAGCAAATTAAGAACGACTCATGCATGTTCGCTGGCATACGATCAAGCAGCAGTCTGAGGCATCGACCTTCGCCCCTCTAATAAGAGCATTTAATGCCATTTCCCTTTCTCCACGTATAAAAGCGTTTTCCACTTATTAACTTACTAATTCCTTCCTTAACTCTCACAACTTGGGTCGTCAGAGCCGAAATTGTGTCACCCAAGCGATTTTTTCATTTTTTTTTTTATTAGTCCTGTAAATTTCCATAGATTTGCCAAATTACTTTTTGGCACGCTCACTCTCACGTCCTGAAGACGCCGAACCGGTAACGCCCACACTGTGGAATAATTTTTATATTTTTTTCTCATTTTATTCCCCAATATCTATCGATATCCCAGAAAAATTATGCAATTTGGCGTTCGCATTCACACTGGCTGAGTACCGGGCATCTCATAGTCGGGGAACTCGACTATAGCATTCTCTCTTGTTTTCTGTTAAAATTGGGGGTTTTCTTTTTGATTAAGTACAAAGTTAGTTTTAAAGTTTAGCTAAGCTCCGCTGCCCAATTCGACTACCTTGCCAGCGTTTTGCCTGGCGCTCAGCGGCTCAACTCTTAGCCAAATCCCACAGTGTCAGCACAGTCACACTCGCAGCGTAAGCAACTTTGCCAACGGTACGCTGCAGAGCTCCTGTCGTCCGGTGCTGACGCTGCGATGGAGGTGCGGTAGGAATTGCCCTGCTTGCAGAACAATAATCGGTTCTGCAGTGCTGGCAGCGAGCGGGTTGGGAGGTGGAAGCAAGTGCTGCGTGTTAACTCCTGCCCCTTTATGATCTGCGCCCCGCAGACTAAGTAGCCTAGGTAAGGGGCGGATTAGTGATCACGGTTATATTGTCGGGTTTCGGTAGTTCATGGGTAGAGAGAGGTCCACTTCCTCCACAGAAAATACAAGAGAGAAAAGATGAGCAGAGCCAATTCTGCATCCGTAGGGATTTTCCAAGTTCTTTAAGCGATGACATGCACTTAGTCCAGAGATAGGCGGTTATCGTATGCGGTTACTTGTGTTAGGACAGCCGGCAATGCCATCAGGTTGAGTAGCTCGTGTAATATCGGCCCAACAACTGTTACGACCTCATTGTCATATTAGACGACTAAGTCCCAACTAGACGATGATTTACACCCTGTTTATCGAGCGAGGCTTCCTCACGGGCGCACTGATTATCCGGTTGATATGCGTCTTTGAGATAGTACTAGACCAATGTCTTAATCCTCCTGTCATTTTTCCCGGTCAACGACGTGAACCAGCTTGAAGAGGCCATTGATCCTCCAGAAATTGCCGTGCTGAAGCGGGATATCGGGCCTTCATACGTGTAGCCCACATCTACGAAAGGCAGAGCAAAGCTTACAAAAAATAACGTTTAACAAATCATTGCTATACTTTAGTGTGTTAACAGTGGTATTTTTAGGAGTTGTTTGTTATATGCAATTCTTAGTGTTATAATGTTGTGTTAAAGATTCTTATTAAATTTTCTATTATTTTTTATGTTAGTTACCCGGATCTAAGGAAACGTATCGCCTTTTTTCCTTTTAAGAAAGGTTTTTAAAATTGGCGAGAAGGAAGAGCCCTGAATTCTTGTTTCACTTCCTTAAATCGGACTCATGAAACATTTTTCAGGATTTTGTTTTAATTGTTACTGCCCTGTTTTCCAAGATTGTATGTGACAGGTTATTGAAATTTAGATTTGTTAAGTTCTACCTGCTTTCTACTAACGCACTGAAGTTTTCTAACGTTTGTTTTCTAAAGCCAACCAATTCCTGGTGTTTAGCCTGCTAGCCTGAACAGTACTAGAAGTGTTGGACTAGCTCAGAATCCTTAAAAGTTTTTGAACAGGTATCCAAAAAGGTGGAGGAAAACCACTTCACTTCGATCTTGTGCGTTGGGGTATGGTACAATTCTATTTCTGGCGATGGGAAGTAGTTTAGGACGGTAGGGCACAAAAGTCCCCCTTTTATTTAATTTTTTTTTTTTTTTTTTTTTTTGGGACAGTAAAATAGTTGGAGAGCCTCTTCCAGTCTTCCGCGCAAATTAACCGAAGATTTTGATTCTTAGGGAAAAAGTTCGGCAAATTTGGTAAATTTGTCTATACATCTTAAGTACAGCTTTATATCCAACGTGAATATATCAATGTGAAGTATTTCACAAGGATATGTTGGAGCAGGTGTTGATTGTAATTCCCGTTTGCTTGGATGTCTCTCATATTTATAGAGTTTGCTACATTAGCAAGAGGATAATTGGACGCGTATTGTGCTCGTCATCCTCAGGAAGTATAACTTCTCGATGAACCGAACACATACCTCTTTAGGAACCATATGGGCCCTACGATGTTCCCTTTCAATTGCTCCGCAGATATGTTCGGCGTCGGACAAGTCTACAACCTATCTCTGCGTTAGACGTATTTTAAAGAACTTAAAATTCTCGAAGCAAAGATCTTGAATATTTATAAATGAATTTTTATATATTTGTATTAAAATTCATATTTTAAAAGTTAAATATGATATAGATACCTTGTATATACTGGAATGGATTCTCTTTTTTCTTCCGTCCTTAGATATTTTGATAGCATGTTCCAATTGTTGTCGTCATAGTTAACGGGGAAGGGTCCGATTTCCTCTTCATTAACAATTATAAACATATTTTTGCTTGGAAGGTTTGAAATTAACATTTGCCTAGTCTTATTCATCCATATAAATGAACTAGGATTCACAAAATTTAGACTGTCTTGCCGCGTTAACGCAATGGGGATCCACCAAAGCATACTGTCTTGGTCGGGAACATCATGTAGCCTTTCCCTAAGATATACCTTTTGTTGCACAATTGCAGTTTCTGAATCATAATCTCGTATTATTGTGACAAGAGGTAGGCGGCTATGCTTTAACCAAGACTCAGAAATGCTTAATATACTCAGATCACTATCTAGTGAATTATCTGCTATGGCTTGTGTCGTGATTGCATTCCAGAAGTCAGAGCTTTTATACGTTTTAAATTTGTAGTCTGAAATAAAGCTTTGTATTGCGAGTCTAAAAGTGTATTTTCCTACGGTAAGGCAAAGCATTCGAATTATAAGCTGAACTTTTATTGAGGCAAACTCGTGTTTAATTCCTGTTATGTGCGAGTTGGGATACCTCTTGCTTAACTCATAGTACAATGAGTAAAGAATTGTCATTGGATATTTGCCATTAAACTCTTTTCCGCCATTAATCTAAGGAGTAAAACTTATATATGTATTTTTCAAAAATCGTATTATATTTATTATATTGACTTACTTCAAAAACGATTTCCGACGCAATAAAACTGATTAGCGCTTTATTCACGTTAGCATCAGTCCACCATTCGGGCGTTATCCATATACCAATCCATTGATATATAAGTTCGCGCGATATTTCAAATGCATCTTTCTTTAGAATTTCAGATTCTCTATAAGGATTATGAAAAAATATTAGTAGTAATAATATTATAGTTATTAATATAATATAGTAATTGTATTAGTAATAAGTAATTAAACACACTTACCTAGCTATCAGAATACCACTTGCGCTAATAAATGGAACTGTTGCAAGGCTAGGTATCGCGATAACATCAAGCTTAGTTATGGGGAGCGGGATACTAAAAAACTTTTGAATTGTAGTATGTGCAACATTAAGTTTGTTTTGGATATCCTAGAAGAAACAGAATACAAATATTTAAAAACTGTACTATAACTAAAAACTGAACTAGACTATAACTAAAAACTATAGTACAAATTTTAATTAAATGTAAAGTAAATGATCTGTAAGACCATTAAATAGATTAAAAACAATATAAGTATTGTTTATAAATGTATATTGTCGGAAACTACTACGCCTTACACCTTACACCTACCCTAGGGTTAGAATTTGAAGGGTACTTCATGCCCCTGAAGCCTGAAATACATATAGAACTTTTTGGTTCTGCGAGCCGGATCGCCTTTTACGTGTTTGGTTTGGAGATTTCGATTTAATTGTGGGTTTTTATAGAATCGAAATAAATGAAAACGTAATACTCTTTCCCGAGTATTTCCTGATCATTGCATTGAAACAAAAACCGCAGACTGGATTTAAAGTAAAAGAGATAAAACAAAAGCTAGCTAGTGGAAACGCCCAAGCTAAATTTCAACATTTTTCTGGCTTATCGATAGATATTGGGGAAGAAATTGAGAAAATAAAAGAAGAAAATAAAATAAAATCTTGAAAAGTGTGTACGTGGGACTTAGAGTGGGCGGTACAAAATGAATCAACAAACTTGGGCTGCGTATCTGGAATCTGCATGTTTAATCCCAATTCTCTAGCTTTATTAGTTCCTGGGATCGATGCTTTGGAAATACCATACAAAGTGGGTTATTGTATATTATATTATAAGTATTGTATACTTACCCGTATATTCGAGCTACTTTAAGCTCATAGATATGGAACTTTCGGGAAAAAAAGCCACAAAAATCTTAAGTCATAGCGAGTTTCAGCTTCAGGCAACCCTAATTTTGAATCTATGCATGGCAAAATCTTAGCACATATCAAGTAACAATGACTAAGAGTCATCGATATTTCCCTGAGGTCATCCGAAATAATTCCCTACAGAAAAATGTTTTTCAGGTTATCATTGACATGACATGTCCCCATTTTTATAATGCTAGTAGATGTAGCGTGCAACGGTTGGCAACAGTGCGACCAGAAGAAGATTAACAGGACCTGCATTAACAGAATCGAAAGCTAGTTGACAGAACGGGAAAAAGATGATGCGTAGGTTCAGACAAAGATTAAAGTAAGTAGGAAAAGGAAGAAAAAACAAAAAGGGAGAAGAAAGAGACAATTTTGAGTGCATTGTTTAACAACAATTTGTGCTTGCAATATTCAGACAAATTAGAGGCAGCGGACATTTAAACTAGCCAAATAAGGAAAGTTGCTGCTAGTTCTTCTTTGCGCTCATCTTCCCGCTTGGACCGAATTTCCATTCACGGCTAATGCTGTTTCGTTGTTGTTGCCATGGATGCAAATTCTGAAGAGGGTTACCGCTGATGCAAACAGGCTGGTGGAACGTTAAACGGACTCCCTCTGCATCTGATCGTTGAGCTTCAATAGACATTTAGAAAAATTCTCTATGAGCTCGAAGAACTTGATTTGATTAAATCGAAAGTGATTTCAGTGAAAAGTTTGATGACATTCTAGTAGCTCTTAAATCCTTTGTACGGGGGGAGTTTGAAGCGCGCCTTGCAAATGCTCTACCAATCAACTTTTACTGACGGCATTGTGATTGTGGCCACCAGCAGAGCTCACTTATGAATAGGTCACCGTCGCTGCCTCCTCTTGAGCTACAAAAATTCGCTGGAGGCTATGCTAACTTGGTGAACATAAGTCAACCCACCAGCACGCTGCCGCTATCCCCAATGTTTCAGGACGGTCAGGGCCACGGACAGGGTGACAGTGGCGTCCCGGAAAGCTGTGAACCGAATCATACAAGTATATCGCAGGACAACAGAATAAGCCCCTAGGGACCAGGTCAGCAGAATTGCAACAACAAGGCAACGGCAGCGTTCCATCTCCAAGGTGGAATGGTTAAGCCACCTTACACCATGCCACCGCCAACTGGTATAACGTAAACCAATGTTATTTGGTAAAATGAGTTAAGTTGAAGAAAACATGCTTTGATTATAAATAAAAATATTTCTGCTATAACAGCTTGATTGTGAGAACGCCGGATAAATGCTTGACTCATATTTATGAATTTATTAAGCGTTTCCTACCGTATAAAGTATATATATTCGTGATCTTGATCAATAGCCGAGTCGATCTGGTTATGTCCGTCTGTCAGTCCGTATGAACGTCGAGATTTCAGGAACCATAGAAACTAGAGAGTTAAGCATACAGTTTCCAGTGTCATAGACGCAGCGAAAGTTTGTTGATTCATGTTGCCATGCAAATTCTTACGCCCCCAAACCGCCCAAAACTGCATCGCCCACACTTTGATTAGATATTTTTTTCAACGTTTATTAGTCTTTTAAATTTCTATCGATTTGCCAAAAAACTTTTTGCCACGCCGACTCTTACGCCTACAAACCGCTCAAAACTGCCATGCTAACACTTTTACATTTTTTTCTTTTCATATTTTTATTAGTCTTGTAAATTTTTATCGATTTGCCAAAAAACTTTTTGCCAGGCCCACTCTTACACCCACAAACCTCTTCTTTTTCTTTTATTATTTTCTATTATTATACATATGTATCTTCAGGTTGAGTAAGTGGTTCAATTTTGAACCGAAAAAGGCTTTCAAGACTTCTTAGCAGTAATAGTCAACGTGCGACAACGATATTTCGAGGAAGCCCCAGACAGAAGAAGACGTCGGGGTAGCTTCACTAGACTTGACTTTTTTTCTTCACAGGAGAATTAATACTAATTTAAACAAGAAAGACGGGACCGTGGAGTGGTGAACTCGCCGGCTGGAAGGAGGGAGAGCGGATATTCCCAGATTCCCTGGCAGACTCGGAAGCGGTTGAATTGAATACCTAGGATTGAATAACGCGACTTAGTTTGGGAAGACTACACCTTGGACCCCATAATGGAGAAAGAGGCTTTATCTGTAGGAACGGAAGACTCTCCGTCCTCCGCATGTGGGAGAATGACCTTTTGCACAGGGCGCTTTATTGTGCAGCAAGACGTACGGGTCTGAACGACTCGATTGCTGTCATCAGCTCCAGGAAAGTCCGAAAAGATTCTGCGGAGCCGCCAATTGTTCGCAGAATGTTTCCCATGACCACTAGACTGTCGTCGACTTGGAGACTTGGTCGGAAATGGTCATTTATTGCGCTTGTGGAGTTCTTTAGGATAGCAAGTTCCTAGAAAGCAAACTTGCTGCCGCACAAATGTACCCGCTACGATGCAAGCAAAGGCCGCTAAGAACTTCTCAGTTGTAAGATCGTAGGTGGCTTACAAATGAATCGGCTTCGGTGAAAAACACAATGTTCTGTCGGCAAATCGCCCATCAGATGGGTTTAAGATCTCTTCTTGTAAGTCGTGCAAATCTTACACGAATTCGATGTGGTCTTCACCAGATTTTTGATATTAGGAATCCAATACTTCGATTGGATCAGGCGTACGATTAATGGACTACCGCCGTGAAGAGCTATCTAGTGAGCGAATTGGATAATAATTAGAAACGTAGGGAAGAATTATCGGATGGCGTTCATCATATTGTAGGCCTCTGGAGGCAGTGAGGCGGCCGCATGCCCTTAAAAGGCCGTGTTGATCCATGAATGGAATCAGGTTTAGTAACGGACTGGGCACTGAAAGGGGATTTTTATCTGCCAGATGCTTCTGCTCTTGTCCGTCGGATTTCTTCACTAGTGGGCCGTGAATTGGACGTGATCAAGTACTAGCAGCAGCTCTTTAGGATACGTCGAACTCATGCCAGAACTCCAGTTTAGGAAAACGTTCTAGGAAGTCAATAGACAGGGCCACTCTGGTCCGTGCCCCCAGAGATGATTACCAATTCATGTAGGGATGTGCCTCGACTGGATAGATCCGCGGAGTTTTGTTCAGATCGTGTGCGACTGGTGTTGCCTGCGTTATCTTGGCAACTATGTTGGCCACAAACGTGGTCCAGTTGCAAGCAGGCTTTCGTAACCGGGTTAGCACAACAGTAGAATCTGTCCAGCAGTGGATAACTGAACTGGCATGTTGGCATGTGCGGAATTATTTCACCGAAGACACTCGTGTTTTGGCTGTAAGGAGGCGAGTCGAGATCAATCTCCACGCGGATGTAGATAGCCGCTTCATACGCTTCATCCGTCATGCTCTATGGTTACCTCAGGCTGATACCAGACCCGAACGCGGATCTGGTTGAGGTCGGAATACTCATCTAAGAACGATTGCCACCTTTGACTCATTTCCGTGGTAACCTTATCGTCCCAGTCTTAGTCCTGCAATCTCCTGCATGAACACGGATGATGAACGGAGCGAGCCACCCGTCAGAATCGAACAACCAAGCGATTTGGGTCAAAAATTCTCGCTTTGTATGGCAGGGTTCAAAAGCCAGGAGGGACGAAATAGAATTCCACAGAATACCGAGCGTCTTATGCGGTTAGAACTAAAGGAATTCGACTTTAGAGTCGAGTACCTAAAGGGGAAAGACAATTTTGTGGCAGATGTCCTATCCAGGATAATCATATCCGAACTGAAAAACCTACATTCTTAAGTCCGGAAATAAGGTCATATTTTAAGGAATGTTAAAGACCTTAATTGGAGTAATATGACTCGTTCGGTAAAAGAATACGTATGCTATATTTGAGTCTTTTATTCTAAAGTACGGTCCAATGAGGACGTTCATTACAAACATGGGAGCAGAATATAAAAATTCAATTATAAATTAAATGTGCAAAATTTTAAAAATTGGCAATGTAACTTCTACAGCACAACCAGGCAGTTGAAACAGTAGAAAAAAGCCATAAAACCTTCACAGAATATATCCGTTCCTATATACCAATGTATATAGACAAAACAGATTGTGACGTTTTTTTTTTCCATATTTTATTTCCTGTTCATAAGAGTCAGTTTTCGGCAAGCAAAGAAACTTGCCAAAATATTTGAACAGCATACATAGTATAGATCCTTTGTATAATGTGGATGCAACAGAATCAAAATATAGTTTATAAATAGCATATAAAAAAGCTAATCAACAAAACTGTCTTGTAGAATTGCCCTTTTTAACGTGAAAATAATAATAAATATCAAAACAAGAAAAAATCAAATTTGTATTCTCTACATATATATTTAAATATTCAATACCAATTTTTAAGCAAAAAAAAAATTAATTATTTTAAGAAAAAAAAAAAAAAAATTTAAGTGACTTTATAATATTACGTTATTTTTCAAAAGGAGGGAGATGTACTATATGCGGTTTCTCATGTAATCTAATGTCCACTGACATTAAAGAAAGAATAGCAGCCAAAACCCTTTTTCTAATATTTTTTTTATATTTATACTTTATTAAGGCATACGGGCTAGCTGAAAACCCCTTTTTCCCCTTGGTGCCGGCGCGCCGGCTAACAATAGTTAGCTGTAACCAAACAATAATACAAATATAACAATTAACAATATAACAATTATGAGCACAGCCGGTGGTGTTTTCCTTTTCAGCGTGTAGCACACATTCGCTGATTTGTCACCATTGATGCCAATTTTGCAGCATTTTGCCCATTACGCAAATGTAGATGAGAAGTCCTGAATGCCATCAGCAGCATCGTGTTCGCAGCAGGTCCTGTAGATGACACACACGCCGTCAGCAAATGTGGCCAACATTGACGACGCGGGTAGGCTAACGTCTGGCCGCGGATGTCGTAGCTGTACAGGCAGTAAAGCAGCGGACCAAGTACACTTCCCTGTGGAACTCCGGCTGCCACATTATGCTTATTTGACAGAGCCGAGTAGAATCGTACCGCAAATCTCCTCTTTTCGAGATACGACCTCAGGAGGCCGAATTATGGTGCAGACAGAGTTTTCTTAATTTTAGGCAGTATACCGGAGTGCAACACCCGATCGAACGCCTCACGTATATAGGAAGATGCAGCGCACTCTTCTCTACTCCTTGTTTTCGAAAGCGAATAGGATTTGCTCGACCACTCGGTGTAGTTGTTCCACCGTACAGTGTCCAGTACGAAAACCAAACTGATGCCCGGGCAGGATTCGACTAGGGCGCGATGTAAAACACACTTTGCTCTGTTCCAATCCGCTTTGTCCAGCAGGTGGCGAGACCTCATCCATCTTTTACGTAAACGCCTCTTCTCAGCTATAAGGAGCAGAATCTCTCTGGTGATCGGGATTAGCTGCTGTGGGCCTCTGCACCGGGCTAGGAGTTGCCAGTCTGGCTGCAGCCTTGATATTATGGGTGAGAGTGTCAACAGCTTCTTCTAGGTCCCTTTCTGAGTTTATCGCCGAACTTAGGTTCAGAGAGGACTCAAGATGCTCATGGAATCGTTCCAGGTCAGTATGCCTACCGTTTAGTCGCTCCATCTTGGGATAAGCTGTAGTTGTTGCATCTAGTGTGATTATAAGTGGTAGGTGGTCGGAGCTGAGCTCAGCAACGGACGGTATCTCAGCATGCATGTCCAGTATACCCCTGCTGACAGCAAAATCCATATAGCCTGGTGAGCCTCTACTGCCGTACGGGAATCTTGTAGGACCTCCGCTCGCTAGGGAGCTCATATCTGAGCTTAGGACCAGATTCGTTAGCGCTCGACCTCTTCGATTGCATCTCCCCGCCACAAAGCCAGTGGGATGCATTCCAGTCGCCCGTGACGAGGAGTTTGGAACATTGTTGATCCAGAATGCATTTAAATTCGTCCGTATTCCATATGAACCTCGGAGGGCAGTATATTGCGCAAAAATTAACAGGGCCATGGCCCGTCTCGATGCCTGCAGACGCGAGTTGCACCTTGTCAGTGGCTATTGGTGAGAGGGAAGTGGACTAGGCTGGATTTGACCAGGATCGCTGAACCACCTTTGGCGTTACCGTTGTTCGGATCGTTGGCAGTGTAGGACTCAAATCCAAATATTTTCGGTGCCTGTGCATCCTTGCAATGAGTCTCGCTGAGCAGCAGGACAACGATCTCGTTACATTCCACTTCGGGCAGCTTCGTGAACACGCCATCGGCGTCATTTTGGCGCTTGGAGAGCAGTGAGAGCAGATTGATGATCTGCCCCTGCTGCTGTTACTGTTGTTGCTGTTGTTTCATCATCATCATCACTAATTCCACCTGATTCTCTTGAATCCTTTCCTTCCTTGAATACCTTTATTTAGCGTCTGCAGGATGGCTTCAATGCTGCTGCTAGCATCCGTCGCCACTCCACTTCTGGGTCTGGATCGCTGCATAAAGCTTGTAGTTTGCTGCAACATTTATAATTTGCAGGTTGCTGTCCACCACAGTTGTAGCAAGTGCACAGCTCGATGCGTGGCCTAGTACAGTCCTTGGCTGGGTGTTCGCCGGCACAATACTGCTTACTCATATGGCATAGTATCTTTACTGCCAGAATCTCTCTATTGTTTGCCGCAGCAGCAATGTTCAGGAAGAACATGTTGACTGCCAGAGCTTTTGAGGTACCTGTTGCGTTTCGCCTTAGCGGTGTATGTATGTCAAGCTCCTTGTGACCAATTTTTTCCAGCTTTACCTTGATCTGGTATGTAGCGTACTGTGGTGCAGGCCTTTCACGCATACCCTGAAAGGCCTGTCTCCTTTTAGCTGGTAACTCTTCGTTCTCGAGCCAGTTGACTATGTGTCAGCCGCGTAAATCCTCAGGACACCGCCCATTGACGCCCTATCCTCAACCTTTTTAATGTTCACTATATTTACCCTCCATTACTATAGGAGGTGGCTTGGACTGCGCATTGTTGAGTGAGCTGGTGATACCAGCGGAGGCTGCATCCCACTTAGCGGCAGCAATAGCAGCTTGGTGACTGGTACTGGGCTGGTCACACAGATTGCCAATATCATTATCATTGACGTCTCTTGAATTACTAGACAAGGTAGACCTTTTTTTGGCAAGTTTTTCAGCAATTGCTCGCGAATCTCTCTCGGGCCCACGCCAGCAATTTGCTTCATCAACGTGAAGTCTACTGATTTTTGCGGTGGGCCATTATTTTCCATTTCCTGTTGTGATTTTTAACGACACGAATTTGACAATTTTAAGGCACACCTGTAAGTATGCAACAAATCACCAGGGTCCTAGCAAAGACTTGAACCCTGAGATAGATAAGCTTTGAGCTTCCAAACAGCTGTTTGTGCGATTGCGTTGCAGCTGGGCAGCGCACTATGGGGCCTTTGGCCTGTTTTTTTTACAATAATGTGTTTTTCACAAGTATGCAAATTTGAAGTATTTTAGTATTAATAGATTGGAAATACGTTAAACTGTTTTGTTATAGCCCGCAAATGTTAATTTAACAGTGCACCGTTATAATAACAGCTGTTAAAGTCGGCTGTTGCGAGCTTATACCACGTGGCTTGGCTGCATTGCGCGCAAAATTTAGCTTAACTTTCAAAGTGTTAAAATTTAAAAAGAAGAAGAAGAAGAGTTTAGGTTTTTATTATGTGTTGCTATTTGCTATTTATTGTGTGCGTCTCTTTCTAATAATTTGTACATTTAGCAGGTGGTGTCAAAATGTAGTTGTTTGAAACAAATTTGAACTTTAAATAGAGCTACAACAATTTGTTCAAATTTGTTCAGTAAGTGTTTATATCCATGTTGTAGTGTGTTCAATTCCTAACTCATATCACGTAGTCTCTATGTGCGTTTTTTGCGGGTTTTTGAGAAATTTCATTTTTTAGGGAACAACATCTCGATTGCCAATGGTGCCCTGCTGGAAATGTGGCGCAAGCAAAAGGGTGTTCTTCAAAAGGAAAATGCTATTTTCACTTTTATCAGTGGTCATTTTTCTGATAGCAAGCTAGACTAATGAACGATTAACGAATAATAGTAATAACGAATGTTTTCAGTCAATCTTTTGCGAAATTGGAGAAAATGCGATCGAAAAATAAATGAATTTTCGAAAGTTTATTCAAAGTGGTTAGAAGAACACCTAGTCCTGAAGGAAAAAAAGAATAGTAAAAAGGAAAGGAAATTAGCTGGACGCCCGAAAACGTCATATTATTTAAAAAGTTTGAGTGGCCGAAGACAGCAAGCAGATGAACTCGTAAGGGCGCAGAATCACAACGAACGTCTTTTGATTTAAGCTGCAATGCTAGCTGCACGGAAGCGCGGCCTGCTGTATCTTGCAGACATACTTAAAATTCTTTTGTTGAACCCAGCCAAGGCAAATATAAATAATATCCCATAATATCATCAATAAATTTAAAGAGGCGCGTTCGAAAACATAAGCGACTCTCTTCCACTAGAAGTAATTCTAATGTTAGCTTGCGAATTAGAACCTGACACCGATTCTTCAGACTCTACTGATTGTAAAGAGGAAGACGATTATGAATTTGTATACAATATGGAAATTAAAATTGAACTTTAGAAATATAATATTAAAAAAAAAAAATGGGGCGGAGTTGGGACACGCCCACTTTTCCAAAATATTCCTGGGGGAATAGGCCAAATGCCCCACAGTGCAGCGGAGCCCCAATTCAAATAAAATAACTCTGTCTTTTTTGAATGAAAATTTTTAATTTTCACTATTATATCACTGATAGTGACTGTGTGGGTCACTATTTACTATATATGTGCCAGTATTCTGGCTTCTTTTTTACCGCGAAAACTAATTTCACTTTATCCTCATCTTCTTCACTTAATAAATAATAATTTAAAAAAAAACGTTATCCTCTTTTTCAGCTGCGTATTGTTAGACACGAACCATTTCTCCTGTTGTGCCAAAACATTGTAACACTTTGTTGCAATGCGCATATAAACGTTGGACTTCAATTCGAATGATACGATATGATGATATGTGTTGAATTTAAGGCTTGACCAAAGACACTAGAATAACAAGATGCGTAACGCCATACGATTTTTCGGCACACGATTTTTTCGCCGTGGGTCCAGGCTCTCTAGAGTTTTTGTTCAAGATCGAGAGAGCGGAGAGCGCTACAGCGAACAACTGTATGTGTGCACACGTTTAATTTGACAAAAAATGCACTTCACCTTAGAAGTTCTTAGACTTTAAATCTATATTATTTTTGATCAATTGGCACCATGCGAAAAATTCTTGTTTTGCATTGCCTTAACGTTATTATTATTTAAATATAGCTTAGAAATACTAATAGCCAAATCATAATATCATGCAAAAAAATTTCAAAAATGACTATATTAGAATATTTGTCATTAGAGTATTCAGCTTGCGACGTGTGGAAAATTAATAAGCTTTAAGTTTACTTTTGCATATTTTTATTTATTTTATAAATTTTTATTTTCTACTACTTTTATTTTTATAAAATATTTATTTCTCAATGTAATGTCTTCTTTTTGGAAAATGTATGTTTTAAATTACAGTAGTTATAATAATTTCCCTTGTATTTACTTTAATTATTTAGTATATTTATTAAGTCATTTGACTTAATTAGAATGTACAAAAATTATCTATTTGTATTATTTAAATTGCGCATTATATTCAGTTGTATGTAAATGAACAATTTTTATTATTTAAAATGCACATTAGATAGTTGTTTTTCAGTTTCAGTTTTTTTTTTATATTCCAATTTGATATTTTTAAAAAGAGCGCAATTTCATAATTTTTCGACGAAATTGGTCAAAACTCCAAACATGTAAATTCGTTTTTTTCGATCAGAATTGATTTCGGTCCGAAAATCGTCTTCTAGCACAACACGCACACATATACACGTTCTCGTATCTTGTTTTTACTCACACAAGCAAGCAAATTTTATTTTTAGATTTCTTACGGTCTCAGCGTAAGCGAGCGGAAAGAGAGCAATTTTGGCAGTCAACAAAAAAGTGGCTGCATAGCGCCAAACAAATTTATAGCCGTTACGCATCTTGTTATTCTAGTGTCTTTGGCTTGCTGTTACCGGATATCTCACTCACTTCTTGTGTGACGCGTTGATTATCCAGGTTGAGGTTGAGCGATGGAGATGGAGACGGCTGATCGAAAATCATTGAGTTATTTGTGGGGGCAAAAAATTTGGTAATGTGTTTTGCGTGGATCGACAAACTTTGCATCGCGATCGTTATGGGCATTCCTTAATTTTGTATGTCCTTCTGAGGTAATTAAGATCTGCGAACGCCTTGCAACTTGCGATGTAATGCAATGTTGACTGACAATGTAGGCATTCGGAAGTCGTGTTTATAAATGTATTAGATGAAGAACGCTTTCCTGGTTGTAGCGCCTTCTGCTGGCCTGGTTGACCTGTGATCGTCATATCGGAGTCGACCTTATGCCCGCAGACCATGTTTAATTATGCCTACAGCATAAGGACATTTATTGCCATTTGGACTTACAATACGATCTAGATAGCTCTCAAATATACTCTCAAATGATACCGTGATATCGTAGTAAGCTTAAATGGCTCCAAGTGTAAAGTTATGACCTTTTGTCGTGTCAACCGAATACCGAATTCGTGATCACACGAATAACACTTTAAATGGCGCTCTTTGAACAGAATAACGCCGGTTGATGATACGGGTTGGGTCTGCAGATAGTCCGGACTAAATATTCACTTGCCGCGGTAGGCTAATCGGAACAGGTGGAATCATTGGTTGAGAAACAAGTCGAGACAAATCGGAATTTTCTAAATAATTTTTTTTTTTCTATTATTTGGTTGTGCCAAACTGGACAACACTGATACCATACTCCCATTTGTAAAATTTGTTGTATTGTCTTACAAATTTTTATCAATAAGCCAAATACTTTTGGACATGACTCTCCTATCGATAGAAAGCTAGTACAAAAAAAAAATTGTTAATATCTTGCAAAACTCGACTATAACGTGCTCTCTTGTTTTATATAGTAATTGTTAAGTGTTCGGAGATTTATATTTTGGTCTTCACCTACAACCAATCACAATAATGATTGGTCGTTTTAAGATACACTTATAGTTACCTCGGTGGAATATCTGTTAGCGTAAGAAAGCTAGTTTAAATGTGTTTATATATTTATATATTGTATATAGTGCAAACAAGAATTATTAAAAAAATTTTTTTTCTTGGGGAACATGGAGTTTAGTATCTTTCAGAAAATTTGGAACCTAAAGTTGACTCAAGGCGTAGGTGCCCAATTTTAGTTTCATCGGGCTCCTGGTGTTCTTTTGGGTACCGGTTTCAACATTTAAATCGAGAGGCAAATGTAATCGCATATTTATTGGTTTTAGGTATAACAGTATCTGAGTATCTGGTATCTGATAAAGGGATCAAATAATAAATTGTTTTCGTGTAAAAAATTCTTACCAATATAATGGTTGATGAGAGGTTATTGCTCCAAATATTTATAGCAGGAATATCTGAAGATTTTTGAATTTTATGTTCGTTCCACGTATTCAGTTTTAATATTACAAAGCCAAAAGCATGTGAAGACATTGGCGCAGAGGGATGAAAAAAATCCAAGCTGTAACCACGTAATTTAGGGCTGAAATATAGATACAAGAAGAGCTTTAATTGGGTAAAGAAACTTTTTATTTCTATAAAAAATGTTCTTTTTAAAAATATATAAGTCGGTAAATCAATTCAAAGCTACTGCCAACTATTCCAATTTAACACAACACTGGTTGAGATATGGTGGACGGGAAACAGACAAATGCAAGTTCCCGATTGAATCTTGTACATACTTTTCTGAGTATTAATATACACAGTGGTATATGGGATCCAAATAATCGAAACGTATGCCACCCTAAAACGGACAGATTTCCAAACTGCATGATTGTGACGTGGGTTGACTACCTATGAAATAAAAGGTAATTGTTAAATAAAATTAACTCTCTATTTAGAGTGCCGCACACAGTACTTTGCCGAATTCCTGGGTTTGCTTATTGTGGCCTTGGGAATTAAGATCTTAATGGGATTGTCGGTGGAAATCATAGACGTAAATAAAATAAAATCGTTTTTACTTTATTTTATTGTATTTAAGCGGATTCCATTGGTAAGGTTCCATTTAGGTAGAATCCCAATGTAAAACTGAATTTACAAAATGCATTGCTTAAAACTATGGCTTTAATTAGTGACAGGGACGAGGGCAGCGAAAGTGTACTTTGGCCAGAAATTGCTTAAAACTGTGGCCTGATCTATACGTCGCCGGGATGCATCTTTTGTTTAAATAATTTGGATTGGACAGAGTATTTATGCTGACGAATGAGTTCGCATGCTGGACCCTTTGCTTAAAGGCTTGAAAATTGTTTATGCGCGATTGCGAGAAAGAATTATGTCGCCTGAGAAGCTTAAATGTTTACGTCGTATTAATTCTTTATGACAAATGAAATAATACCCATACCCTCGGGATATACAGGTAGTTGACTGGGGTTAGGTGTCTAGGTTATTTGCTATAGGTTATTTGCTATATCCTTCACGTTTATTGGTTTAGTATCATCTTATAATATCATATCAGAGAAAATGGTATACTAGATCGCAGAGTCTGACTAATTTGTATCGATATGCAATAAATATTTTGGACATTCGGGCTCAGAAGATTATAATTGTTCGTCCTACCAAATTTTAATTAAAGGTGATCACCCGGTTACCAGTAACCTTAATCCTTATTTGTTTCGTGTTACACTTTGATTTGACCTTCCGTTGTGGGATTCTACTCCGCCGGGGAAAATAATTTCCACTATCCTGAAATCCGCGTGTCTTCACCGCGATCCTGCAACGCATGCCGGTTCCTGTTAGGATCTTCCGTTGGTGCGGCGTTGCCACTCGAAGATCTTAAAATCTTAGCAGGGTGATCCTTCATGTGCCGATAATTTCAATATTTTTCAGTGTTTGTGAGGAAGAAACTGTATTCTGGCTTGGCCTGTCGCTGAAAGAGTAGACTTTGTTGACTCTGGCTGTGTCGATCGTGACAGTATGTGACCCCACTAATCGTCCCCGCTGCGGAAATTCTGCTCCTCTTCGATTAATTGGCCTGTTATTTTGGAAAATCGGCACCTTGGAACCCCTGCTGATTGCTGGCCGTCTCTCACTTTAGGACAGCTTTTTTATCTTTAATTGTACCCGTAACTCGTGGAGTAAATGGGTATACTAGATTAGTTGAAAGGGGTGTAACAGGCAGAAGGAAGGGTTTCCGACTATATAAAGTATATATATTCTTGATCAGGATCAATAGCCGAGTCGATCTAGCCATGTCCGTCTGTCCGTATTTCCGTCTGTCCGTATGAACGTCACGATCTCAGGAATAATCAAAGCTAGAAGGTTGAGATTCTAGAGATTATTGTTGAACCATGTTGCCACGCCCACTCTAACAAAACCCACAAAACCCACAAAAAACGTGTAGATATTTTATATACCATCAATTTTAACTATTTTAATACATAATTTTATCCTACTAACAGAGTTAGTTTACATTATATTCATTTTCCCATTTCTGTGCTCTTTTCTATATCGCGTCTACCTTTTCGCGAATCGAGCCGTACGATACACGGCAGCGCCCCTCGGTCGGTTGAGCATGAGGTGTGGCCGTGGGACCCGTGCGAAAAAAAAAAAAAAAAAAAAAAATTGTAAATGGCAATGCGAGATACTTTGACCAAAATATAGATCTGTATTTATGCAATCATGTACCAATTGAAATAACTTCGAGTAGATATTTTGTGGGATATTTTGCTGAGGGTCCAGGTTGAGATTAAGCATACAGATTCTAGAGACAAAGACGCAGTGCAAGTTTGTTGACCCATGTTGCCGCGCCCACTCTAACGCCCACAAACAAAAGTGCACAAATCCCACGAAAAACGTCTAGATATTTTTTATATACATTACTCTTGTAAATTTTTATCCACTTGCCAATTCTTTTTGCTAAGCCCACTCTAACGGATACAAATTTACAAGAGTAGTATATATATAAAAAATATATATATTTGTGCAGTTTTGTGCGGTTTGTGAATTAGTTGAATAGTATGTAACAGGTAGAAGGAAGCGTTTTCGACCATATAATATAAATATTTTCTTGATCAGGATCAATAGCCCAGTCGATCTAGCCGTATCCGTCTTTACGTCTGTCCGTATGAACGTCGAGATCTCAGGAACTCTGAAAGCTAGAAGGTTGAGATTCAGCATACAGGTTCTAGAGACAAAGACTCAGTGCAAGTTTGTTGACCAATGTTGTCACACGCCCAGTCTAACGCCCACAAACCGCACAAAACTGCCACGCCCACACTTTTAAAAAGACGACAAGTTTATATGTCCACACGTTTGATCATGTGTTATAAATTTGACAAAATACTTTACAAGTTCACTTTACAAGTTCACAGACTATCTATATTATTTTTGATAAATTACCACTAAATAAAAACTCTAGTTTTTCATTGCCTTAACATAGTTACTAATCGAGCATATAAATAATAACACCAGCAGGCTGGAATGTGCTTATGATGTTATGAGGCAGGATGTATCGCCCGTTGGCTTAAGCTAGCGCTATTCCCAGGACCACCTTTGCTGACCACTGACCCCACTGTGGTTCCTTTGTTCTCCTGCTCCGTGAATCGCAGCGTTTCTCTGTACTTCACTTGCAGTGATCGTCCCTGTGTGTCCGTCTCGATACTCCCTGGCTGATTCATTCTATGTTCTGTGCGTTCTCACTGACCGACACCTTCTCACTGTCTGTTCTCGCTGACCGGAACTTTTTCCGCGTGTTCTAGCTGACTGTGACCTTCTCTATGCAGTCTACTCTCTACTACTCGTTCCGCTCTTTCGCCTTCAGAATCTGTTCTGCCTTACTGCGCGGCCGAGTCCTGACCGCGCAACCCCGCCCGTACTCTCCTCGACGATACCCGCGTGCGTATGGATCCTCGCTGCGCTGGCGCAGTCCCTTTATAGGCCGCGGGAATCCCGTTATTTCCCCTTATGCGAACGGCCCGCTCGGGTGCAAAGGCCAAATAGCGTCCCGTTAGTTCACGGTACGTCCTCTTTGTGCGTGTCCAAAGTGCGCACCGTTACCGTTCGACCTCCGTGCCGGCTTTCGTCCAAGGTCCATCGAGGTACCGTTAGTTCACGATCTCTCCGCTTTGCCGGGGCTTAGGGTCCATCAGTTCCCGTTCGACCTGACCGCCCTTGACGTTTCGCACTCCAGACGGCTGAAATGCTTTAAGCCTCTTCACAGACGTTATGTAAGAAAGTTCTATGTGAACGATTTTAAGGAATGGCATCATGTAATTATAGCTTCAAGCGTGAATATGGCTTTGTAGGTTTTCTCTTCCCTTCTAAGCGGGATCTTATTGGAGGATTTTTGCAGAAGCGCTTGTTCCGTTATGGGTCACAAGTGTAGCTCAGCGTATAGTTAAAATTTAAAATTTATGCATAAAGAAACATGCTTATTATCATAGTTAGGACCTTCACCAATAAAAAGTTTTAAAAAGTAAAACTTTTCGGAAACGATTTCAACGATGAACTAAACCCAGTCAGAAGAATATATGTTCTGAATTAGAATGAATATGTATAAAATAATAATACTAGGAAATGAATAAACTGCACAAACTTCTAATTTTGTATAAACCAAATATATAGTACATACCAAACGAGTATTCGGCAAACGATAAGCTAATTAATAGAAAATATATACTAGCTAAGTTTTTTTAATCATAAAGCGTTTTCATACCGATATAAAAATTTTTTGACCATTAATAATTTCGGTTTGAAGTGATCAAACTGTGTTCAACATATCCTCTCCATGGGTATAATGCATTATCCCATTTAGCAAAATAAGGCTTACTGCTAAATGGAATTTACTGCAAAATAAGATTTCTACTCTAGATGGACAGACCCATGATAAAGACTTTTCTTCTCTGTTACAGATATTATGAATAAGGTTTATTCACGAATCAATCTTCGTAAGCCAGCTTAATCTTTGATTAAGCGGCTTGAGATAGGCTATTAATAAGTATAGAAAATACTTACTGATTTATTGAATTATGCAGAGGAGTATTAAATAGTGTAATATAACCTTTAGGCCTTGCAATTGACACATTGAATGGGACCTTGGATCGAAGAGAAAATGTTTTAAATACATAAATTTAAAAACTTACTAAGCATACTTACCTTTATTCCTGGTTCGTCAAAGCATGGAAATAATCGACGAGCATTGTTTGGATTTAGGTTTGTAGCTAAATATATTTCTGCGCCATCGTGGCTAGAATTTGTGTAAGAGCTTCTAAAAAGGCCTTCCTCAGTTTCTGAAATATTTCCTTGAAAATAAATGTCTAAAAGACATTCAGAGCCCTTCTTTATTTTATCTTTTAGGTACAAAACAAATACAGGCTTTCGAGGCAGTCGGATGCCCCTTAAAATTATTACATTATTGCCCAAAGTCCTGCGGAACAAATTTAAAATAAATAACAAAAAAATAAGGGTAATAATTTAACGTACCCATCTCCCATATTTAATGTAGTTAATATGATTTGGCTGACGTCGATCAACAAACTGTCATGTGCATGGAAATACACCTTTTTTGAATCTGCAATCCATCTTAAGTGCATTTTTATTGATCCTTCAAAGTTTTGGTTATCCATATGCGGCTCAATGAGGACTTCGTAGCTTAGAGGCAAAACTTCATTAGGCAGGCGAACCTCTGATATTACGTGAAGTGAAGAAAAGTCATTGACAAACGCCTAGTTTAAAAAGTAAATTAATTTTTTTACTTAGAGACTTCAAAACACGATGATGCGTAGTGTCATTCGATTTTACACTATATTGCCCGGTACTAGATTCGTTGAAAAGTATGTAGAGGTAAAATAAGCTAAAATGTCTAGTTTAACACCCTCAATAATAAGATCAGCAACTACCTGTATTTTCACGTTTATGCCTTGTATTCTATTATACCTTTATGTTTTCCTTGCAACACCATAATAATAGTGCATAATAGTCTGGCCCAGACACTAGAATAACAACATTTGTGACGCCATACGATTTTTTTGCACACGATTTTTATACCCTATAGTCTTAGAGTTAAATGGTATGCTAGATTCGTTTAAAAGTATGTAACATGCAGAAAGAAGAGTTTCCGACTATATAAAGTATATATTCTTGATGTCCGTCTGTCCGCATGAACGTGAAGATCTCTGGAACAATCAAAGCTAGAAGGTTGAGATTCTAGAGATTCTTGCTGACCCATGTTGCCACGCCCACTATAACGCCCACAAGCCTCACAAAACTGCCACGCCCACATTTTGGAAAAACTTTTTGAAATGCAATTATAATCTAATAAGTCTTGTAAATTTACACCTCACAACTAAAACAGCAAATAACTGCAACGCAAAATTTTGTGCGTGACCGGTTTGGTGGCTTTAGGGCGTTAGAGTGGGCGTGTGCAAAAAGAGTTGGCCATTGGATAAAATTTTACAAGAGTAATGTATATACAAAATATCTAGACGTTTTTCGTGGGATTTGTGCACTTTTGTGCAGTTTGTGAGCGTTAAAGTGGGCGTGGCAACATGGGTCAACAAACTTTCACTGCGTCTTTGTCTCTAGAATCTGTATGCTTAATCTCAACCTGGACCCTCAGCAAAATATCCCACAAAATATCTACTCGAAGTTATTTCAATTCGTACATCATTGCATAAATACGGACCTATATTTTGGTCAAAGTATCTCGCATTGCCATGTTTTTTTTTTTTTTTCGCACGGGTCTCGCGGCCACACCTCATGCCCAACCAACCGAGGGGCGATGCCGTGTATCGTACGGCTCGATTAGCGAGAAGATAGACGCGTTATAGAAAAGAGAACAGAGACGAGGTAATGAACATAAAGAAATAAATAATAATAAATAATCTAACTAAATAATAAGATAACTCTAATAAATATTATTGTTAGTATGATCTAATTATGTACTAAAAATGTTAAAATTGATTGCTTTAATAGCGGCAGAGAGTCAAGATTACAGATAATAGGATAAAGTCTATTATAGTCAGAACATAAAACTCTGTAAGGGTCATGCAACTCATAGTTAGATCTTAATGATTTAAGATAAGGGGTATATAGTTTCTAGTGAATCTACTTGGAACCAAAAAGTTAAGCCGACTTATCAAGTCGGGACTCTCAACATCACCACGAATAAGCTTACAAATAAAGACTGTTCCAAGCATAGTTCTACGGTTAGCTAGTGAAGGTAAATTAATTAAAATAGTCTAGTGGAATAAGGAGGTAATATACGGTTTGCATCCAATTTAGGCGCCGCAAGGCAAAAAGTAAAAAGTTTTTTTTGGACCGATTCAATGCGGTCCGAGTGGACTGCGTATTGTGGACTCCAAACAGGTGATCTGTACTCGAGAATCGGACGGACTAACGAAATAAATAAGGTGTTAGTCAAGTAAGGGTCATCAAATTCCTTAGACCACCTTTTTATAAAACCAAGCACACCCCTGGCCTTACTGGCAATAGTCGAAATATGGTCAGAAAATTTTAGTTTAGGGTCCAGAAGAACACCAAGATTATCAATATTATTCTGTCCAAAGGGCACCCACTTAGAGTGTAAGTCGTGCGTATTGGATTGACACGACATAAGGTCATAACTTTGCACTTGGAGCCATTTAAGTTTAATACGGTATCACGGCACCATATTTGAAATCGGTCTAGATCGGATTGTAAGCCCAAATAGCGCGGAATGTCCTTGTGCTGTAGGCATAATTTAATATCGTCTGCGTACATAAGTACACGCGAATGTTTTATTACTAAGGGGAGTTCGTTAATGGATGTGACTCGGAGAATACAAGACAGAGAATTTTTAAAAAGGACTTTTTGCGTCCATCTGAATGGCAGGACGCTAAAAGTCCTCTTTAAAAATTGAAATCCAATTTAGAAGATCAACAGGGAAGCCTAATAGATCAAGTTTCCTTACTAGAAGGTACTGATTAACAGAGTCAAATGCTTTACTAAAGTCAGTGTAGATGACATTTGTTTGAAGATTATTTTTGAAACCCTGTATTACGAAAGAAATTAGCTCCAAGAGGTTAGTGGTTGTTGATCTGCGTTTCATAAAGCCGTGCTGGCACAGTGAAAGGTGCTACAAAAGTCCTGCAAATGAGGAGGGATATCATTTTCAAAAAGTTTTGGGATAGCCTACAATTTAGAGATTCCTCTGTAATTGCTTGCATCCAGTTTCCTACCTTTTTTATGAAGAGGAATCACAAAGGAGTCCTTCCATATAGGAGGGAACTGTGAAGATTCCACAGATAAGGTAAACAGTTTCAGTAGAGGCTTGCACAAGGATTCCATCGGGACCTGGCGAATCGACCGGTTTAACACGCTTACGATCGTTAAGCAGTGAGCTTTCGTTTAAAGTGGGGCAAAATATTAGATTCGACTTAGATACCGCATAAGAGTTTGGCTGTTCGGAATGAGGTAACGTAGAATATGTTGTTTGAAAAAACTTGGCGAATAGATCGGCTATTGCCTGATCCTATGTTACCGTAGTGTTTTCAATAAATAGCGAGGAAGGGTAAGAACTTGTTTTTCGCTTAGTATTAACGAAATTATAAAACTGTTTTGGATCCTGTGCAAACTGGAACTTACAACGGTTTAAAGAATTTCGGCAGCACTGAGCATTAAGCACGGTAAAGTTTAACCGAGTGCTTAAATATTTAAAAAGAACGGACTGAGAACCGGTATTTTTAAATTTTGTATAAAGTCTGGACTTTACATTTCTTAGATGTGTCAACTCTTTATTAAACCAAGGAGGTTTAGGGATTGACGGATAGTACATCGGAACACAAGAGTCACAAAGTGATTTAATTGTGGTATAACAGTTATTAATGGCATCCGTCATTATGTTGCAGGAGTAAAGATTGGACCAATTAAAGCCAGCAATAAAATTGTTTAGCCTCCGAAAATTTGGCTTGCGAAAATGAATTTGCTTTGCTGATTTCTCTGAATTTACTTTTAATACCGTACCTATGTCGATTGCCACCTCGAAAGTAGGATGATATGGATCTTCAGGTTGAGTAAGAGGTGGACAGAAACACACTTTCTGGACTTGTTACAAAACATAGATCCAATAATCGACCAAGAGAATTTCGAATATAATTTACTTGCGATAAGTCGAACAAGCCTTCAATAAATTCATGTTGTGCTAAAGGGAGAAGGATATTGGAATTTTCTTCTGGGGACCACGTTGTGCCAGGTATATTAAAATCACCTAGAACTACCAATTGGTCCCTGTCAGAAAGTTTATTTAAGATGGATTGGATAGCGTATAGATGATTCTGATATTCTGAGAATTCAGAAGACGGTGGAATATACGAGCACGTAATGTAAACTAATCTGTTGGAAAATGACAGCTTTACGCATAAGAATTCAGAGTTAAGGGACTCTTCAAAAAGTAACTCCTCCGACGCGAGGGTAGATCTAACCGCAATTAAGACTCCACCTCCCCGTCTGGAGGGACGGTCATACCTATATATAGTGTACATACCTGGGAAGACTTCGGAGTTAAGTATCTCCGGCCTTAGCCAAGTCTCTGTAAGCACTATTATAGACGCAAAGGAAAGGCTATCACAATACAATTTGATTAGTTTGCTACGCAAGCCTCTAGCATTTTGATAGGAAATAGTAAGAATAGATGTTATTTTTTTGAAGAAGAGGAAGAAGATGAAGAGGCGGATGGTGCAGTGGTCTGGCCACGTGAGGAAAGTTTAATTCCCACGGGCACCTTTTTCTTATTTTTGATCTTAGCTTCAAACTCTTTTACCACCATACTATCCGGCCAAAAATCACAAGAACCTTCAAGAACCACAACATGAAATAGAACCGGCACAAAACCAGCCTCTCCGTCCGTATGAACATCGATATCTCAGAAACTCTAACGCCCACAAACCTCCCAAAACTGCCACGCCCAACTTTTGCAAAATGTTTTGATATTTATTCTTATTTTTATTAGTTGTAAATTTCTATCGATTTGCAAAAAAAATTTTTGCACGCCCACTCTAGCACTCTAGCACTCTAGCACGGGCCCCTCGACTATTGTATTTTGTTCTGTTTTTTTTTTTAAGTTATTTGTAGTTAATGCGTTACACTGTATTTATATAAATATTTGTTTTCTTCTTCCGTAAGGTAATAAATTATGTAAGTTTAGGTATTGTTAGGTAACTTTTTAACTACTCGCGCCGTGCTCTCCTCGACTATCCTCGCGTACGTATGGCTCCTCGCGTGTTGTGACTGACTGTCACGAGCTGCGGTTGCGCCGTTCCTTTATAGGCCGCGGGGATCCCGCTATTTTCCCTCTTAATCTCTTTGCTTTATTTTTTTGTTTAATAAATTATCTTCCTTTAAGTTTCTTCAATTTGTAAATAAATACAAAAAAATTAGCAAGTGCTTAACGTGTAAATTCAGTTTGACTACAATTATTATTTAATTACAATATATAATATTATATAATAATTTAATTATTAACTGTAGAAATATTATCCAATCATCCCAGTGCACTATGGTCCAGAACTCGTTTTTTTTGGCATAAAGTCTAAATTTTTATGTCAATATATCGTCCTCTAGCAATTATTTTCTAATAGAAAATTGATCATATAAATAAAAACAAAAAACAAAATTGACCGAAAGCTTCACTAAATCGTTTTATGAGCTTTTAAAGTTGAAGTGTTAAAAAGCTGATTGAGAGAATGCAATTTCCGAAAAATTACTTGCTTACTTTTGCATGTGGTATGATCGTTAATACGCATCCAAAAATTATAGTAAAATATGGAAAATAAATGCCAAGGTATGATGTTTTTAACTTATGTAGGTAATATATGTATAGTTGTACTGTTTTTATGTTGTGTGACATCCAATTTATGTGTATTTTAACAGAAAATTCTAACGTGTCCCCTGTGTTTCGTGGAGTATAACTAATTTTCTGACAATTTCTGACAAAAGTTAAAAACGTCAGTTTGTACCTTTAACTATTGTCTTTCACGGTAAAGTAATATCTTTTGCCCATTTTTGCTCGTTTTCTTAAAAATTTGATTTTAAATAGGCAATTTTGAGTTCAGACATAGCGACCTCCTGGACATTTGGAGGCGTAACAATAGGCAAAAAAGTTATGTTTCAAATTACGTTTATTCCCCAATCAACAACAATAATCAGGAATCGAAAAAGACAGAAGAGATTGACAAAAAAATAGTAAATTTTGAATTATTTATTAAAAAAAAACTGCCCGAGTGTAACAGACAACTAGACCGATTTATTTTCAAGCATACCAAGTAGATGGCGTCAAAGATAACAATTCTTGTTAGTGATTTTGAAAACTCCAAGACACCGAAGCAAATGGGACGCCGAAACTTATCTTACCAAAATGAAGGAGAAAGATTAAAAAGGAATCTGAAAATACGAGTGGAGCCCGGAATAAGCTTTACAAAAGGGACCGACTATCACATGCAAAAAAAGATATTCGGATCAATAGGATGAGTGATATTTTCCACAGAGCGATTGATAACTCGGACCCACTATTATCAACAATTAGTTTAAAAGAACGAGAGAGAAAAAATAGGAAAAACCACTTCCGAAGGCAGTAATAAGTCTTTTGGAAATACAGTCTAATTTTAAACCTGATCCATGAGACAAAATATTGGATTCACAATCTGATTCTGATTCGAATTCAGATTCGGAAATTTAAAATGTAGAACTAGAAAAAGAAAAGGGGGATTATTTTTAAAACAACAATATACACGACTTTAAAAAAAAAAAAAAAAAAAAAATGATATTTCGTTGACTCCTGAGCCATACCAGTAGTTAATATGGGAGGCAAGAGAGGGCGTGGTCGCACAGACTTCAAATTTTCTGTGCAAACTATTTGTGATTTAACAACAAAATGTACAAAGTTTCAAGTCTGTAGCTCAATTTTTAGACTTTATGCCAAAAAAATCGAATTCTGGACCACAGTGCAGTGGTACAACATCATCTTTAGGTACAACATTCGGGATACAAATTATCAAGAAGTAGTACATTTACATGAAGTACATTTTAAATTCAAAAACGTTTAAAATTAATTTTCTCAGAAAGTAGTTTCAATTGTAAGTTTATATATATTTTTAAATAATATCTGTTAAATAAATATTTTTAAAGTTTTTATTAATAGCCCTACATAACTTTTCTTTGTTGTATTCGTATGATTTCCAATAACAAATTATTAAAGGTGGTAAAACTGGCTTCATTTTATCCTCGTCCAAAGATCGATCTCCCGATGCAGATTACCTTAAACGAATTTGTGCAAAATTCTACGAAAACTTAGGAAATATACAGACACACACTTTCACTTTTCTTTTTCCGAAACAAAACGAATTTACTTTTCTTTGCCATAAGCAAGCAAACAATTTAAACGCACACTCTCTAAACCTAAAATGATCTTAAGCATTATCTAAATTAGGTTACATTAAATAGATATTAAAAATTAAATATTAAACATTAAGAAAATATTATTTAAATAATATTAAAGGAATATAAAAAAAGTTTTTTGTTAGGGTACATAGATCAGCTCCTTTTAAATCTACTTAATCATTGAAAAGGTAATTTATCCAGAAAATTTTTCTCAGTGTATGTTTAGCTATTGAGCTTTTTCAATAGCTGTTGCGAATAATAAAAAACCGAAGAAGTTTGTTTTTATTACAACAGTTTTTATTTTGCGAATTATTATTCTTTTACGATAGCGACAATGGAATGCGTAAGTTTGGTCTTTTCCGAAACACGAAGAATTGGCAACTGGCGGGCAGGCAGCCCGCCAGTTGCCAATTCTTCGTGTTTCATGGTAATGCGAAATAATTGTTTTGTCAGGACAAACAGCTGTTGGCCAATCTCTTTCAGGCTCCGTAAGATAGGCAGGTCCATGCGCCCAGAGTGACGATTCGCTAGGCTCAAACGGCAGGGATCCTCTGGATAAGATGTCAGCCGGATTTAAAGCTGTTGGAACATAACGCCAAGCCGTGACATCTGTCAGCTCCTGAATGGCAGCAACCCTATTTGCCACAAATATGTTTTCCTTGCTGGCTGAAGAAGGAACGCGAGAAGCTATTAAGGCGCTACCGCAAGGGCGCGAGCAGCCTCCAGACACAACCCAGCCCAGACGAGTTTTTTGAAGCAGGGGCAGTCCTGGCAACAACTTTATCTGACCTACGCACAGCAGCTCATAAAACAGGCTAGCTCCTATTAACATGTCAACACGCTGAGCTTTATGAAATTCCGGGTCGGCGAGCTGCAGGTTTTCTGGAATCTTCCAGTCCCCAATGTCCACATTAGCACTTGGCTGGCGATCCGTGATATTGGGAGCGATAACTGCTGTTATGCTCGTTGAGAAGTCCGAAGTGACAGACCGAATCGCAATTCCTACCGAGAATCCATCAGTCGCGAAATTGGAATCCCCGATTCCAGTGACGGAGCCGGACGACCTCGACCTCTTAAGTTGCAATTGATTTGCAAACCGAGAGGTGACCAAGTGCAGTTGAGAGCCAGAATCTAACAAGGCCCTGCAGGGAACGAACAGTCCCGATCGATTCTGCACTAGAACGGATGCAGTGGCTAGCAGCACAAGGTCACTACCGAGATCCTGGGCAATTAGAGTAGAAGACGTCGAAAGTGGGGAAGAAAGCTCAGCGTGGGATCTTGAAGACAACGGAACAAGTGGCTGCGAGGAAGGCGGACCATCTAGATGGAGCAGCGTATGATGCCTGATTCCACAGGTGCGGCAGCGGCTCGAGCTGCATTGCCGTAGCTGATGACCTGCCTTTAGGCAATTTAGGCATAGTGCTAGTCTCTTTGCCTCGCGCAGACGATCTACTGGCGCTAAGTCTCTAAATTGATGGCAATGATATACCAACCAAGAGAATTTTGGATGGTAGCAACTAGCGTCGAACGATTTCTGCCCACCTGAACGCCTGGCGCATAGGTTGCCATGGCGCAATCCACGGCCTCCAAAGTCCTACATCGCTGTTCCAGAAATGCAGCCATCGATTCCCACGACGGAATAAGGTTGGCAACGACCGGATCCTCCAAGCGCTCCTCCCACTTAGCTTGGCTCGCCGCATCCAGCTTTTGCAGCAGCACTTGCACTATGATGCAGCCAGCGATTTGCTCAGTGGTGCCCAAACCCTTCAACGCACGAATGTGAGCGTTAAACTTGTCCGACAATTCCCGAAGCGATGCCACTGAATCATTCCGTACTACCTTTAAACCCAGAATCTCGGTGATGTGCGCCTGAAAAACGAGACGCCGATTATCAAACCTTTTTTGAAGCAACTCTAAAGCCGCTTCGTAATTGCTGTTTGAAATCTCCAATGATCGGATAGTTTCCAGCGCTGAATCCCTCAAACATGACCGCAGATGTTGAAATTTCTCAATGTTGGAGAGGTCCGGATGGCTGTCGATTATGCTCGTGAACACGGAGTAAAAATCCGCCCAGTTTGCGTAGCCTCCGCCAAACGTTGGCAGCTGCACAGGCGGCAACGGCATCGGCCTCGGCCACGGCTGCGTTTGAGGACCACTACACTGGTGGGGCACAACACCTTCCGCAAGCGTTGAGTGCGGCGCGAAATGCACATTGCGTTTGGCTATTTCCGCGCGCACACTAGCTTTGAATTCAACGATGAATTCATCGAAAGACTCGCTCATTTCACTGCCAATTTCGTCGAAGTCCAATTCCTCCAGTTCTGTATGCAGAACATTGAAGGCACTTTGCAGCTCATCAATTTGCTCCAGCCTCACCGTAAGAGTGGGTTCGTCGTATCCGCTTAGCGTCTCATTAGACAGCGACGTTTGTAGCCTCTGCAACCTGCTGAACAGCGCATTGGCTTTGCGCTTTAAAAAGGTCACCCTGTTTTTTTCACCTTCAGCGGGCATAGCAACAAATCGCCTTTGATTCGGTTCAGGAAGATGAGCACAAAATAGATGCCGAAAATGCAAGCGGGGTCAATGCACGCAACGATATATGTAGCAATGTATGTATATATGCAATGCTAGCTCGCTTAAACAGCCACTATCACCGAAATCGCCACTCACTTGTCCAACCGATTGCGATTTAATGTATTTGTATTTATTTATTAACGGGATAAGTGCATTAATTAATGTATGCAAATTAACACTATCACGTCGGGGTCACCAAATGTTTAGCTATTGAGCTTTTTCAATAGCTGTTGCGAATAATAAAAAGGCGAAGAAGTTTGTTTTTATTACGACAGTTTTTATTTTGCGAATTATTATTCTTTTACGATAGCGACAATGGAATGCGTAAGTTTGGTCTTTTCCGAAACACGAAGAATTGGCAACTGGCGGGCAGGCAGCCGAAATGCAGCGCCCAAGCTTAACGTAGGTAGCTAACAACAACAAACAAGGAATGAGCGCCGTACAGATAAACGCGTGCGAGAACAGCGGTTTGCACTATGGGCATCGCAACTGATACCACTGACTAATTTGGCTTATAATATTAAAGAATATGATTAGTCTACTGCACAGTTTTGGCGGCTGCATGACCCAACAGTGTAGATTCGCAAATAGCCCAAACGACTCACACATTCCAAAACTTCCCATGGTGTAGCACACAGACTTGCATCTTAGTAGTATACTAAGCATCATTAGTTAGTATATTTCGAATAACTAATACTGCATTTAATATGACCATTAATAAGGAAACCTAAGCTACGATTCTGATAGTTATTTTTTGCTTCAGTCGCCACTACAATTAAGCTTGGTATCTTACCTTGAATCCAGGCGCAGTTAGCAGTATTGTCAGTATAAATAGGGTTCGTGTACCACCAGCCATCTATAACAAAATAAAAATCCCCATGTTTTAAGTTTTTATACAATAACAAGAAAGAATTCTATAGTCGAGTGCCCCGACTATCAGATACCCGTTTTTCAGCTAGTGTTCATGCGAACGCGAAAATTCATTATTTTTTTTTGGAATATCGATAGTTATTGGGGAATAAAATGAGAAAAAAAAATTTTTTGCATGGCGATAGAAATCTACAAGATCAATAAATATGTGAAAAAATATCCTTTTGCCTGTTACATACTTTTCAAAAGAGTGGGCGTGGCAGTTTTGTGTGGTTTGTGGGCGTTAGAGTGGTTCTCAACCTTCTAGCTAGAAGGACATGGCCAGAACTGTTTCCGAGCTTCCTTCTGCCTGTTACATACTTTTCAACGAATTTACATATATAAAAATGGTCACGCCCAGTAAATAGCATTTTGATCAAATTGCAAAAAAATGTACAAGACTTATAAAATTATGAAAAAATATAAAAACATTTTGGAAATACATATGTAAGCGCTTCATTTTTGGGCGTTTACTGAATTTCTTCGCCCAAGAAAACTTCGTTTTCACTGAATTTTTGGAATAACATTTACCTAACTATATAAGCGATCATTGGACATAATATAATTCCAGTATTAATATACTATTATAATATATAATATAATAATATTATTTTCATCCATTGCGTCTTCAGATAAACCGTCAAGCTATGACGGTCTCTTTCAGTAGCTTCTTCAGGAGATGAATTTATCTACCCATTAATAGTACTAGAACGCTACTGAGTACTGAGAGGGAGAACGAGCGCGCAAGGGACGAGCTTTAATGCTCACGCAGCATCTCTATTGTAGTAAAGTTTAACTGTAAATAACAAATTAAGTAATTGTTGGCGGCTGCGATACCTGGCAATGGCATACGAGTTCTCATTCATCCATTTCTAAAACTTAAAAGCTAGTTTAAATTGTACCATGCTTATATTTAAGTGTTATAATAACTATTTAACCCAATATAAGTTCCAGTTCACACATGATCCGAAGCAGTTTAATAATTTTATTAATACTAAGCGCAAAATCACCATATAATATATATATATATTCTTGATTCTTGAGTCAATCTGCCCCTGTCAGTCCGTCCGTATGAACATCGATATCTCAGAAACTATAAAAAATAGATGGTTGTGATTAAGCACACAGATTGTAGAGACATAGACGCAGCGCAAGTTTGTTGCTGCCCCCACTCTAATGCCCACAAAATGTTGTGATATTGTTTTATAATTTTATTATTTTATTTTATTTTTTTTATTCAAAAACCTCTCGAAACTGACACGCCAATACTTTTGAAAAATGATTCGCTTTTTCTTCGGTTAATTGTTTGTCTTGCCAATTTCTATGCATATACCAAACGGCCAAAACGGCCACGCCCACACTTTGGAACAATTTTTAAATGTTTTCTCATTTTATTTCCCAGTATCAATCGATACCCCAAAAAAATTATGAAATTTCGTGTTCGCATTCCAGATAGCTGAGTAACAGGGAACTCGATTTTTGTTTTTCCCTATTTCTGTAAAACCTATTAAAAATATAAAAAAAACATGACATAATAGTGAGTATTTGGAATCATGCGCGGCGCCAGGTTAACGTTTGAGTCTGAAGCCATGCCCCATACATTGATGCAATAACTCATTGACGTGTCCCAGATTTGATTTAAATAACAATAGGAAGGTTGAGATTAAGCATACAGATTCTAGAGACAAATACGCCCACACGTTTGAAAAAACTTTTTGCCACGCCCACTCTAGTGCCCTTAAGCCGCCAAACCGGTCACGCCCACACTTTGGAACAATTTTTAAATGTTTTCTCATTTTATTTCCCTATATACATACATATATCGATATCCCAGAAAAATGATGAAATTTTGCGTTCGCATTCACACTAGCTGAGTAACGGGTATCTGATATCGGAGGAACTCGACTATAGCATTCTCTCTTGATTTTTTTATCAATGGGATGTGATCAGAGATGGAGAGGCACAAATTCCTTGTAGACATCAAAGTCAATGTCTGACGGTGTTCTGACGGTGTTCTTCTTATATGAATAATGCGTGCGCCCGTTGTCTGAGTAATGTGTGAATTTTGAATAGCTACGATTTCGGCCTTGGTAGATAGGCCATTTGGCGTGGAATGAAACACCTTAGATTTCGCATTCAGATGTGCTCGATTTTGTAGCTGCGTATACTATTATTCTATTTTTGTACATGCAGACTCTACGTTTTGGTGTAAAAGCTCTGAAGTGAATCTATTTTGTGCTCTAGTTTAAAGAAATAACGAAATTCTGTTGCTTTTCTGTCTTTGTATTTTGTTTACTCTCCCTTTCATGCGTTGTTTGCAGTGCTGCAGTGTTAACCACTAACCTTTCGGAGCTAACTTCCTTCATAATACAGATGTCATCAACACAGACCCTAGTAAAGCATTTGACTCTAAAATTCATTCTTTTCTAGTAAGGAAATTTGATTTTTTAGGTTTCCATGTTGATTTTCTAAATTGGATTTTGAATTATCTAAATGGTAGGACGCAACGGGTCCTATTTTAATGTTCTCTTTCTTGTATTCTCCGAGTCCACTTCTGTTTACTTTATTTATTATCGACCTTCCTTTAGTAATAAACGATGTTAAATTATACCTTCACCATAATGACATTTCTTGACATTTCGACTTACAATCCGATCTAGACAGCTTTCAAATATGGTGCCGTGATACCGTATTAAACTTAAATGGCTCCAAGTGTAAAGTTATGACCTTTTGTGGAGTCAACCCAATACACACGACTTACACTTTAAGGGGGCGCTCTTTGGTTTGGAATGCAAACCTTCCTTATGCCAGTAGACTACTTTTAATGCATTTAACTTCCTGAGCTAACCGTAGAAGAATGCTTGGAACAGTATTTTTGTAAGCTTATTCGGGGTGACGTTGATAGTTCCGACTGGGTTATTCGACTAAACTTCTCTGTTCCACGTATATTCACTAGCAACTACATACCTCTAATCTTAAATCATTGTAGATCTAACTATTGCTGAAAATAGGAACTGAGGCTATATAGTAAGCTCAGTCTTACGAATATGATATAGGGAAATATATATATGTATATTAAATAAATAATTATACTAATTTTCGTTTCTTCCTTCATTCCGTAGCGTACACACGGTGGATCATTTTCTGTCCAGCGTTTCTGCCAATCAAAAAGTTATGGGCCCAAGCACTGGGAAAATTAAAATGCGGTGTGTGACTCTCGTCTGTGTTGGTGCATTTGCCTCTGGAGAACTCACGGAGTCGCACGTACCCGAACATAAGAATT
Source organism: Drosophila simulans (assembly GCF_016746395.2). NCBI lineage: Eukaryota > Metazoa > Arthropoda > Insecta > Diptera > Drosophilidae > Drosophila > Drosophila simulans. The sequence goes on from NC_052522.2 coordinate 23,173,496, forward strand.
GGGTGGCCTTGGATAATATAGCGTTGGCGACAATTACTCTGAGTGAAAAGACATCTCAGTTGGCATACATAAAGAATTGTACCACAGCACTGAAGGCTTGGGTACAGTTGAAAGAGGTTCTTCAACCAAGCGGACCTGTACGAAAGGTACAGTTGTATAAGAAACTGATCAGCAATAGAGCATTCGATCCCTAGTGTTGATGTCAAGCCTTCCAGAACAGATTAAGCATTTCGCTCGAGATCAGTTGCCTTTTTTCGATGTTCTCACCATAAAGTTAGAAGAGAATGGTTAGAGAAACGCAGTTACAGAAGAGCGAAGCGATAGCACAAAGGCATTCGTCGAAGCAAAGAAGCCAAATTCATTCGCAAAACAGAAGAAACGAAAAGACATCGTTTGTTTTAATAGTAGTGAAAAAGATGTTAAAACACTCGGTGAACCGCCAAAGCAGCCTACTAAATTCTGGGACGTCAGGAACTTTAAGCGGTCAGTGTGGTGCTGAGACAGTGCCATATGTAATGTAAAAATGAGCTTTTGATAAATTTGCTGAAGCACACTGAACAGATCGGATTGGCCGATGCTGGTTTCCTTCAGGCTGAAGGAAAAGGGACGTCAAGATTCAAACAGGCTCACGCTCAAAGATAATATTGAAGATTACCGGAAAATTCATTTCAGTGAACAGTATAGTGCAGAACAGTTGTAATTCCCATTTAATTATTTCGGACATTTTTTTCCTTTGGCTTAAAACACATTCCAGAAAATGGAATTACAAATTTTTTCTTCGAAAATTTCTATTCATATGCCAAAAAAACTTTTTGCCATGTCCACTCTAACGTCCACAAACCGCCCATTCTTTTTAAAAGTAGTATGATTATTTAGCATACTTTTTTTATTCTTGTAAATTTGTATTGATTTTATAAAAAAAAAATGTTTTCCACGCACACTCTTTGAAAAAATGTATCGTTTTTTTCTTTGTTTATTGTTTGTCTTGCTAATTTTCATGGTTATTATAAAATCACTTCTGCACCTATGTACAAGACGCGAAAACCGTCACGCTTACAGTTTTCAAAATGTTTGAAATTTAACTCATTTAAATTCTATCGATAGGACAAAAAAAAGCTGAGTAACAGATACCCGATAATCGGAAAACACGACATTTTCATTCTCTCTTGTTATATTTTACTATTTTCCTTCTTTTTCTGCCCACTGTATAATCTTTTATTTTCCCTCAAAATAATAGATAATAAAGGCTATGAGATAATCGTATAATAATTAAAAAGATTATATGATAATAATAATATTAAAGAGATAAGATAATTAGAAGATTAAAATTTACCGAGGAACATATATGAAGAAAATATAAATGTCACAACGTATTTACTTTAAATAATAATAAATTGATTTAAAATTGTATTTAGTGTTGTTGAAATGAAAGAACGTGGACCGAGTTTACTGAAAGCAAGATACCTTATAATGTAAAACTAATCAAACTAAGAATCCTAAACTTCAAGGCCCACAGAAGGGGCCCATTAAACATTGCATTATTCTTTTTTTTGCGTAATGAACAAAGAATACTGAATGTTTATAAACATTATTCATAATGATACATTTTTAATAATCGTTTTCGTGATTTCATAAAATATTTGTATTTAAAATTTAAAACTTATGGAATGTTAAATTCGCCCATGTACCGACAACTCGAGCTCTTCTTTTGAATCCAACAAAGGACTAATTTGGACTGGCTTTTCAAAAATAGACTAAATTTCCGAGGCTTAGTAAATTGAATTGTTAATACACAGTTTACGAATAAAAATGCTTAATTATTCGCTTTTATTTTAGTTTACGCACCCAGTAGACATTGTCGTCTGAAGTTCCTTCAACATTTTGCGTCCTCATTATATCCGCTACTCGTAGAGTAAAACGAGTTCCTAAAAAACATCGTAACCACTAATGGTATGAAGCCATCCCCTCTTAAAATTAAAGGCCTAGATTCATTTCCAATTCCAAAAACCGGTAAAAGAGATAAGAGCTTTCCTTGGATTAACCGGTTATTATCGTAAATTTGTCCCGAATTACGCAGCCATGGCAAATGAACACGAACTAAATTACAGCGCTATCGAAAAAGAATTACTAGCTATAGGTTGGGAAACAAAAACCATTCGACATTATTTACTTGATTTGACGTAGATTTTGAAATTATTAAAATAGCACCCAGAGAAATTATTAATACCACCTGCACTAAAGTAATTCGCAGTCTCTTCCTATTAAAGAATGTTAGTTCTACGCCGCGTTCAATGAAATTATACTTCAGTCACATGGAAGACTTTGACATTCTGGTATAAAGATTTCTTAAAGAAAATCAATTCCTTCCAAATAGCAAACTACTCAGAATATAATAGATATTTATTCATCTGAGGGAAAACATTACATCAGTTCATTGACATTTACCCTAAATGCACTACACTTGAGCAAATTAAAACAAAGGATAGAATGCAGGAACGCATTGATGCGCATTTGTAATCAATTAGGTAAACACAAATTACTTAAGGCAGACAGAGGCGTACCTTTCTCCAGCTTGACACTAAAGCTATAACTTTAAGCAGAAGGAATCGAATCGAATCGAATACTTTAAGCGAAGGAATAAAGGAATCGGCAAAGAACGGTGTAGCAGACGTCAAAAGACTACATAAAACAATAATTGAAGAATTTATATAATGAATTCATTGAAATGACAAAGAAGGAAAATCAAGCAACAATCCTCACTGGATGAAAATTATAGGGTAAAAATGAACAATTAACTAGGTCTAATCGCAGAAAATTCAATTCAGCTTCATAAAAAAAATAATATCGTTAGTTTTGGGAATGAAATACTAAAGAAGCTTACTAACTACGAGAACAACCGCAATTATGCAATTTATTGAATACATAGAAGGCATAGCATGCAACTTTCACGTCTTTGGCTTTTTAATCCGAAATGACTCCATTACGACAAGTTAGAAAGCATTAACAACCGAAATATAACGAATTATTACTCATTTCACATATCCCTATTAACTAAAAAACCATCAACACCATTAAAATAATTCCCAATCATGACCATAATAGGTATCAGTTAGTCTATTCACATCAACAACCACATTTTGAAGACGAGAATAAAATTTATAATTAACACAAAAAAATAGTTAATAATGAATTCATTACAAAATATAATTAAGCGTAAGAATCCAATTTATAATGTTATACCGACTCCCTAAAAACAAAATATAATACTTACATGTAATCGAACTAAAACTGCAAACTCACACAATTGTCAAGAACTAATAAGCGATATAAAAATAAATGGAAGCAAAATTACATGAATAAATTTTTCGACCTCCGTGCCCTTGGCCGGCTCGAGTCCACGGTCCAGCGCGGTACCGTTAGACTCTCCGCTTTGCCGTGGCCTAAGGTCCAATATTTTCCGTTCAACCTGCCCTCCCTTGACTCTTCTCGTATTTCAGGCGTCTTCGCTGTTGCTAGGGCGTTACTATGAACCCCTGCAGTATGCAGATAATCGTTAAATTTCAGTGCACTAGTTGCACTTAAAGAGATATTAAAATATTCTGCTTATGCTTCTAGAAATAATTATTTTTCGTGTTCTTATTTTTTTTGTTCAAGTCTTAATCTCTTTGCTTTTTTTTTTTTTAATAAATTATCTTCCTTTAAGTTTCTTCAATTTGTAAATAAATACAAAAAAATTAGCAAGTGCTTAACGTGTAAATTCAGTTTGACTACAATTAATATTTAATTATTAACTGTAGAAATATTATCCAATCATCAATATATTGTTCCCAGTGTAGGAATCGGTTTTCTTTAGGTACAACATTCGGGATACAAATTATCAAGAAGTAGTACATTTACATGAAGTACATTTTAAATTCAAAAACGTTTTAAATTAATTTTCTCAGAAAGTAGTTTCAATTGTAAGTTTATATATATTTTTAAATAATATCTGTTAAATAAATATTTTTAAAGTTTTTTTTAATGGCCCTACATAACTTTTTTTAGTTGTATTCGTATGATTTCCAATAAAAAATTATTAAAGGTGGTAAAACTGGCTTCATTTTATCCTCGTCGAAAGATCGATCTCCCGATGCAGATTACCTTAAACGAATTTGTGCAAAATTCTACGAAAACTAAGGAAATATAAAGAGACACACTTTCACTTTTCTTTTTCAAAACGAATTTACTGTTCTTTTTGTTCTATAGAGGATACAGTCTATAAGTGAATTAATTTTATTTGTTGGTTTTCGAAACGCTGTCACATTCCACTCTCTACAACTTTTCGTCGCCTCGAAATTTACTTTAGGGCCCTCGATGCATTTTGTCCTATATTATATATATTATATATATTATTTTTTTGCTACATGCAGTTTTAAATATAAAAATTTTTTACTTATTATTGGAGAGCCGATACTTCCCATTTGGAGTGTTGCGCTGCGCCGCAAGTAATGCTGAGTCGGCTTGCCTCATGTCTTGATGGCGCGATGCATTGCCGCGTAGGGTAAACTAAGAAAATACTATTGTCTGTACTTCAGTTCTTGCAAAGCTACTTAATAAATTACAGCTCGACTCCGGCGCATAGCCGTAAATATCTTTGTTCTTAATTACTAACGCATTGCTACGCCACAAGGCTAGAAATATAACCAAGGGGGCGTAGTCAAGCCCAACTTAATCTACCGAAAAGGTTGACATCTCTGCAGAAGACGGAAGCCCTCTGGACCACCAAATAGGAGATCTATTTAACTGGCGCCCAACTTCGCCACAAACAAAAGTCTAGTTGACAGGGTAGCTTTTTTTTTGTTGTAACGATCATTTTATTAATTTGAGATCTGTCAAGATGGACAATAATTAAATGTTTGGGGGGGAGGAACTTAAGAGATTACATATATGTAGATGGGTCGAAGTATTATAAGTTATTGGTGTGGGAGATCTAGGGGATGTTTCCTCTGCAGGCGTCTGAGGGTTTGGCTGTTGTCCAGGAGGTTTATGCCCAGATGGTTTGGGTGATTGGTCAGTCTTTTGTGTATCTCCCACTAAGGGCGGGGGATCTCCTCTGCTACCCATGGCATCCCAAGCTCCTTGTGTATTGTGCAGTTTTCGTGGTATGGGTGAGCGTCTGCGACTAACCTCAGGCACTTGTTTTGGAAGCGGTGGATACGGGTGTGGTTTGATATACTTGCAGTGCCTCACAGCTGTATCCTGTATGTCCATATTGGCTTCAGCATGGCCTTGTAAAGGAGATGTTTTAGGTTATCCCTCAGTTTGGATCTTTTCCCTATGAGCCAGTGCAGTTGCTTTAGGCGCAGGTCAGCCTGGTGTCTAGGCTGCGATCTAGGGTCAGCCCTAAGTATTTCGGGGAGTTTGACAATGGGATGGTTTCTCCGTTAAGCATGACTGGGGGCAGTCTCCTCTGCGCAGCGAGAATGTGGTGTGGGAGGACTTCTCTGCATTCACTGCGATGTTCCATTGTTTCAACAATGGATCGGGGGCATCCAGTTGGGTTTGGATGATGGCTGATGCTTCGTGGGGGTCTGAAGCGGAGGCTAGGAAGGCGGTGTCATCAGCGTATATGGCCACTGTAAGGCTCCGGGAGGGTGGTGGGAAGGTCTGCTGTGTACAGCGTGTAGAGGATTGGCCCAAGAACGCTGCCTTGAGGTACTCCGGCTCTTATGGACCTAGGCGTGCTGGTTGTTAATCCGCATCTGACTTGGAACTCTCTACCCTCCGTAAAGGATTTGAGGAAGGCGAAGTGGGAACTGGGAGGGTGCATCTTTATTTTGAAGTGCAGTCCAGGGTGCCAGACTTTGTCAAACGCCTGTTTGATGTCCAGCATTACGTCCCAGCAGTATTGCTTCCTTTCGAACGCTTCCAGTATTCGCTCAACAAGCAGGTGGCATTACTCTGGTGTTCCATGGCAGCGTCTGAAGCCAAACTGGTGATCAGGGATCAGACCGGCCTCATCCAGTACTGGCAACATTCTGCGCAAAAATACTTTTTCGAGTATTTTGGAGAGGATTGCCAGCAGACTTATCGGACGATAAATGGCTAGATTGGCTTCAGGCTTACCAGACATAAAGGTTGAATACGAGAGTGAGAACAGTTGGGAGGAGGAACGAGCAAGCCCAAAAAAAAAGATTAGCCTAGTCCCCCCATAAATAGCACCATGGACCCCGCTCAGATCCAAGCACTTTTCGAAAATGCCGTCAGACGGGCATTGGCACAAAAGCTGTCCTAGTTCCAAACACAAATAAGCTCCCTAGTTCAGGTACAAAGTTTGCAGGTGGAAACACCGCAAATCATCACGTACGAAAAGGTTACTGAGGTTAGGTGTGACTTAACAGTAGACATAATCAAGTCCGTGCCAGAGTTCTGTGGCACTAAAGATGAGTATGTGGCCTGGAGGCAATCGGCCATATACGCTTACCACCTATTCAATACCTATAACGGCAGCAGTGCTCACTACCAAGCTGTAGCTATCCTACGAAACAAAATTCGAGGCGCAGCTGGAGCCTTACTCGTATCTTTTAATACTGTGTTGAATTTTGATGCCATTTTGGCTAGGTTGCAATACACGAACTCGGACAAGACATCCCTACGCCTACTGAGGCAGGGATTAGAGATGGTCAGACAAGGTGACCTGCCATTGATGCAATACTACGACGAAGTTTTAAAAAAATTGACGCTCGTCACCAACAAGATTGTGATGACACACGAGCAAGAGGGCGCTGACTTACTCAACGCTGAAGCAAGAGTCGATGCCCTGCATGCTTTCACTTCGGGCCTCAAAAAGTCCCTTTTCCCGGCTCAACCTAAAGACCTGCCGTCTGACCTGGCTCTGGCCAGAGCGGCAGAAGCAAGCATTGAGAGGAGCATGTTCGCAAATTCTTACGCCAAGGCCGTAGAGGAACGAGCGCAAACGTCTGGAAACAAGGGAAAGACAACAAGGAAGAACAGAGCCAGGACAGAAATCCACAATTTGTCAGGCGATAAGAAGGTAATGCTAATGGGCAGACCAATAATGACAACCAGACGCCAGCACCTCAACCTATGGAGGTCGACTCGTCCTCCACGTTCAGGCAGCGTACTCAGTGCAACACTAAGAACAACCCTAATGAGTCCAATGCTTCTAAGAGGAGAAATTCCTCGGACCGTTCGACAGGTCCAAGACGCCAACGTATCAATAATGTTTTCCAAGAAACCCCTAAGGCAAAAGACCCCGAGCAGGAGTATGAGAAGGTAGCAAAGTTTGCAGTCGAAGATATCGACTATGAGTACGCTCCAAGCGATGACTCACTGAATTTTGTAGGTGACGCTCCCGGTTGTCGTTCATTGAAATGGTTGGCTGGGAGAACTTTAAAGATGTTGATTGCGACCGGCGCGGCAAAAAATTTCATTAAGCACGTAAAGGAGCTACAAAATGTAATACCAGTCGCCAGTCCGTTCTCGGTGAGCTCAATACATGGCTCCACCGAAATCAAGAAGAAGGTTTTCAAGCACATCTCTCCATTCTTCCTATTGAATTCGCTCAACTCGTTCGACGTTATTATAGGCTAAGACCAGTTAACACAGGCCGGAGTCAAGTTGAACCTAGCTAAGGACTCTCTGGAGTATCGGGGCGTTTGTGAAAAACTACGCTGCTTCTAAACTTCACTGACGTGAATGACATTGTGGTACCTGCCTCCGTTAAAAAGGAGATCAAGGACACAATTCTGAGAAGGAAAATGGCATTATCAGGCCATCAAGGTCACTGTATAACAGCCCGACGTGGGTAGTTGACAACAAGGGCACTGACGCCTTCGGTAACACGAAAAAGAGGTTGGTCATAGATTTCAGAAAGTTCAAAGTAAGGACCATCCCAGACCGTTACCCCATGCCTAGCATTCCTATGGTTCTAGCGTATCTGGGCAAGCCGAAATTCTTCACTACCCTAAATCTTAAGTCAGGGTATCACCAAATATACCTTGCGGAGCATGACCGCGAGAAGAATTTTGTCGTCTGCCGTTCGGCTTGAGAGATGCAAGCTGCATTTTTCAAATAGATAGATATAATTTAGATATTGGGAAGATATGTTATGTCTAAGTAGATGACATAATAATATTCTCAGAGAACGAATTCGACCAATTCCGCCACATCGATACTGTCCTGAAATGCCTAATCGATGCCAAAATGAGAGTAAGCCAGGAAAAAAAAGTAAGTAAGGACGGAACTAAATTCGATCCGGAAAAGGTGAAGGCCATTCAAGAATGCCCTGAACCAAATAGCGTCTACAAAGTTAAAACTTTCCTTGGCTTAGCCAGCTACTACAGAGTCTTCATCAAAGACTTTGCCGCCATAGCCCGTCCGATTATAGGTACCCTGAAAGGGGAAAATGGTTCGTTGAGTAAACACATGTTTAAAAAGACAAATTTCATAAAACAGGCGTTCGTGGCGAGGAATTCGATTTGGAACACTTAACTTACCTGTTTTATATGTCGCACTTGAACAATGTTAGCAAACATCATGAAACGTGCCACAATCGAATGCAAATGCTGAGGAAACAGGAATAAGGAAACAAAACGAAAATTTTGCCAGGCGCGATCCAGTGTATTTCCGACCATAAAGATGTATTGCAATTAGAATTACATAGTGCAAATATGTAAACACGGATGCTTTTGCGTTGTCTATAGCGACCGATTCATTTCTTACAGTATGTTAAATAATTAAATCAACAAATATAAAACTTAAAAATATCCAACAAATTTTTAGAGCGGTAGTCAGAGGAGTATACATAGCTTTTATTTTTTGACTCTGATTTTGTCTCCTCTCATCACTCTCTATCATTTTCGGTCACTGCTCTGAACAAAATCGAAATAAAAAATTTGACCTGCAAGCATAGGCGCAATATCAGAGAGACCCGACAGAATTCGGTTTGACTTCTGTGTTCGAAATCATGTGAGATTTGTTTTTTTTTTTTCAAACACTCGCGATGAAAATTCCGTACGAAGAATTTGGGTACTGAAGGCAATTCTTCAGGTGTATACTATGTGTTTTTACTAAGATGTTGCTTAGTTTGTGGGTGTAAACTTAACAATTTAGTATTTTGCACGTGATGTCCTCATCCAACTTTCAAAATCAAAATTTCAACTTTGAATACAGTTTCAACAATTTTTGATATATGTTATATTATGTTAGTCCATTTTGAAGAGTGGTTATTTCTTTTCGGAACATACAGTCTTCATATGCGTCCTTTTGGGACTTTTCCTTAAAAATTATTAATTTGCAATGCAGCCCTTCTAGAAGTGTGGCGAGCTCAATGGCTGACTCGTCAAAAACTGAATGCAATATTCAAATTTATTTGTGGCCACATCGTCGACATCGTTTTTTTAAATAATTAAAGGAAGGAAGGAAGCGCGCATATTTTAATCAATTTGTTCTTAAATTTAAAATACAGACAGCTGGATGAGTTTTTAGCAAAATACCAGGCCTTGACGAAAGGCAATCTTATCTTGAATTTATTTGGAAAGAGTGGGCTTGGCATAAAGTTGAAATTAGTTTTAATGCTGTGAGATCTTCAAACATAAAAACTGCTAACAGTCCCCTGTTGAAGTTTGTCTCCAATGATATAATTACATATTATTCATAATTAAAAGAATTATAAATATTAAAACAGTGGTTGATTTGGACGGAGAATTTTACAAACGAGTATTAAAAATAAATAATAAATAATATTTCATTGAGTCATATTGCAATATGATCAATATAGTGATATTATTTTATGTTGTTGTCAAGTTTAGGTAGTCTTTGTTCTGAGAGTGTCGAGACAAGAGTGCGGAGAAGAATATGTGGGATTTAATATATGGACGAGAACCACATTGGAACACTGGAAATGCGTTTCGCAATATTGGCTAAACGCATTTTAGAAGTTCGCTTGGGAAAGGGCTTAAAAATAATAGGATTGGTATATATACATATATATGCGCCAATCAGAAACAGACAAACGCCGTGGAAATGTAATATAAGTGTAGTTGGAAATATGTGTTATTGAGTCACATTCGTCTTCACAGGAACTAGATCTTTGTTAGACTTGTGTAACTAGTTCTTTTTTATGTTTGGCCTTTATAGAAAATTCGGTTGGTCGATGTCGATCATTATATTTACTTTCAATACTAACTTATTTTTAAGCAAAAAATTTTTATTTGTGTTAATTACTTGTGCGTTAAACTGAACCAATTCATCTATCATTCAACTTAGAATGTCTGAACTTCAGTCATCATTACTGTTAAAAAAACAATTGGCAGGTAAGTTTAACAACTTCAAACATATATAAATGAGCAAAAATGTATATATAAATGTTTTTACATATGTATATGAAATTATTTTTCCAGTCTTGCACATGTGGTTTTAAAATTGGTGCAAAAACCATAAGCTGGCAATGCTCAACAAAATACATATATTATGTGTTATATGCGTGTACATTTATAATTTGTAACTTACTTATTACCTATATCTTAAGGTAATTTTAATAAATTGTTATTTTTCGTAAAGTTAATAGTATATTCTTACATAGGAAAATAACTGTATATATGCGCCAATACATATGTGTGTAAATATATGTGTCTACCCTTCTTTTTAAAAATCTTGTGGTCTATATAATTATGTACTTCAATTAATGTTAAAATTTGAGTAGGAATTTGCTTAATATGCCGAAAAGATATTTATATTTTATGATGTGTAAAGGCACACATAATCTATATTAATGGCAACTCTTATACATGCTTACACCTACACATATGTGTGTATGTATATACAAATAATGGTAATGTTCCCTTCACTGTCTAAAAAACTTTTTAACAATTTGCAAAAGAATATTAATTAAAATTTTTGGAAAGAAATTATTTTCCTTTGATTTAGTAGATAGTCAACGACACTTAATGATTTCGATATATATATTATTATCATGTTTTTGTTAACAGTCTACAAAGTAATGGTTAAATGAATCAAGGTAACCAAATAATGCATTTATGTTATTTGTAGGGTATGACAATGCTCATTGTAACATTAACAATGCTCAGCCCATTTACTATTTTCAGCCATTAATCGCGAATAGCATTCTGCAATAGGGGCAAAAGTATTTTAAAAGCACTTAAAACCATATACATATATTGGTTATTTAATCGAACATGTCAACAATGGAAAGAGCTTTTTAAATTCCGTTGACTCATACTGCTAACTAAAAAATTTATGTATGGGTATGTGCATTTTTTTATGTACATATGTATATAGAATGTGTTCGCAACACTGTTAGTGGGGCGGTAGCTTAGAATCAGGACCCTAACATAGCTTACTTTTTAAGTGCTGGATCGACCGCGTTCTGGACTGATATTATCTACTTATATATCTGCATACCATATTAGGCAACGATATGTTATTAAGTCGCAAAAAATGAACATATATACATATGTACAGAACACAAAACAAAACATATACTGGTTCTCAGAATTTTTGTTTTTATTCTATAATGAGTATTATTAATTGTGATCGCTAGGGTGATTTACACATATAATTGGATTCAACCTAGAAGAGACTGGACATAGGACTTTACTGTACATCGCCAAAGCTTAAAGTTGTTGACTTTTTGTTTATTTTATTGTGGGTTGTAATTTCTATTGAAATGTCCACAAAAGTTTTTATTATCCAATTTGTCATGTCAATTTCTATCGATTTGCCAAAAGAATTTGAAAATATCTCTATATTCTTTTTTCAAATAACTTGACAGTCTAATTCTTTTTGTCGACGATCAGAAAACAATGAACAATTCTTACTTGTGAAACACGCTAATTTTGCATAAAATTTATAGAATAATTTCCATTTCGACTGGGAAATCAAAACATTTTTCGATGGATGGTGGGTGTGACAGTTTATAACGACTTGTGGGCATAGACTAGGCGTGGCAAAAACCAAAAGGCGTCACTAGAATATACATGTTGAATTTAATTTTCTAGCTCTTATAGTTATTGAAATCTATCCTATCTATACTAAAAATAAATAATTATTTGTATCTTTTCAGAACTAAACAAGAATCCAGTGGAAGGATTCTCCGCTGGTTTAATTGATGAGAATGATATATTTCGCTGGGAAGTTTTAATAATTGGACCGCCAGATACACTGTAGTATGCTATGAAAATTTTTATTATTATTATATTTATGCAACAATCACTGTAGACGCTAGTCCAATCAATGTACGTTAACGCGAATACTAGACATGCATGAAAAAATGAAATTCTCTTGTCTTGACACCAACAAAAACAAGAGAGAATGATATAGTATAGTATAGTGTGAATTTTTGATATTGGGAAATAAAATGAGTAAGCAATTCAGTTGTTAACTTACATCTAAATGCTTTATAGTAGGCGTCCAAAAGCCTACCATTGAATGCTTCTATCAAGCTTCTCCAAGTTGAAAAAAAAAAAAATTTTCGTGGTTCTGCGGAAAAAGAAGCATTTAGTACTTCTTTCCCTCGGCACGTTCCGAGCTTCCGACTGTGATTTTTGTAGTGTGCCCATGTGCAACACACGATATTTTCAGTAATTGCGCCCAGTAACTAATGTTTACTGCTTCCATGCCCCACCATGGCCAGCTCGATAATTGGCATATTGCTACCAAACTATTAAGTCAAAATTGTACAAGCGCTACAGTTAGACAGGATTCTAACCCGATTTCTCCAAATACAGTGATGCAAAATCCAATTATTTACTGCATAGCTCCGGATGCTACAAGATTTTCCGAGCAATCGACTTGTACTTCGATTTAATAATATTTCTGAGACAAACAACATGACGGTTGCTCACCACCGCATTGGTGAAAAATGTTTTCTCCATTTAAAATCGGGCTCCAATATAGAGTATACTACTGCGGTAGTATATATATCCGCTTCCTCCAAGCACTTAACTCCGATATTACCCATTATCATTGCATAGCTAAACTAAGTACTTTCCTTTAAACGTGGACTTACTAAAAGACGATCATGAGCCCACCACCTTTATTGGCCAAGGCCGACTGTCAGGACCGTCTTCAGAGAATGTTTTTGAATTGGTTGATCATAACCTACTAATGACCAAGAATTCAGTCCTACTTAACGAACCGTGTTCAACGAGTATGATTTTATAACATATTTTGAAATATGGTCTCGGGTATCTGATTTTATAACATGTTTTGAAATATGGTCTCGGGTATCGTCAAGCCAGGCTATTTGTCCAGTATTAATCGGTCCGCTTATTAACGATCTTTCTCAAGTCTTAATGAATATGGATGGCCTAAAGTTTCGATTGCGCACAGTCTCAGCAGCTTAAGTTCGTCCTAAACTACTCGGTTATACTTCTCTCTCGCACTACCATTTCAAAAACAGGGTGTCTAACACTCGCGGCACTTGTATGTAACTCCCATTACTATAATACGATTTTGTATTATTATTTTGTATTCATATATTCAAATAATCTTTCTTTTTTAATCGCAGCGAAGGAGGATTCTTTAAAGCTCATCTTTACTTTCCTAAGGAATATCCGTTGCGTCCTCCTCGAATGAAGTTTGTTACAGAAATTTGGCACCCAAATATTGAGAAGAACGGAGATGTCTGTATTTCTATTTTACATGAGCCCGGAGACGATAAATGGGGCTACGAAAAAGCATCGGAGCGGTGGTTACCCGTGCATACAGTGGAGACTATCTTGATATCTGTAATATCAATGCTGGCCGATCCGAACGATGAGTCTCCAGCAAACGTAGATGCTGCCAAGGAATGGCGAGAATCCTATACCGACTTTAAACGCAAAGTTGCTCGCTGCGTCAGAAAAAGTCAGGAGGAGTGCTCGTGAAGCGGCCCGCCCTATATTTGTATATTTATATTAAACATTTTATACATTAAAAGGATTAACTTAAATATGTACACATCTTAGGTTTTCTTTTGTCGAGGGAGAAGAATTGGTTAAAAAAGAAGTACATTATGTCAATTATTACTGTGTTTATGAGGTGCCACTTTTCACCTACACGATTTGAAATCGCAAAATCGGTACTCCGGTTACCGAATTCGGAAAATTTTTTCGATTTGTAAAACGTGCACTTTTGTCTGGCCGAAATGAAAGGTAAATGCCCTTTTTTTATATCAAATCAGATCTTATTTACTAAGGGAAGAAAATACTTTACTCAGAGGTGTATTGATGGATATTCCACATCACCACAAGATCATTCTGCCACTTTAATAAAAATTATTTCCGACCTCAAATTTGACAAGCAAAATTTTGCCGTCTGCAACAAAAATTTCGATTTGGCTGGCAAGGGGTCGATTGATACGTCGCCAAAAGTTATCGCGGAGGCGGACTGGTGAAACGAAACAGGTAGGTAGAAATACCTTTAAAATATAAAAGAATGCATTAATTAATTTTAATTTAAACTTAAATGGTAAAAGTGCATTAAAACAGTAATTACGAACATTGGAATTAAAACTGTGAAAAGGGTTGCCGCTCTATTTTCTGGAAAACAGCTTAAACGGTAAACGTTTACAAAACATGGCGATAGCAAAAAGTTTCCGAAAACCAAAAAAAAAAAAAACGAAATCGAACAATTTTGCCCAATTATAAATCGAAAAATAAATTTATAAATAAATAAACCGAATCATGCCGGAATAAAAAACACTATAATCAAACAACTAAAAACAACACAAACAATACAAAAATCAACTGAGGTATATTTAGAATTATAAAGTATAGAAAAGTATTGATGAGCACTTATTGCTACAAAGACGAGTTCTTATTATTGTTTTTGCAAAATTAAAAGTATACTACAGTATATGAGTATAGTTATTGGAAAGTAATGATGTCCTTTGTACAGATGCATTTTTTATTCTGTGTTGGAAAGGTCACGTATTGTAGCGCTGTCTTTTATGCAGGCTAACTTTGGCGCCCGGAGTTCCTTAGCTCTGCTAAATAAATGAACTTTGTGCATTTTATTTTTTTTGCTCATCTTGTTGTGCTCATTTATGGGACTTGTATTCTTTGTCGTTGAGTTTGTCGCCTTGTAGACATTTTTTGAGGATTTGATCAAATTTGATGCATTTAAAACACTTTCTGCCTTCCTCTCTGTTGACGCAGTCACTTGAAACATTTGCTTCTTATGTCTTTTTAAAACATCGTCTACAGCTTGATCTTTTTTTTGTATTCAGAGTGCCAACGCCTGTCTTGGCTTTTAAAATAATAGTCTGATTGGACGTCCTGAAGTGTATGTTTGAACTCAGTCATATTTTTGGCTCGATAACGAGAGATACAATTCAGTTGATCGCATATTGGATAAGAGCATAGTCTTTAACAATTCCACGAAATGGAATATCTTTCATGCTATAAAAATATTCCTAATCCAAGTGTTCGGGTGATTTTTGGCCGGATAGTATGGTGGTAAAAGAGGTCGAAGCAAAGATCAAAAATAGGAAAAAGGGGCCCGCGGGAATTAAACTTCCCTCAACAGGTGCATTTTTGCTTTCTCATCGATACTATTATTGATTTTATTAGTCGTTACTGAATCATTGTACTGTAATATAATCACTAATAAAGAATGATAAATAAGTAATAGGATTAATAAATTAGGATTTTATAAAATTAAATGCAATGTTACACGGTTGGATTTAAAAAAAAAGGCACGATTAGACTGTGTTAGGGGGCTGGACCCTTGCTAAAGCCAGTCCTTGGTAAACGGGCACAACCTCGAATAGGTGTAGGTGAAAATAATCAATTTTAAGCCATAATATTGCACATTAAACAAAAAATAACGGCGTTCATATACGGATAAATCATAGCTTTGGAAGAAAGCTATGCAAAGGACAAAATCTTAAAGAGTGAGGTCCATGTCGTCTAAGTGATTAGTGTGCTGACAAAGCTGTCTGATTATTATAATACGCGAAAATTATATGACCGGCGCCTCCCTAGTGTACTGTACATAGAGTACAGCACGAGGAAAGGCGCCACACTGAAGGTCCCAATCGATACTAGGACGAGTGAAAACTTTATCTAAAAGCCTCCATAGGTCTTCCGTCTGGAGAGTCCCAAAAGACCATAAGCCTAACATACTCCGAGAGCAGATCGATAAGATTTGTTAGTCCTTAGTGAAGACCATGTATTGGAAAAAAACTTCGCATAGCCATAGCCTGAAGACGTCAAGTTTCCAGGTGAATCTGGAGAAATCGGAATTCTTGTTAACTTTTGAGGAATTCTTGGGCTATGACGTTACAGCAGACTCCATTATAGCTGACCAAAAAGGGTGGAAACATACACCGATGACACAATTTACGCGATCAGAACCGCGCATCACGTTTATGAATGATATGGATTTTGCCATATCCACCGCACCCGAAGGCATTGGTGACTCACTAGCAATTGTTGGAATATTCGTGCGAGTACCAACACCCGGAATACGACCGTCACCTTATACTCGTCGGGGACGGTACACTATCGAACTTATTCGCTTAGGAGCATCAACTAATGGAAAGTTGCATCGTTCAAAGAGGAAACAGAAATATTTGTTCAACGCAGACTCGTTATACTCTGGTTAGATAATTCTAGTCAAATTATAGTTTTTCCTTGAGCTTACCTTTGCACGTCAGAAAACATAATGAAAAATGTTTTCACATAAACATGACATTGTATAAAAGATTATATTTTTAATGCTCAAAATTGTAGAAAACAAAATCATCACTTTTCTTGTTCGTCACCAAATGGACAAAGTTGTTGTATCTGTCTACAACAATTGAGGCAAATTTTGTATTTTTGAAGGTAGAATAGTCTCTTCTTAAGCAGTGATATATTTCCATGAAAGTGCAATGAATTTTTTTAACCTGGCCGTGTATGATACAGTTTAACTTCAAGAGTTCGCAAAGAGTAAAGAACTATTAAGTATATATTTTTTTTAGCGTGAAAACATCAATGGGCAATATCTTACAGGGGTTATTTGGGTGTCTGTCATACATGTGTAATTATCAGGTTGCACAGGAAGACAGTTGGGTACGAATGAATCCTAGGGAAATAACTTTTCTCGAAGAGTTGGATACGATTTTCTTTGAGGCTTTTGTGAATCTTTCGATTACATCGCAGATTCATTTCTCGTCCGGAAGGGGGCATTTATGCAATTGGTCGGTCCTAATAAGCATCAACTTTAGGGAGAACTGCTCCGATGGAGGTTTTAAAACGCCCGGCAACTTCAGGTGATGAGAGGATTGTTTTTAAGCCTTTCATGGCTTTCAGGTCGTGTTCATCGAGTTCAGCTAACTCTAAAGAGCAACAGTGCTGGGAAATTTTGGAAATAAATGGCTTAAAGAAAAAATATGCACTGAGAGAAATTATGAACAAGAAAATGTTAAATAAAAATAATAAATGAGTTAAAACTTCGAAAATAAATTGCGAAAAGAATCTTTAGAAAATACACGTGAAGAAGTATGTATTGGAAAATTGATCAGAAAATATGAAACCCAAGAAAATCGAGGAAATAAGTTTGAAATTACACATTTAAAAATAAATCATGAAAAATGAACTTAAGGAAGGAGAAATAAATTGAAATGTATTGAAAACATGGAGACAAGAATTTGAGACAAGAAAGTTTGAAAATATTGTTAAATAAAAAAAATGATCAAATAGATTAAGTTAGAAAGAATACTTTTTTTTAATGAGAAACCAACGGGAAAGATATGGAAAACTAAAACCCATGATGCTTAGACGGCTTATTTTCTTTAAAAGCCACACAAGCAATGTCCTTGGTAGGGGCCAGGCAGGGCCACCTGCATGCTTTATAGCCCCGAAAAGCGTCCCAAATATTTCTTTCCTCCTTTCGGCCCCTCATTGCGAATGCCAAGAGCCTAGTCCATTACGCTTAGTCGCTGCCTTTTTGTTCAATGCTGATACAGAATAATATCCTTTTTCACGTAGTAACCCGGTGGCTGTCAACCTCCATGACAAGTCAGCTCACCGTCTCATCCAAACCCTTGTCCCATATCTTTATAAATTTTTCTATAAAGAGATCCTGGCGTCACTGAGCTCCACACCAGACTAAGAACGATTAAGAACGCCCGAAAAGGGACAGCGGGCCCTTTTTAATGAAAAATAATCATCTAAAGACCCATTTCGTAACAGTGAAAAAAGTACATCTAATTATTTTTGTTTTTTCAGCCACATAATAGCGAAAATTTTAAGTTGCTCGCAATAAGAGGCATATATATCGAGCGATATAAGCAAAAGAAAATCAGGAATCGAGGATATATATATAGTGACCTAATCACATAACTAGCACTGTCCAATGAAATAAGAATATGCTGAGTGGCAAAAATCACACAATCAATACAATCAATATCCCAAGCGGGCGATCTCAGTCCAGAAATAATGTAAACAAACGGGCAGTATAAGAAAGATTTTTGTCACTAACATTCAGTCTTAAGCTGAGATCAAAAAAATAAAGACGTGAAAAATATTTATCCGATAATTTTGTATATCTTAATGTTGTCCTTAGTCAACTGACGGGACATTAGTTCGACTCAAAATATGACCACTACTTTACTATATATACTGTCGGGTCGCGCAGTCGCAATATCTTTCGTTTCCTAAGCCTCCTTCTCTTGCTAGTTTTTTCTTGTACTCCGTCTCGCACCTACACCTTTAGCTTAGCGGTCTGCTGATCGCTCTGCAATAAAATCGCTCATCACCATTCGCTTTCGTAGCCTACATGCAGGGGGAGCAGTACAATGCGAAGCACAGGATAGTCACCCTCGTAGACGATGGGATATTAATAATCAACGAGGGCCCATACGAAAAACTCCGGGGATGTCAGCTTTTCCTCTATTAAACATCATCGGGTATAATCACGTATTAAGTATGCCACTACTCTAGAGTATTAACGGTCTAAACCGTCAAGTAATCCAGAAGCTTAAGGAAGAGGTCCGCCGAATCAAAAACCATCGGGATTACGTGCGTCGCGGGACTAGGCATCTTAGCGAGCGTATCCATCTTGCTCCATCTTGTGTGGAGAAGAAGAAGAGTCACACGGGAGTTGCATCACATCGCCAACGACTTCAAAGTAATCGAGGACGACCACTCTTCTAAGGGGGGAGTAGTTACTAAAATTTTAGGCTAGCAAAGTTGTCGGAAGATATCGTACCCTAGACTCTCAGATCACCCTAGTGTTTCTAAAGTGCAGACTTAGAACTTGTCGTGGTGAACCAAGGTGAGTAAAGCGCTATTACCACGGGGCAGCATTTTCCGCAATCACGTGGTTGGCTTTGAACTTCAACCAATTCGACTTTATTAGCCCACGCTGTGCGTGGTTGCATTAAAAGCAAATATAGGACACACTTAAGCCATTATATGATAACAAATCACAAAACCTATGCAAAAGATGCTAACAAGCTTAATGGTCATATTTAATCTTAAAAAAATGTATAATACAATAAAGTCTGTCAAATTTCAGTAGGTATATTTATATTTATACCCGATACTCGTAGAGTTAAAAATTCGTTGAAAAGTAGGTAAAAAACAGAAGGAAACGTGTCCAACCATATAAAGCATATACTTGATCAGGATTAATAGCCGAATCGATCTGTCAATGTCCGTCCGTTCGTCCGTCCGTATGAACGTCTCGATCTCAGGAACTATAAGAACTAGAAGGTTGAGATTATGCATTCGGATTCTAGAGTCATAGACATAGCGCAAGTTTGTTGACCCACGCCCACTCTAACGTCCACAATCCGCCGAAAAACTGCCACGTCCACACTTTTTTAAAAATATGTTGATATTTTATATATTTCAGATTCAATACTTTTATTAGTCTTGTAAATTTCTATCGTTCTACCTTAACTATTGTTAATCAATCCGGAGCCAATTGCGAGTTAGCTCTCTTGCTTTCCTTTCTTACATGGTATACAGCAGCTTATACATTTCTGAATCTTCTTTTTCAATTTTGTTACATAGAACTCATTCCCAATAAAGAATAAAGACGTGAAAAATATTTGCCTGATAACTTTATTTCTTAGCGTTGTCCATAGTTAACTGACGGGATATTCGTTCGACTCAATAAAATACAAACATTTCACTATATATATAAGTTAACACGAGCAAGTCAGAGGGGTGCAACGACCCGTCGAAATGCCATCCAAGACCGGATAGGTGCTCTGCTGAGTCCGCTGCCTCCAACCGAAGACTTGGCGGCCTTAATAAATTTGATTTGTATCTAGTTCGTAATAGACCAGAATTCAGAGCAGTTGGCTCTAATAAAAGAACCATTTAATAATACAAACGTATTCGGTTTAATTGACGCCCAACGCGCTTAAGTGTCGTAATAACGTAAAATCCGTAATAAAAAGATCTAGAAATCAAGGTCTCGTAATCGGGTTTTCTTAGAAAACACTTCGGACTCGCGCGCTGCACTACAACAGTGAACATCAACACAAAAACAAAACAACGCTCCACAAGCAACAGTGAAAACGGCCAGCTACCGGTTCGCTGCATTTTAATATACCAATATAACTTTTTTTTTTTTTTTTTTTTTAACGAAATATTTTATATAAATGACTAGCGTACTATTATCCTTCTTGGACAACTTAATCTAATCGGTATAATTTTAACTATTCTTATTATCTAAGTTGTTAATTACTAAGATCACTTGATTAAGAGTATTAAAGAAATGGAATGGAATATTTAGATGATTTGAATTATGCATTTTAATATACCAATATAACATATAAGTGTGATCTTTATTTTCAATTTACCTCTTTAAACGTCAACCAGACATGTGTGCCATTTTTTGAATAAAAATACACATAATAAATATCGAAATAAAACAAATAAAAAAGAGTGATTACAACTAAAAGTTACAGTATAGCGATTTTCATTTACAAATTGTTTAAAAAAATGAAGAAGGAACATTAAAGTCTTTCCTAAAAGGTAATTCTTTCTCATACAAATTATAAAAAATAAACCATTGACCGATGTATAGAAACAGTAACGAAAACAACGACAGTGACGAGGACTTAATACAGAGCTATATGGTAAAGACATAAGAAATAATAACCATCAAGGGGGTTACATTGACGGTACTGAGACCCACGAAGATATAAATTAAAAAACTTAAAAGACGGCTTTACAGACAAAGTAAAAATGGTTAACGATGAAGAATTTCAAAATCAACATCAGGACCTTCAACAAGAGACAACACAGACTCAGGAACAAACGAAAACCTCAGGTACCATTAGTAATAAAGATGTAATTAGACTCATGGAAGCGGCCGTAAATGGCGCACTAGAGCACCAGCAGAAAATATTCTCAGACAAGCTTAAAGATGTTGAGAATAGGCAGAGAATAAATGAGGGTGGACACTTAGTGGTATACGAGCAAATACCACATAACGCTCCTATTCCTTGTAATGAACCACTAGACTTGGTAAAGTCCATACCAAGTTTTGACGGAAAAGAAGATGAGTATGAGCAGTTAACGCCTACGAAATCTACAAACCATATTTGGGTAGCCCTAGAACCTACCAGGCCGTAGGAATCCTACGTAATAAGGTAATAGGCCTCGCGGGAGTAATGCTTACGTCACATAATACAGTACTAAATTTCGATGCTATAATAGGTAGACTGGACTGCGCATATGCAGAACAAGCTCCAATCGAGGTAACGCAGCAGCAAATGGTTACTATGCGTCAGGGAGAACTTCCTCTAATGACTTTTAATAATGAGATTGAGAGAAAGCTAACCCTTATTAATAGTAAGACTTTGTTGTCTTATCCTTGAACGTCCTTAAATGCCACCAAGGAACCGCCAGAATGTCGCGCCACCACCTGTACAAACTCCCACACCCGCTGGTGGTATCCCAGGACAAGTTCCTCTGGTGTAAAAATTCTCAAACTTTTCTCAAAATTTTAGACAAGCTTGCAAGTAGTCGACATTGTCAATAACTACAAGGTAGCCTTACGTCAGATCATAAAAACAATGTCAAATTGTTAATTTCTCTAAATAATAGAAACATTGCAATTAGAAGAAATATTGATAATAATATTTCCAATTATTTGCTACTGCATGCTGAATTTATTGAAAGTAAGTAGACGAATCAAAACCTATAATTCACACTGAATATGACAGTGATAGTGACTTAGAGTCTCTAATCTAAGAAGACAAAATGGCTAGCACACCGACCGAATTTCTCAAACTAGCTACATCACTCACTAAAGATGTAAAGATCACTAAAGATAAAGACTAAGATAAAAAGACATGCCAGGGATCTAATAGAAAACGAGAAATATGGGCAAGGGAGAATACGTAGATGTCACTTTGGCAAAATTATTAAATCTCCAACAAAAACAAAAAACAGCTAATCAGTACATACCAGAATTATACAAATTGGCAAAGGCACTAGAAGGAGCAATCCATATCTAAACGATGGATTTTCATCAGACTTAACCACAAATTAAGAAGTGAAGAAGTAATGCACTATCGATAGGTTAAACATATCATGAAGGCGCTGGCACATTCAATGCGCTCGATGATGCTATGTCCACATTTGTAAATAGTTGCACAGATGCAACCGGCCAATTAATTTCTGTTCTGTACTATGGACAACAAATATAGAGGCAACCGTAGGAATTACCGCGGAACAAGAAATTTCCACCCCGGCAATAACAATAACTAAACCCGACGTTACTACAACAATAGCAGGGCCATATAGAGGAAACTCTAGAGGCCATAGTAACTCAAACAAAGTACAAAATAGCCAGGTCCGAATCACTCAAACTAGGAAAACACCAAAACCCCTTTACAAACTCAAAAATAATTTTAAAAGTACTCACTATTAATCCTAGTCTTAATAGTTTGTAGATTTTAAAAACTCAAGTAGCAAAACAAATCTTACATTTTTGCCCGATATACAGCAGGTCTGGATTTTATTAAAAATTTTAATTGCAAAATAGATTGTGAACCATTGAATAATTGGGTAATACTTCGACCGCACAATTTAAAATATCCAATTTATGTTTCTACTGAGAATAGTGTTAAATATCCGAACCAGAACATTACACCTGCTATACGTTTGTCCGATTATTAAATACAACCAGTAACAACCAATTAATTAACGTAAACAATTTATAATACGAATGACTTTCAAATTGCGAAGTTATCCAAACTAAAAAGGAACTTACCGTCACTAATTAAATCCACATTAAGTGAATTGGAATATTGCGATTCGGACTTGCATCCAAATCAATAATAACAACAATAATACCAAAATGTGGGCGTGGCAGTTTTGGGCGGTTTTTAGGGCGTTAGAGCGCGCGTGGCAGCATGGGTCAACAAACTTGCGCTGCGTATTTGTCTCTAAAATCTGAATGCTGAATCTCAACCTTCTAGCTTTTGTAGTTCCTGAGATCTCGACGTTCATACGCACGTGGCTAGATCGAGTCGACCTCGGATCCTGATATAGTCGGAGATATATAGTCGGAAAGGCACCATTGAACGTATTTAACGTATTTATTATACGTTAAGGCTCAGTGGTCTGTTTAATATTGGTCAATTCATTGGGCAATATCACATATTCGACTATATATTAACAGTTCACAATTAAACAGACCACTGAGCCTTAACGTATTTATTTTCAATGGTAAATCCAAGTTCAAGTCTTACCCGTATGCGGTTAGAATTAGAAGAATATGACTTTATCAAAAGGGCAAGACAATTTTGTGGCAGATGCCCTATCTAGGATAAACATATCCGAACTGAGTTATTTCAAAGGAATCAAAAAGAAGCCAATATACTCAAGATCAGCCAACTCAAGTTGGCACCGAATGAAAAGACACTTGAATTAATTTCAATTGATTCCTTTAATTCTTTAAACGACGATTTCGCTGACTCCGGCACTCCGTATTGCAGAAGTGCAACTTTGTTGAACAAAGTTTCTGCATATGCTGCTGAAGGGGTCTGGATGATGCCCACATAAGGCTCAATGACCGACGACAAGTGATGGGGGGCATCAGCCGAGTGTTAACTCCTCCCCCTTCAAGATCTGCGTCACGCAGATTAGTGAGACTTCGATATTTGAGAAGTGATGGGAGCCTTTAGGGTGGGGTCGCAGTGTTGTCGCCGAGTTTTGGTAAACCGTAAGTCGACGTCAGCTTCCTACACAGAAAATAGAAAAGGAAGAATACGCATACTGCCAGTGCTGCTTATGTGAGGAACGAAACCAAAATTCCTCCGGTTACGTCGGACATCCTTTGCAGGTTCTTCAAGCTGACATCGTGGACGTACTTCAACGACAGCCGGTAGTCGTCAGCCGTTACGTGCGTCAATACGGCTGGCATATCCATCAAGCGACTCGTTGTATAGCTCGAATAGTTCCGACCACCGATCAAAACAAACACGTTGTCGTATTGGATGATAAACGAGCCGACCAGATGATAGTTTCTTGAGGTGGATTTCAAGGTTCCATAGCGATCCGTCGATCGCTTCCACCAGTTGCTGAGTGTTATTTGGTATGAGCATGTTGCATGGCCGCCTTTCAACAGCCTTGGGATGCAGCTGTCTTCTTTTTGCTCGAGCATATACATCTCCTGACAGACTATCGTGTTACCAATGGACAGACAGTTACCTAGTACTACATAGGTCTCTGGCTTACGGCCAGCTTGTGGCGCGGGTATAACTGCATAAGACGGTAAGGCTTTTCCTCGACCTTGGGGAACGCCAGTATGTATAGCAGCAAGGTGCCGTTCGACATGATTGAAGGGCGGGAGAATTGAATTGTCTTCCAATATGTTCTCAACCAGTAAATCCGGTCAATCCCCTCGGTCGCGTCTTTGAGATAATATTCGACCAGGGTCTCAATCCTCCTGTCCTCTAGGGTAATGGCTTCCTGAGCGATTTTCTCTGCAAGTTGTCTCATTTTGGCCAAGTCCACGACGTGGACTAGCTTAAAAACGCCGTTGATCCTCCAAATGTTTCCCTGTTGTAGGGGCACTACGGGACCACCGTACTTGTAGATGTTAATGGCACTTACTGCGCAAGCAAAAAACCAGTTATTGTCTATAACTATTGCTATTATTCTCTTAACTTATTTTAATTTCACCTTGACTTGCTATTAGAGTGCAATTTTTTTTTTAATGTTTGATTTAAAAATAGTGTGTCCGTTTTTAAGGTTTTTTTTTTTTGTTTGACTTATTACTAGTGTTTAATTATGAAAATGATGGGTGTTTTGGTGTGCTCGTGTTCTTATTAATATGTCATTTGTTACAAAATAGGAGTGGATGAAACGCATTTGCCAGTTACTTCTCCAAAAGGATTATTAAATTCGGTTACTCTCTTAGATCAGACTTATGCAAAATCTTGCCCGATCTAGTTTTGACTGTCACCGTGTTATCCTCTGCCACCTCCTCGACCCAAAGTCGTGGTTTTTCTTTCGTCTTGATTTGCTTATTGGCCATATGCACCTTGTCCCCCTGATCATAATTAACAGGTTTCTGTCTAGTTTTATTTGAATGTAAGTTATTTGAATGTAAGTTCGTGGGGCCGGCACGCCAGTAGGTATCACAAGGGGATCAACGCGCCACCAACGGTGGTACGCGCCGTATTTGTGACACACTACTGGAAGTGCAACTACACTCTCCGCGCGAGGGCTGCTGGAAACATGCTCTTAGTTAGGTCATGTCTGTGCTAAGAGTGCTGGCTAATCGTAGTTGGTCTGGAGCTGGTAACTCTCAAAAATTTCCACACCTACTGGCATCTAGGCGAGCCATGGCCACTATAGGAGGACAGTCGTCCACAGTATCTACCACAAGGGGTTGCCCCCAAGGGGGCGTCCTCTCGCCTCTCTTGTGGAGCTTGGTGGTAGACGAGTTGCTGGACAGACTGACCCGCAGAGGTATACTTTGCCAGGGCTATGCTGACGATATTGTCATTATAGCCAGAGGTAAATATGAGGAAACACTCTGCGATATCATTCAACTGAGCCTCAATATGACCAGCAAATGGTGCAAGTAAGTAGGCCGGCGCCTAAATCCTAGCAAAACTGTTATTGTTCCTTTCACAAATAGGCGCAAGCTACAGAGAATGAAGGCAATAACCCTGTCAGAATGTCGCATAGAGGCCAGCAAAGAAGTTAAGCATCTTGGGATAACCCTCGACTCCAAACTTAGCTTCAAAACTCATGTCGATAACACAATTGATAAGTGCACCAGAGCACTTTTCACGTGTAGGAAAATTGCTGGAAAATCGTGGGGAACCTCACCACGCATAATAAGATGGCTGTACCTCATGGTAGTCAGACCCATACTAACATATGGGGTAATAGCCTGGGGTGATAGAGCACGCCTTAGCACCACTAAGGTGAAACTTCATAAGCTCCAAAGAATGGCCTGCATATGCATGACAGGAGCAATGCGTACCTGTCCCACTGCAGCCCTAGAAGCACTAATGGAGGTAACGCCGCTTCATATCGTCATTGAAATGAAACGGAAAGCCACCCTAATAAGAATTGAGGGAGCAGGAAATGACTGCAACCTCACATGAAAGCCTAAAAAGGGATATCCCTGTGCTGAAGGGATTTGATGCCAGCTGAGCACAGGTTCGCTCAGAACTTCAGCACTCATCTCAGTAATAAAAACAGTTGGACAACCCTGGGGAAAGTACACCCTATGAAACCACAAGCAATAAAGTGGTATACAGACGGATCTCTCACCGACGAGGGAAGTGGGCTGGGGGTTGTAGGCCCCAGGTTAAAATACCACGAATCAATGGGCAGATACACCAGCATTTTTCAAGCTGAAGTCTGTGCTGAAGCTGTGCTATTGGAAGCTGTGCGGAGTTTAATCTGCAAAGTAACTATTGTGCCAAGGACATTGCTATACTGTCTGATAGTCAAGCAGCCATAAAGGCGCTCAGCAAAGCTAAGATAACATCTAAGCTAGTAAATGAAGTGAGGACAGCCCTAGACAAACTGGGAGCTGTCAACAAACTCACAATAAGGTGGGTCCCGGGACACAACAACATCCCGGGAAATGAGCTAGCGGACAACCTAGCCAGGAAAGGGGCAGAGAACCCTCTAATTGGGTCCGAACCATTCTGTGATGTTGGTCACCACAGAGTACTGGGCTTACTTAAGTCAATAGAGGAAGAAAAACGTCTGTCCTTCTGGGAAAACCTACCAGGACTTAGGCAGTCTAAGATTCTCCTTCGTAAATATAACCACAAAATATTCCAGACCTTAATGGCACACAGGAAAAACACCGTGCGCATTTTGAGTGGCCTTCTTACGGGGCACTGCCGACTTCGCAGTCATTTGCATAAGATTGGCATTGCAGACAGTGAACTCTGTCGCTTCTGTTGCATGGAGTAGGAGATTTCTGCACATATTATATGTGACTGCACGGCGCTTTCCATCAGGAGGAACAGACTCCTGGGCATGTATCTAGTCCCAGGGGAAACAATTGCAGCCCTGAACCCCAATAAAATTCTGGCATTTATACAGTGCATTGGACTTTAGGGAGATCTCTGAGTCATGAAGGGGTAGTACAATAGATCAGAATGGGTCGCAGTACACATAGAAACCCACTTAATAATAATAATAATAATAAGTTCGACAAGGTCTGTTTTAGTTGGATTAGCCCTCTAACATCTTCCAGCGGTTGTTTCCTGAAATCCACTAAGCACTGATAGTTTATTTTGTTAGATCTATGTAAAAAAAAATATCGACAGGTTTTCTATTTGTCACTGAGTAAACAGAGTTATTGTATCTGTCCACCTCAATAGGAACCAATTCGACGTCTTTAAAAGTTGACTGACCATTTTTAAGACATCTGTAGATCTCTAAGAAGGTAGAATGAAAGCTTTCGATCTGACCTTTTACCGATTTTTCGTGTTGGTGTATGATATAGCTCTATCTCCAATGTCCGCATGTAGTTTAAAACCGTAGGACACAAGAGTCCCCTCTCGTTATCAGACACTATCATTCTTGGCACAGTGAAGTAATGTACAACTTCTACTAATTTTTCGCGAAAATTAACCGAAGATTTTGACTCCAAAGAAAAAAGCTCGGCAAATTTCGTGAATTTGTCTATACAATTCAGGTATATATTTTCTTTTCCAGTGTGAATATGTCAATGTGGAGTATCTGTTGGTGGTCTTAGGTATTTTCCCAAATCATCTTTCATCTTGGATATGGCTAGATTGTTAATTGGGATCAAGTGACGCTAGTATCTTGAATGAGGACGTTCACAAGAGAATTCTTTCTGCTTTGGGTCGAACACTAATTCATTCCTAAATACATTGATTGGCTACTCAACGTGTGGGATCAAATGTGACGCGTCACTAAGCGCGCTATGGATGGTAGGCACTGAATCGGCATCGCCTTCAGACGCCATGGCCACAACCGAGTCGGCCAGCAAGTGGTTTAATTGTAACGGCAGTCTGGCTTATAGATTAACAAACAATTGTATTCCTCGATACGAGGCTACAAGCGCTTCAGCTTCAATGCGTAAGTGAGAGGCGTTCGTGCATCCCTTTCCTCTGTGCAAGCAATTGCTGCATTCGAATTTTCCTCCATTGTCTGATTTTGAAGAGCCTCACCAGCATCCTCAATAGCTTCACACTCCCGTCTGTAGTACAGATCCGATGAGGTATTATTGTTCTCAATTATTGCCGAATTTACGGAAGCCGATTCCAAGTAATACAGCCTTTGCGCCTTTCGAAAAGGGTTGGGGCCTTCTGAGGGTCTCTTAGAACCGAAGCCATCCCCCTGACGAACAATATAACGTGACCGATGGGATTAACCCGATCGGTTAGTTCTCATTTTAATGGCCGGTCTTGGACCTTCGAACCTTGGCGAGTTCTGGTATGCTCTATTAGGACCCGGGTTGTAAGAGGGTCTAATCGACGGCCTTTCTTGAGGCTGGAACGGAGCAGTGAATGAATCCGGAGTTCCAGCTAACCATTTCCAAACCTTGCCTAACTCATGTATTTCCCTTTTTGATCTAGTTGATATCAGCTGTAACAAAATTAATTCGATTAATTGTAGTTCGTAAGTAATTTCACATTGGGACCTTTTATTTGTATCCTTTTTTATATATCCTGATTCTAGATCAATCGTTGAGAAATATTTTGACTTTCCGAAGTCAGATAATATTACCTATTTCCTTAACAAGGAATAGGTAGAGCCTGTTGTTACGAAAGGCCATATAGTATGTGGTTGTTCCTATAAATGAATGAATAGAGGACGAAGATACGCCCTTATGCCAGCTATAACTGTTTGATTCACTCGCTCAGAAGCAGTGGCTGGAGGCGTGTGCGATATTTCGTAATGTAGCATTCATTTTTGAAACGCTTCAGAACGAAATTAAGACCCATTATCTGACCGGCTCATTCGTAGACTTGGGCGACTAACCGACTTGGGATGACTGGAAATGAGCTTGTTGCAAAGTTTTATCTCCGGCCGAAGAGCAGTGATCCGAAGCAGTTCCGGTACTGTGTAAGTGGTTGAACTGTGGATGTACCGGTAAATAGAGGTTGTCCGCAGGGGTCAATCATCGGTCCGTTTATCTGGAACATACTGATGGATGTACTGCTTCAGCGCCTCCAGCCGTATTGCCAGCTGAGTGCATACGCGGATGACTTGCAGCTTTTCGTCGAGGGAAATTTTTCCATTCCTAAATCCATAATACCTAATGGCAAATTGGGCTCGAAAGTTGTTAGACTCTAGTTCCTGACACTTTGCCAGAGCATTTGGCAAGTCTGTTGGGTTTAAGGAAAAGAGTGTTTCTGACTGAGATTGAACCGTTCAATCCAGAAATAAAAATTCGAAGAGCGTTGCTCTCAATTGTTTTATTAGTTTCTTTGGTTATTTCACTGTCCTTTCCATATGTCATTATAATTTTATTTATGAGTAATGTCATTTTATTATTGACTTCGTTATAGAACTCTGTAATCCTTAAACGTCCCTGTCTAAGGAAGCTTAATTCTGATTCGAGAATATGGATTGGTCTTTTATCGTTATAAATAAAAACCAATCTGGAAAGCATTGCTTGAAAGTTTAAAACTGTACCATAGTAAGTTAGAGCATCATGTGCTGTTCCCATGAATTTATTACGTAGAATTACGTAGATATTGTTCGCTTTGAATAGACTCATGGCAAATTCTTCAGCTTCTCTCCAGCCTACATATTGGATTATTTCTCCTGTAAGCTTTGGTAAGGATTTAACTACTTATGGGGTAGTTTCGCAATTTATAGTTGAGTCAATTGTTTGTATTTTATAATCCTCCACTACATTTCTGCTACCGTTTAACTGCCCTTCAGTTTTTCTGGTCACTTCACCAAATTGTACATTTATTATTCTGTTAATTAATTCCATTGACAGATTAGTGGCCCTGGATATCCCGCCCGCAGAAATGTTGCTGATGAACCTCCGGTTACCATTGTTAAATTTACATTTTCAAATCTATTTATTCTAGATTGTTTTCTTTAATTGATTTTTTTGGTTATTTATAAATATAATTGTGAAATAAAGTTATTAAATATTGTCAGACTAGCATGAAATAAATAGGCACGTGGTTGTTTTCTTTTTTATGACTCTTTATTGTAAGAACAACTGCACACTCTCGCTTTCATAAATCGACTGACGCTGCGTAGATCATAGGCACACATGCGAGGACACATACCACAAAGCTACAAATAGAATGTAGCTTAGCTGCAAATGAGCGACTCATCCTCTCTGCTATGCAGGAGTATATGCAGGCCATGTGACTTTTGCATACATGTGTACATACTTTCCACCAATTTTAAATTTTCAACTTAATAGTATTCCCTATATCTGCTCTTATTGTATTAAATATAGACTTAATATTATTTTCTGCTCACGATACTTTCCGTTGGAGTCTTCCGTTTAGTTGTGATGATTACTTTCTGTTGGGGTCTTCTTTTAGGTGTTGATTTTTTTCAATATTTTTGAATATTTTTTTGGTTATAGATTTTGGTTTGGTTTTGTTTTTGTTTCTTGTTGAGTCTGATTTAAAGTGTCTTGTATTTTGCGTTAAGTATTCAGTCCACGTTTTTTAAATATTAAATTCTTAATTGGATTATTGCATTTATTATTTTCCGATTAAGTTTTTCCAAAATCACTGTTACAGTAGTTAAATGTCGTAGAATTGATGTGGATTTTTCCACTAAAAATGTGAGTGGTTGGCGGCGCGAGTTCCGTTTTATATTTAACTTATCATCGTTAATATTGTTTTTTAGAACTTGTGAAGTACACCGCCCCACGTTGGGCGCCAATTAAAACTGTTACTATTTAATTATTTAAAAAAATAGTTTTATTTCTTATTATTTACTATTTATTCGGTGATAGGCCTTTTCACTTATAATATTACAAGACACTTCATTACTAGCTTGTCTTTGGTGTGAAACTGTTCACGATCTCGGCGCGATTCAGACTGATCTTCTAAGTCTTAATCCTGATCCAATCAACCTCGGTCAGAAGCTTTTTATTCGAACTTTCAGGTATGTTTAGGATTAAAGCTTTATGCTGAAGCTATTTCACAGCATTGTAAAATGGTAATTTGCTGACTGGTGCAATTTGATTAAAGCTTGACCTCTAAGTGGAGACCAAAACAAGGGTAAAGGTAGGTAAGGTTCAATCGAAAGCTGCAACTTGCAGTATTATCATTGGCGGTCTGAATTTTATTAAGTTTCAATTAAAATGTGTGATAGCTTTAAGAAATTTGATTTGTGCTAATAAACCTTTTTTATAATGTTTTGAAAACCTTACTTGTTTGCCTATGACTACGATGTATTCCCTGTGAGCCGTGGTTAGTGACCAAGAGGGGCCATTCAGGATGACAACTGTTTGTGATTTTTGGTAATAAATGGCCAAGGTAGGGCGGGCATTACACGATCCTCCATCACATCTGAGGATCGAGCGAAAGCTTGTAGGGTAAAATAATCTTTCTGTCCGTTGTCTGTGTTGTGGATGGTGATTTGCCGATCTTTTCTTTATTGTCGTAGCACGCACTTACATTGATAATCAGTAGAATAAAATTAGGCTGAGGTTCCAGGACAAGACCACCACCCCACATAACCGACAAGGAGCAGCTGGACCTTTGCGCGTGCGTCGTGGAACATCTCATATCTTAGCCTTATGAATCGTTACAATATCTGCTTGAAAAGTAGGCCTCAACGGCAAAGGCACGCTTCTCACTATTCCAACGCAGGATGGTGATTGAACCGTGTCGGGACAGATATTTTCAGTAGCCCCTCTTGAACGAGACCACTAGCGCTCTGCTATGACATCAACTAACTGAATGGCGCGCATATTAAAAAAGTGAGTTATGCAGCCGCACCCTGTATTTTAAATATTCTTATTTGTGCAACTAAATTATTTTACTACTCGGACGAAAATGTGACTGGGCCCATAAACCTTTTGAATTTAATATAATAAAATATTTTAAAGTATATTATAAGCCAGCCCGTCAACCAAATAGTGAAGCACTTCTATTGTTCCTAGTGTTCAATAATTATTTAATTAAAAAAAGTGAATAAAAACGAATACTTAATAACATTTATGGGAGTGCCAACATTGACAGAGTACCAAGAGAACAATAATAGAGCGCGTTCTCCCTCTCCACGATCCTCTTAATTTAATCACTCTCACATACATACAACTTTGCACAAGTGTGACGTTTGTATTTTCAACACTTTTGATATTAAAAAGTTTAAAAAGTTATTAAAACAGCACAGTTCGATCTTGATTATTTAACTGTTGCAATTCTAGTTAATGGTTTTAGATTGTTTTATATTTATTATAGTTAACTTGTTATCTTGTGATAGCATCGAGAATTTCCATAAGTGTTTACAATTCTTAACATTTTGTTGTTCGTCCCTTGTTCTGTGTCGTGCAGTTTCTTACTGACTGACAGTGCTCTTCACTGACATCTACTCGCGTTCTAACTCGCTGTCCGTCTCCTTCTTCGCGCGTTCTAGTTTACGCCCCCGCCTTTAGACACCGTTCCGACTGCGCTGCCGAAATTGGACTGACTCCCCAAATGAAAGAGAATTATTAGCCATCGTTTGGGCGTTGGCCAAACTGCGACACTATTTATATGGTGAAAGATAAGCCCCTAAACTGCTTCCAGAACCAACTAATTCTCGAAGAGGCCCGCTTTCCGCTAAAACGCTCATTCGTTCTCTTCAAATATAAGAAACGACACGAAATCAACTTCACCGACAAGGAGTCATTACTCAATGACCTTGCGGACGTAATATTCCCAAGGGCGTAAACGTCCTCCATTGCGATTTGCACACGTTAGCAACGGTGCAGGACGCCTTAGTGCGGAGATTCCCGACTACAAAATTCTGGCACTGCAAAAACCGTGTTACATACATTTTTGGGGTCGAGGAAAGGAGGGAAGTCATATTAGCAGAACACAATAGGGCCCACCGGTCAGCCCAAGGTAATTTGCTGCGACAACGAGCCATCGTTAAAATCGCACACGATCACGGTCATGCTAGACAACCATTTTGGCGTCAGCATCACGAATGCGCCACCCCTTCACAGTGTCTCAAACGGGAAAGTGGAACGTTTTCACAGCACTCTACTAGAGCTCGCCAGGTGCCTGAAAATTGAAGGGCATAAATGATACTGTGTAGATAATCTTGTTAGCCACTACAAATTATAACAAATTCATTCGGTCATCGATAAGAGGCCGGTCGACGCAATACAAGAATCCACGGACGACACACAAGAACGGATTGCTGAAAAAATTAAGAGTGCCCAAGACGCGCTAAGGTCTAGAGAGAATGCATCTCGACAAAACAGAGTCTTCGAAGTGGGCAAAAAGGTTTTGGTCAAAACTAATAGAAGGCTTGGCAATAAACTCACTCCCTTGTGTGAGGAAAAAACCATACAAGCAGACCTGGGGACCACGGTCCTCATTGAAGGGAGGGTGGTCCACATAGACAACTTAAAATGACACTCTCGCTTCATTTTAAGCTTTTTATTATTACTACCTATCGTCAGCCGTTTGCAAACTTCCATTTAATAGACTTTGAGTCCGTTGCCAATGGCACGATGTTTTAGTTTTAGGATAAAAGTAATTGGTGATGGGATAAACCTCAGCGAACAAGAAAAAGCGACTAAAAAATACATTTCCACAGGCGCAGAATTTTCGTCCTCCTCTCACTGTCATTAGTGTCAGCGCACATTACCAACTATTCACAAGCAAGGTACATCCCCATCATAGATGGAGAGATCCTGGTGTGGGAGGAGCTCGCGTGCGTGACCCACTCAGCAAATCTTTCGGAATACATGCGCGTAATAGAAGAAACAAGCAGCATGAACGAGATGTTTCCACAGTCTCACATGTTGCTAGAAGTTGATACCTCACACCTGCGGGACACGCTGGATTCGTAAAGAGTCCACCACAGAATCGCAAGGAGTTTAGCTTTTCTGGGCTCAATGCTAAAGGTGGTAGCAGGGACGCCGGATGCCGGCGATCTAGAAAGAGTTAGGTTCACGGAGTGGCAGTTGACACAGTCAAACCAAAATTAATACTAGAATACAAAGTCGAATCGACCAATTAACAACCACTGTAAATCAAATCTTGCAAACACATAAAAATACCCAAATTGACACCGGCCTTTTATATGAGACACTGCTGGCTAGGAATAGAATACTAATGATGGAGTTACAAAATTTAATATTGGCTGTAACACTGGCGAAAACAATATTGTCAGTCCAAATAGATCATGCAGATCATGCAGACTTAAAATCAGACTGGCTGAAAGAACCCACAGATACCCCCATAGGGGATCTTATGTCCGCATCGTCTGTAAAAATATTACAATCCTCTAAAATAATACACTTCATTATCAAATTCCCCAAAATAAAATTATCTTGTAAGAAGGTCACTTGCAAAGGGGTTATGCTGCGAATAACCGACAATATAGCAATATAGCACCAACAATGTAGCAAAGTGTGGAGAAGAAGTCCATACAATCAAAAACTGCACCCACACACCGGGGGCTACCTTTTGCCAACTATCAACGGAAAGCTCATGCGCCAGGGAACTGCACGCAGGCGTTCTAGGGCATTGCGAGTCACAACCAAGCGACCTTCACCCGCTTACCCGCGTGGATGAGGGAATCATCATCATCAATGACCGGCCAGCTAGGGTCACGGTGGACAACGGAACAGAAGTCTATCTACGTGGCACCATCTCATTACCTTCAACGATCGCGTCGTGATCAATGACACCACCTTTATAAATCTCGACAAAGCCCAAATACGAGCTCCAGTTGTAGCTAGTTCCCCATCATTGAATATCACCGCCAACAAAAATATTCTGAGTCTCCCCTATCTTCACCAGCTGAGTGAACGTAACTTGGAGTTCATCAAAGAGTTCGGGAGAGAAATTGATACCAATCATTCACATCGCATAATATTTATCCCAGCAGCTATTGGTTGCGCATTGATTTTTATTGGCATCACCTGTATACGGTTCATCGGAGCGCGGAGATCTGCAATCCAATTAAACGGGATGGTCGCCGAATTAGGACCAGCCGAGGACGGCCGTAATCTTGAAGGGGGAGTAGTTATCAGTTGGCTCAGTGTATGAAACATAATATTAAAGTGCTGACCCAGCATTGGGCCGGGAACCCGTGTGCAGCCGGCAAACACAGCATACTTGCGTGGCCGCTGCGAGTCTTTCTTAGCTTTAAGAATCATTTTAAGTTTCAGTTTGAATTTGCATTTACCAGAATAAAGGGCGGCAGCTCGTCAACTCCAACTAAGCGCCGTAAAACATATTTTTATTACCTACTCTGGCAGACCACAAGGCTGGCAGTTAAAAGAGGAAAGTTCCTCTCAACGTAAATAATCATCTTCTGCTCCCCGGACTCCCCGGAGTAGCGAGCGAAGGAAGCCCTTCACCTCTGGAGGATTCCTGACGACAACAGCATCGCGAGGCGGTGCAATCAATCTTTAAATACTTTATACTAAATGCACCAAAATAAAAGACAAAAAATATATCAAAGTTATGTGCATAGACCAATAATTTATTTCAGTTTTCAGAACTTATAAATTTTTGTTTTTAACATTCATTAGAGGGATTTAGTAACATTTTAAAGTGAGCAAAAAATGTTAATAAACCCTGACTTCAGTATTACGTAAGATAACAATTTATGTATGTAGAGGTATGTTTGAATTTGTAACAACTTCTTCGTCTAAAAGGTTTTAAAATAAAATTTTAATTATAGGACATTCTTGTGCTTTTTCATGAACATAACTTATGAGTTATGTAGCGTTAATGTAGCAAACAACATTTTTGCAATCCATAGCCATTTACTAAGCGTTATAATTTTAATAAATACTTTTATGTAACAACTTGTCGATATAGCCATGAACAGTTTGCGTCAATTACAAAAAATTTAATTTTTGATATAAAATTACTTTCAATTTATGATGATGTGTATTCAATTTGATAAAAATACTTTTAGACTGGTACTGTAAACACCAGATACCTAAAACTAAGTCATACCTTTAAATAAGAGAAAAGTACCTATTTTTTAAATATTGTTTTATTTATATTCTATATAGTGTTAACGGATTTTTATACTCTTTTACTCGAAGTCTATACAATTTTATGCGAGTTAAGCTTAAAACCATTAGAACCGTTTGCAAGGTTATATTAACGTTGACTTGCGATGCTACTATCCCTTTAAATTTAATGTATTTACATATTTTTATTATATACTACAAATCGTGTGCATAGAGGTGTTTCTAATACAAAGCCACAAATAACATTTATTGTTCTTTATAAATATTTGATAGGCAAAATAAAATTTAAGCAAAATTTAAATACTCTAACAATTGAAAATACTCGGAATTTGAGACATCAGCCGATATGGCAAGAATTTTTAAATTATAATATGTTATTATCCAAACTTTATTATGGACGATAAGCAACCCGAAGCAACCCGTTTGTATGAAAAAAGTTTAACGATGATTGTACAGGTTTTAACAATAGCCTTAAACAAAAAACGCCATCAGTACATATAAAAAGTGAAGAAAATGACTAATATCGACTTGTCAAGCAATGTAAACGATTACTAAATATTAAATCCCTTGGAGATGCGAAATAAAATGCTAGTTTTATGAATAGATTATGACTATTGAATACTGTGGATTAAAACATAAAGTATTGGTTCTTTTATTGGTTCTATAATTACCCTTCGTTTTTATTTATGCTTATGTAGTTAAGATCGACATTAATATGATTTTACCTTTAAAATGAACAGTGACATCTCGAAAAAAAAATATACAGTTCCTACGTCACATTTCAGAACAACAGAGGGGTAAGTTAAGCACTTTTAAAATGTTTTGAACATACTGTGTTTGTTTTGTTTTTTTAGATGTGTTCAGTTTTATATAACTTTTTGGAGCACATAGATGGGCTTAAATCATAGACAGAAAGGGCTAGCTTGCACACTTATGAATCAGAATCTCTCTTGTTGAAATGTTTATGTATATCCTAGTCGCCCTTTTTTTATCTTTTTACTTTAATAGTTGATGTGCCCTTTGATTAGCAACTGCTATCCGCGCTTCATTAGATTCGCCCTGCAAAGAAAAAAAGAAGCATTTCAGAAAATATACGTAATTAACTTTGTATATATATTTTTACGAAAGAGTAGAGTAACAGTTCAAGCTATATCCCAAAGAATCGTCGGCTAAACTGCTATTTCTTTTAAATGATCCTGTTTCTATGTGAAAATAGTTAGTTTTTGACAATCAGAAAACTGATTTTAAAAACTGAACTGAAACTTCTCGCATTGCTTTGGTCATTACATTTATTGCGTAAAATGCATACCGATCGCTTTGGGATTATGCTCCTCAAAACAAGATTTCCCAAAGCGATCGATATGCATTTCACGCATTAAATGTACTGACCAAGGACATGCGGGAAGTTTCAGTTCAGTTTTTAGAATTGTCGCACAAATTTAGTTTTTAGCCAAGAGACAACGAATTATACTATATCAAACGATCGAGTGCTAGGACAAATTTTCTAAATTTGATTACAAATTGAAAGAAAAAGAAAGTAAAGTTGATAATGGAACTAATTTAGTCGCCGCCGCCAGAAAATTGTATGCAAATTTACAGAAAGCACTCAAAGAAAACTCTAAAACAAGAGAGAATGCTATAGTCGAGTTCCTCCACTATCAGATCGTCGTTACTCAGCTAGTAGAAGTGAGAACACGAAATTTCTTAATTTTTCTGGCATATCGTTAGATGTTGGAGATTATAGTGTCAAAGAATGGGCGGTTAGTTGGCGTTATAGTGGTCATGGCCCAAAGTATTTTAAAAAAAAAAACGAAAAAATTTACAAGACTAATAACAATTTTAAAAAATATCAAAACATTTCCGTCCATCCGTATCGCCAATTAATGGTTGACGAAGATGACAATCACGCTCAGCTCATGGTGTGTAATAGAATCCATCAAGCTGCTAAACACTTTAGCTTATGAAACATCCCGAACACCTTTTTTGGCGACTTGACTCGAAAGATGCGCCAGCCACTTACATATGTTAATGTTTAGAATCAAATGTTTGTTTTAAATAAATGTCAACATACCTTCCGG
This sequence comes from Drosophila simulans, assembly GCF_016746395.2. Taxonomy (NCBI): domain Eukaryota; kingdom Metazoa; phylum Arthropoda; class Insecta; order Diptera; family Drosophilidae; genus Drosophila; species Drosophila simulans. Next base: position 23,212,189 of record NC_052522.2, read on the forward strand.
TTTATTCTATCAATTTGACGATTTTGATTTTCCAGCTCAGAGCCCATATCCAATGCCATGTTTCGGAGATTGCCTATCATTGTGTTTACCTGGCCCATATTTTCTTCCATTTCATCTTCTCTAGCGTCATTCGTTATCCTAAATAAAATAATGTGTTGTTTGTCAATTCATTTTATTATTGTTGTATGTAAGTATTATAATATAGAATTAATTTCAAAAGTTCAAAAGCATGGGTTCGGTGAAAGAGGGTGTGGGGAAAGTTTGAAGAAGGAGAGTTTGGAGAAAGATAAAGTGCATAGAAAAATGTAAGAGACACCGAAGAGAGAGACGCCACGAGTAATGACAAGGCTTTCGACAATTGGCACTAGACAAACGGTAAAGCCAAAGACACTAGAATAACAAGATGCGTAACGGCCATACATTCTTTTGGCACTATGCAGCCAATTTTTTTGGTGAAGGCAAAATTTGCTCTCTTTCCGCTCGCTTACGTTGAGAGCATAAGAAATCTAAAAATAGAATTTGCTTGCTTGTGTGAGTAAAAGCAAGAGACGAGAACGCGTATATGTTTGCGTGTTGTGCTAGAAGACGATTTTCGGGCCGAAATCAATTCTGATCGAAGAAACGAATTTACATATTTGAAGTTTTGGCCCTTTTCGTAGCAATATGATGAAATAAAATAAAAATTCACGCCCTGACTATTATAATTTAAAAATTTTTTTAAAATTCGTTTGTTAAGATCGCCGCTCGAATTAGCTACCTTTTACATATTTATATTTATGTTGATAATTAATTATGTGTAATATATATACACTACTTTTATTTGTGCACTAATGCTCAACAATACATTTTTTTATACACATTTGTTTTTTATTATTTTTAAAAATATTTCAAAAACTTTAATGTGTATTTTACAAATATTTATAAAAAGATCAGATGGTGCCTTTAGTTTCCTGAAGTATTAAAAATTTAAGTAATAAAAATTAATAAACTAAATAAAAATATGAAAACTGCTTATTGAAAAAGTCATATCTGGAGGCACGAAGTGCGGACACAAGCACTCAACAATCACTGCCTTATTAATTTTTCTCACGTCGCAAGCTGAATACCCTAATGACAAGTATTCTAATATAAAGTCATTTTCGAAATTTATTTTGTGATGTACATAGATTCGTCTATTTCTATTTCTAAGCTTTATTTAAATAATAATAACGTTAAGACAATGCAAAACAAGAATTTTTCGCTTGGTGCCAATTGATAAAAAATAATATAGATTTAAAGTCAACGAACTTCTAAGGTGAAGGGCATATTTTGTCAAATTTACACACATACTGTTGTCTGCTATCACTGTATGCGTAGAAAAGAGCTGTTTGCTGTAGCGCTCTCCGCTCTTTCTTTCTCGAACAAAAACTCGAGAGAGCCTGGGGCCACGGAAAAAAAATCGTGTGCCATAAAATCGTATGGCGTTACGCATCTTGTTATTCTAGTGTATTTGGTACAACACATTCGAGGACCTTATGATTCTAAAGGACGAGGTTATTGGGCTCTTGGCTAAAGGTAAATGGAGTTCCCATAGTGGGCGTCTTCTGAGATCATTGCTGATGAAGATAGATGTGTTGAGCCCATCCAGCTCCTCAAGAACTCAGCCGGGGATTCACAGTTCTGCTCAACCTCATCTTCCCCAAAAGCTGGACAAGTTTTCTGCAATGGGACGATCCGATTCCTGAAACTCTACGCACGCGCTGGAGAGCCTTGGTAGAGGATGTATATTGCGTACCATTTCGAGACACGCCTAGGGGGCGGTAGTCTATGCTCGAGTTACAGACGGATGTAGTTTTCGAGTCACACTTGTTGCCGCCAAAACTCGCGTGGCCCCGATCAAGCCTGTCTCCATTCCACGTTTGGAGGTAAACGCTGCCTTACTTCTCTCTCGATTATTTATGATCCGCTTGGACTGGTAGCGCCGGTCACGGTTCTACTCAAGCTAATCTTCCAAGAAAGCTGGACAAGTGTCCTGCAGTGGGACGACCCCATTCCTGAAAGTCTACGTACGCGCTGGAGAGCCTTAGTAGAGGATTTGCCAGCACTTACGCAATGCCAAGTACCACGGTATATTGCGTCACCATTTCGAGATGTTCAACTACACGGATTCGCCGACGCATCCTCGCACGCCTACGGTGCGGTAGTTTACGCTCGAGTTGCAGTTGGATGCAGCTTTCAAGTAACTCTGGTTGCCGCCAAAACACGGGTGGCCGCGATCAAGCCCGTATCAATTCCACGTTTGGAGCTAAACGCTGCGTTACTTCTATCTCGATTGCTTTCTATTGTCAAAACGTCACTAACAATTCTTCTTTTCAGCACGAGCGGCTGGACAGATTCAGAAATTGTGCTACACTGGCTTTTAGATCCCCCACGACGTTGGAACACCTTCATCCGTCAAAGCTTCTGGATCATCGACTGTGTTGGAAAAGCCCTTCTTGGCTGGCCACACCGACCTCTGAGTGGCCACATTTTACAAACAAGTTCAGCGTATCTCCAAGTTTCGATGTCAACACGGAGGCAAAAATAAGGTGCGACTTGAGGTCTTGTCATATAAATTTGATAAGCACTCTGAAAAGTGATGTTTCTTAAATTATGTTCACCACTTTACTGAATACTGAAAAAAAGAAAATACTGAAAAAAAAATAGGACAACTTAGAGAATTAAGCTACAACTGCAGCTATTGCTTTTAAACGTATGAGCATGGTAAGGAGTACTCCTCGAATAAAAAAGGAAAAATTACTGGAAAGGTAAGTAATCTAAGCTCAGAACTAAGCTCTTATGTTCTATTTGCGGCGATAAGTATCTGGAATCAAGGGAGCGACAAAATATGTTCACGAATAAATATTAAAATGCATCAGACAGAGAAGTCAAAAATAATGCTAATATTATTATGCTTTAATAGCAGAGCACAAAGCTCCCGTTCAAATCATATCATAGACTTACAAGATCTTGATCAACATTTCCAACACATTATATTTCTAATTATAAGGGATTGCATGATAGAATACGGAGTATTTCTAAATGGAGACACTATTAAAAACATATTTGAAATTGTGAACGAGATATTTCAATTTTTGGAACACGGAACACAGAAATTATGAAAAAAATTTAATAAAATTAAATCTTGTAGTGCTCGGAATTAAAAATTTGGATAGTTCAAACTCTTCAATATTTTTTTTTTAATTAATTCATTTGCGAGCATAACTGTGGCGCATATGTTGAAGAGAGGCCCCTTTAAATAACACTAGTGTCATCGACGTGCAAAACTGGAATAGCCATCATCCATTGGTCACTGCTCTGCAGTGACGGATTCGATTTGCAAAACATATTAGCAATAAGCCGGTGCTAAGCTGTGTGGCTTTTACCCCTCGCTCTGCGCGCTACGGAAGCAGGAGGCTGTTACAAATTTCCTTGCAGACTTCGGATAGAAAACATCAATTGATTACAGTATAATTTGATACATTGGAGGAATAATTTTGTCAATCGAGACCCGGCAATAGACTTGTGAATTTGAAGAAATAAGGAAAGGAGCTGGTGCAGACCCAAAAGAAATCTCTGCCAGCCAGTCTGGTAAGAATGCCAACAGAACTTGCAGTCCCCAGTTCAGTTTCAACTGTACTCCTAAATACAACGGCTGTACAACCGCGGCTGTTACCAATTGCTTAACTGCGCCATATTTCAATGTCCTGCCAACAACACTGTAATCTCTGGCCAATAAAACACCGAAAGCGAAATGCCCATTACAAGCACATGATCGCAGTGCTTACAGGAAACGAAAAGTTGAGTTACAGCCCTCATTACCTATCCTCACACCTTTCCCAAGGCGTAAGCCTTCATAAGGCTGCAGAAAATGCACGGAGATTGGGTGCCACCGTGTGAATGGAGAGTTGATCACTGATTGGGGTGACTGTACACGAGTGCTCCTCTGCAATTTCTTCCCAGTTGCGGAATCCGAAGCACCGACTGCCATCGCGGAGGAAGTCCTACCGGCCCTCGAAGTATTCGAGGTTGATGTATGTGTTGCCCGGTTGAAGAGCAGGCGCTCTCCCGGCTTGGACGGCATCAATGGCACTATCTGCAAGGCAGTCTGGCGCGCCATACCTGAGCACCTATCTTCGTTGTTTTCCCGATGCATCCGATTGGGATACTTTCCCGCCGAGTGGAAGTGCCCACGAGTTGTCTCGCTGCTCAAAGGACCAGAGAAGGACAAGTGTAAGCCCTCCTCATTTAAAAGAATATGCTTGCTACCAGTCTTTGGTAAGGTGCTCGAGGCCATCATGGTGAATCGTGTGAGAGGAGTTCTTCCGGAAGGCTGCAGATGGCAGTTTGGATTTCGCCAAGGACGATGACCGGAGTCGTTGGACCATGTGCGCGTGTGCTTTGAGCCGACTGGGGCTTCAGTCCTCGAGTCAGGCGGACCATATATGACGGACTTATGGCACCTTGTGTGCTGTTTGGTGCCCCGGTATGGTATGACACAGCGGAAGAAGTAGATGCCCAGAGGCGACTAGCCTCCTGCCAGAGGCTAATCCTGGTTGAATGCCTTTCGGTATGCCGAACAGTGTTCACAGTGGCACTGCAGGTACTTGGTGGAGCTCCCCCGCTTGACTGGGCTGCTAAGTTATTAGCGGTAAAATACAAGCTAAAGCGTCGTACCCGCTGGAGAGGAACGACCACAGTCCGCTGTTGCTTGTAGTAAGAGGCGACTAATACAGCAATAGGTTCCTCTAACCATGCTTGTGGGACCAAATCCAAGACCACTCATTGAGGTAAGCCCCCTGATGCGAGTAGTTGGTGCCCATATCGGGTAGAGCCTTCGTGCTCGAGCTTTGAGTTACGGTACTGGTTGCGCAAAACTCTGGTGCTGTGACCCAGAGATCAGTAGAGATTTTAGGTAGATCTCGCTCCTCAGCAAGGGGGAGTGCTTGCTCGGCAAGCAAGTACTCGAATTGCTACCGGGATGGTCGCTATGTACATAGCTATATTCAATATTCAACAGTATTCTTGTTTTGGGATACATTCTGAAATCTGGGAAATCGAAGAGCATAATAATGATTCGTAAGCCCGAAAGACCACCGATAGACGTTGACTCTAAAAGGCCCAACAGTCTACTCCCTGGAAAAATTATGGAGAGGCTGATCCTTAACACTATCTAAAATATTACCAAATGGATCCCGAAATCCCAGTGATTGGCAACCATCAACGAGAGGCCAGTACTGGAATTTCTCCGAAGAGTTTTGCTTGAAAAATCATCGTACGAAGGATCTTATAGCAGCAGGACCGACGAAGCAAACTGTTGAAGATGCTGTTGAAAGCTACGCTTCCAAAGGGAGGATAATATACGATCTCGCAGCAGTTCTTAAAATCATTTGTTTATGTGCTGCCAAGTCTCTCGCGGTCTCTATATTTTCTACTCCAGAGCATGCACAATTGGCTTAGCGTTCCGCTTACTCGCGCTTAGGCATTCACAAGTAAACTTACCTTCCAATATAACCCGCTTGCGCCATCATGCCATTTCTATCATCCATCACTCTCTGTGGCTGATTATTTACAACTTTTCCATCATCATTGCCTTTCCAGGTCCCATCATCTTCTTTGAATGATTGACTTCTAAAAGTATAAAACATTTATTTTTGGTTAAAATATTTCTTTTGTTAAACTTATAAATTATGTGAAATTCTTGCTTTGACAAATGAAATTCTAATCGAAAGATTTCGCAGAAATTTAAATAAAAACTCCAAAGTAAGTAGCCGTCATAAAAACGATCGGGATTTTTAAAAATATACATATATATATCAACAAAGAAGTATTTGAGTTCTTTGAACTTAAATATGATCCGTTTCGACTTAATTATGGTACCCTTAAAACTGACATAAGCTTACAGTTAGAAGCCTAACCAAAGCTATGGATGCCCGGCAGAACGCTGACCATGCCACTCGTGCCGTGCGTGCCTTCTTCGCCGGCTGCTTTACTCCGTTACTCCGCCGTTGTGTGTCGCATCTTTGATGCCCGAGTTTCCAAATCTGCTATACAGGGTATATACAATTCGGTACCACCCGCCAAGTCGACAAGAGGTTCATTGCCCCCACGAAACTAACTCTGTGGTAATACTTTGTTGCAATGCTAATGGCACTACTTAGACACCGCGTTTAGACAGAATGTCGATTGCGACAGATCTCGTAAAAGAAACCAGAACGGCCGACACAGCACTTTCGCAGATACATGTCGTCAACAGAACTCTTGTAAACATTTAACTCAACAGAATCTTTCAATTCATCTAGCAATCCGATTTAGACAGAAGACAGACACGGTCGTGTTCCGATCAAACAGCTCAAAAACCTAAAGGAAAAATACTGGAAATCTCAGCCTGGAACCGAGATCGAGGCCAACAACTGGTAACTCACGCGCATTCGGCTGACCCGATTCAGCTTAGCTTGTGTTAACTTCTCTCCTAGCGAAGTGAAGTGCGTTCTCTGTTTTCCTAGCGTTTGATTGTAGGTTCTTGATGATCTTGCTTCGTTCCCGGAGTTTCGTGCGTTATTGGATTTTTCGTACCTGTACCAGGCAAATCATGACGGCTGTCAATGTGACTCCACAGATTCATATGGGTCTGTAGGTCAACATGGATTAGAAAGTATTTTTGATCTGTAGAAAATACATTAATGTGTAAACGCTCTCCGGCTTATGTGGGGATTGGCGTCTCGCCCAACATCTGTTTTCTCTGATGTCGGGCATACTTAGCCCTCGAGCCGACTCCACAATTTGCAACGATTTCTGCTGTTAATTTGGAAACGTTAGGAAAAAATAGTTACGCATTATTTGCTTAACATTATTCTGTGCCGCTCGGTGGGCGCGGTTATGTTCTGCCGTTATTATTTTCCTTTTTTCCGATTCCGAGTGCTCCGATCAGAGATTCCAATAAGATGTCTTGTTCTACTCTGAAATAGCACGAAGATTCTAACAGATGGGGAATCAGATTCCTCAATAATTATCTGATTCCTGAAGCAGTTTACTGATTTGTCAGTATATAGTATATACTGTAGGTCAGGGTTTCTTCTCTATGGACTGTAGCAATGTCGGAATATTGCGAATCAGCTTCTAAGGCATTCACGTTTTGACGTGACAATGTATCGGTTACATAATACTCCTTACCAGGTTTGTAAATTATGTTCGCATTATGGTCGTCAATAAAGGCTTTCCAGCGTTTTATTTTCTTATCGGACACATCATATGTCAGCGGCTGATGATCTGTATAGATGTTGTGGTTTCTCACACCATACAGGTAATTTCTTAAATTTTTTAAAGCCCAAACAATGGATAGGAGCTCTCGCGAATTTGTAACTCAGTTGGGCCCTAGAAATAAATGTAATGTAACGATGTAACGACTTTTTTGGTCAAAGGGTTTTTTAATCTGGATATCTCAAAACGACATCTTCAGAGGCTAATATATCCTTCAATTTTCAATCGCTTCAATGTGTTTCTGCTTTAGTTCAATAATCACTTTCCTTGAGTGATTAGAACATATTTTGCCATTTTAGCCTTTTAAGACGTCCGTTAGGGGTCTGGCGAATGCCTTGATAAAATACCTATAATAATTGGCTAACTCTAGAAATGATCTAAGTGAAAAAAGGGTTTTCGGGATTTGGAAATTTTGCAAGGCTTGTACCTTTTTTGGCGAAGTTTGAATTCCACCTCTGGACACAGCAAATCCCAGATACTTCACTTATTTTTGGAGAACTTTGATTTTTCCTGAGAAACTTTCATGTTAGCTTCTTCAACTTTTTTAGAAACCCAGTTAATATGCTTTACGTGGTACCCTTTGATTTTGGAAAAAATGTTGACGTCGTCAACATAGACATGACAGGTGTTTCCGACCTCCTCACAGAGGACATCATCAATAGCCCTTTGAAATATGCTCGGAGCATTTTTACAACCGAACGGAAGCCTGCAAAACTCATACTTCCCATTTTTTATAGAAAAACCGTTTTTTCTCTATCCCTTTCCTCCAATTCTATTTGGTAGAAGCCTGACTTAAGGTCCAGTGTGGTAAAATATTGAGCATCACCCATGTTTGCCAACATTGAAGAAATATTAGGTATTGGGTATTTATGACTCACGGTTTTTTGATTCAGTTTCCTGAAATCTATAACCACTCTTTTCTATTTATTACCGAATTCATCGCCACCTTTTTTTATGAACAAACCGAATAGGCTTATTGTGGGGCGAATGATGTCGTTTTCTAAAAGTTGTTTAACTTCTGAATTGACAAAGTCAGCTACGCCCATAGGGTATGGGTATAACCCAGAGTATACTGGCTCATCATCTGTTCGTATGGTAGCCAAAGTGTTTATAATGTAGGGTTAGCGACTCGTTTGGATTTGAAACTGCATTTGATCTTGATATTGAAGGATTTTTTTATAGACAAAGGTCATCGACCTGAGTGAAATTTACATTGGGCCACGATTTAAAGTTAAGCAACCGGGTGCCGCCTTTAAACATAATGATACCGTTACTTAGATCAAGTTGTGATAACTTGCATAAGCAGGTCAAGTCCCACTATACTGTCATGTGAAGAAATATGTGGTTTTATTGAACACTTTGATAGGACATTATTTTGTAGTCTGCGTGCGCACATTGAAAGAGTTAACCTGGAAAGTCGTTTCAACGGGTAAGATATTCTTGATATCATTTTTGAGGCACCGGTATCGATTAGTAACTTAAGAATTAGCCTCTTCCTACATCCTGTTCGAAAATACAAGATCATTGCTCAGATTATATTCCTCAGCTAGGGACCGGTAATCAATATCAACAGTGTCCTGCTCCTTAGCGGAATAACTACCATTCCAACAGCTCTGGGATGAGATAGCTTTCTTGTAAAAATTAGTTGGTTGTCGAATACGTAATATCGACTAGTCAACCTCCATTGGTTCCGACCTTTGATGTTGTGGATCTTGACTTTGGAACCGTTGTCTTGAGAAATTAGAGTGTGAGTTTCCGCGAGAGTTTTTTCTGTTGGTTTGACCTCTCTTTATGGTTATTACTGTGCACTTTAGTATATTCATGAGTAATTTTAAAGTTTTTTCTACCTCGTCATAGTATTCTAACAAGGATAGCTATCATTGTCTAATAGTACCGAGCTTCTGTAAAATAACGCGTACTGACAGTTTGTCAGCATAAATAAAGTATAGTCTGGCTTTGAAATTATTAAAAGATGATAAAGTTGCACTGGCCGTGCCATTGACCTTATTTCTTATAATACCAAGGGCGTTGAAGTGTCTTGAACTCTCATCATAATCAAAGACTTCGTAAGGGAATGTTGGAATCAGAAAACTTAGTGGTATTGCTGTTTCTTAATAAATTAATTTAATTTAATAATTTAATTAATTAATCTGTCACCGTATCGGGTATTTGATTATCAAAACAGAAAGCAAACTTTGCAAATCACAGGCTTTTGAAGGTACAAATTTTTCACTTTAAATTCGAAATTACTTGATCAACTCAACAATATTATTTTCATTTATATCATTATTATTAGATGGAGTAATAATATTTAGAATTCCACTTACATCAATCACATTATACCAGTTACTCGAAAGAGACTAAAATATCGCACGCCTAAAAATAGTCATCATAAGCCATAAATACTCGATCATCTCAATCGACCTGGCTGCTTAGCCTAGTACGTCGGTGGTGTGGCTTTACGTTTTAAGGTCAGTTCCCCTATTCCTCTGTTCCTGATCGGCAAGTAAACTATAAATCCGCACAGCTAAATACGTTAGCATTACATCCGAGTCCTTGCCTTTTTTTGGTCCGAACTGGCTATTTGGCCTAGTACGTCGGCGGCGACGGCCAAAAAGCACATACGAGTTATGTTTATGTTAAATTAAAAAAGTTGGTCTACAACAGATTGAAATTTTAACAAGGAAGTCTCACATATTTATACCCGGTACTCGTAGAGTAAACGGGTATACAGATCCGTTGGAAAGTATGTAACAGGCAGAATAAAGCGCTCCCGGCCATATTAATATTCTTGGTCACCATCAATAGCCAAGTCGATCTGGCCGTCTGTCCGTTCGAATGAACGTCGAGATCCCAAAAACTATAAAAGATAGAAGGGTGACATTAAGCATACAGATTCAAGGGACATAGACACATCGCAAGTTTGTTGACTCATATAATGCAACGCAGAATGATATACAACATTTTTCGTCTTTTCTTTTTTTTTTGTGAAAAGCAATCAATTTCCATTTCCATTTCACATTAGGAAATTAAATAGTTTTGCAGCGAAAAGGCACAGTACCATTTTATGTTTATAGGGCGTGGCGTGGTAGCTTTGTGCGGTTTGTGGGCGTTAGAGTGGGCGCGGCAACATGGGGCAACAAACTTGCGCTGCGTGTTTGTTTCTAGAATCTGTGTGCTGAATTTCATCCTTCTAGCTTTAATAGGTAATGAGATCTCGTTCTTACGGACGGACAGACGGACATGGCTAGGTCGATTCGGCTTTTGATCCTGATCAACGCTTCCTTCTCCCTGTTACATACTTTTCAACGAATCTAGTATATTGCAGTATTACAGTTAAGGAATGTTGGAAAGATAGTTCGAACCTCATCCTAAGATCTTAGTATCTAAAAATTTGATCCATTAATATTGACAAATTTGTACTGCCTTTTTGCCTTTTTTTCTTTTACTGCTGCTTACTGCTGCATCCACGATAATTTCAGATTGGGGCCATAGATTTCTTTGAGATTGTTTGTCGTAACTATTTTGGTCCTGATTCATATTATATATATAAATATATATAAATATATATAAATATATATAAATATAGGGTCGGAAACGTTTCCTTCTAGCAGTAACATACGTTTTATACTCTACGAGTAAAATGTGTAAATGGAGCCCATTGCAGTAAAACATTTTAAAATTATTAAATATGTTAATTATTGATATAAATTGGCAGGAAAAGAAGTAAAAGTATAATAATATTCAAAATATTATATTAAGGTGAAAGCGAGAGAAAAGTTTTTAACTCATCAATCTATTAAGAGGGAAACCATATGTAGGTAAAACAAAATAATTTGTTTACTCGTGACTCCTACAGTAAACGGGAATTTTTATGTATGTATTTACGCCAATTGGAACATAGAACCTTTGTACGAACGATATAAATAAAATACGTTAACATTTGCTGAGTTAGAATTTGAATTTGTATAAGTCCTACCTTAGGTAGCTAACATGAAATTCGGAAAACTACTCATCTACAGACTTTGGGTGCTCTGAAGTTATGGGCGTTTGAAATTGAGCTATTTGTTGCTGTTTTCCCGCAAAACTAGTGGGTTTTACAAAATATTATAGAACTGAAGTTTCTCATACTGCGCTGCTTAGAAGAAACATAACATTTTAGGATTTTAAAATATCGTTTTGTAGCAGAAACAGACAAACCGACCAAAATTTTTATTTTAAAAGTTAACCAAAATCTTGTCTTACAAATATCTTTGACTTTAACTAACAAGGTGGTTTGTTGGTGACATTTTATACACTTTTCTTCTCCATATATATATATATATATATATATATCATATATATATCACTATATTCAATAGATATAAATATAAAATATACATACTTATTGCACGGGAGAACGCAAATGCCGCAACATTTTTCCATTCCACTTAAATTTTTTTCTGCTTCCCTCATATCGGCATTAATTTGATCCATTCCTTCTTCAATACGATCCAGTTGTTCTAAAAAAAAAAAAATAAATATATAATTATTTATAAGATAAATAGATTGCGAAATATTTTATTTTTCAAAGTACTTAGGCATGCTCCGGTTATCGTATTTTTTCGAAATCGATTTGATTTTGTATTTAGGTGCTCTGGTTCTTGCAACATTGATACTATCGTTTTGCCATCGGAATGTTTCGTTTCATGCTGCTCAAACAGTTGACTTATTTTTTAAGCAAAACCAATAAACGTGATAAAATGCATTTTATATTTGCAATTACTTGTTTTGAATTCAGGAGAAAGCAGAAATAGCTGCTTGCAATCAACAGTAAACAGCTAATAAACCTGTTTTCAAGACAACAGAACTAACACTTTTTTCACTAATTGCTGGAATAGTTTGCGTATCGTTTGACATGTTTTTCCAACAATTATATTTTATGCCAACGACTATTTTTCAAGTTATGATATTTTGAAAATTTTCGAAAATCAACAAGTTAACCTTTTCCACGTTTGCCTACTCTTTGATTTTTCAAAACAGCTATACTTCAGAAAATATTAGATATTTAAGATAATCTCTGTGTACTCAGATAATGAATCATTTGTCCATCATTTAAAAACATACACATCTCCTAAAAAAAGTTATCGATGAAAGCCATTAAAAAAATTTAATTTAAAAAACCTGTGTCCACGCTTTAAGAAAGGTCACACTTGAACTGCGTCACTATATGTCCAGATGGTATTCGACACAATAAAGAGAAATTAAAAGCTATTGAAACATTTCCCATTCCAAGAGCCCCTAAAGAAATTAAATCATTCTTAGGCTTATGCGGATATTACCGCAACTTTATTCCAAATTTTGCAAAAATAGCAAAACCTCTTACTTTAGAAATAAAAAGGACCAAAAATTAATATATATATTATATAATAATTATATTATTATATAAATTATATTCTACATTAATTTTTTTTTTTCGCATGGGTCCCACGGCCACACCTCCCGCCCAACCGACCGAGGGGCGCTGCCGTGTATCTAACGGCTCGATTCGCGAGAAGATAGACGCGATATAGAAAAGAGAACAGAGACGAGGAAACGAACATAATGTAAAGTATTTCTAATAAATATTAGTACATAATTTATGTACTAAAAAAGTTAAAATTGATTGCTTTAAAAGCGGCAGAGAGTCAAGATTACAGATAATAGGATAAAGTCTATTATAGTCAGAACATAAAACTCTGTAAAGGTCATGCAACTCATAATTAGATCTTAATGATTTAAGATAAGGGGTATATAGTTTCTAGTGAATCTACTTGGAACCAAAAAGTAAAGCCGACTAATCAAGTCGGGACTCTCAACATCACCACGAATAAGCTTACAAATAAAGACTGTTCCAAGCATAGTTCTACGGTTAGCTAGGGATGGTAAATTAATTAAAAGTAGTCTACTGGAATAAGGAGGTAATATATGGTTTGCATCCCAATTTAGGCTCCGCAAGGCAAAAAGTAAAAAGTTTTTTTGAACAGGTTCAATGCGGTCCGAGTGGACTACGTATTGTGGACTCCAAACAGATCATCCATACTCAAGAATCGGACGGACTAACGAAATAAATAAGGTTTTAAAAATGTAAGGATCATCAAATTTTGTAGATCACCTTTTTATAAAAACAAGCACACCCCTGGCCTTATTGACAATCGACGAAATATGGTCAGAAAATTTTAGTTTAGGGTCCAGAAGAACCCCAAGATCATCAACCCGTGTTATTCTGTCCAAAGGGCACCCACTTAGAGTGTAAGTCGTGCGTATTGGGTTGACACGACAAAAGGTCATAACTTTACACTTGGAGCCATTTAAGTTTAATACGGTATCACGGCACCATATTTGAAACCTGTCTATATCGGATTGTAAGTCCAAATGGCGCGGAATGTCCTTGTGCTGAAGGCATAATTTAACATCTTCAAATGGCTCTGAGTTCTCAATAATGGGGTCAGTCATCATCAGATACATTAACGAACGGATACAGATTAATGGTATCGATTACGACGGTACGGCTTACACGTTTCCTGAACAGATGGATTTTGGCCTTCCCCCTATACGAGAAGTAACTAGAAATACCACTATTACGGTATTAAGCCTAGGAAAACTTCACCTCGAAGCCCCCCAAACAATGGATAAAATCCTGGCCGTCCATCACAATACCACACGGCACACCTGGACACTCTCTGCTCGGACTGGTAGCGTCCCTAGCAGTCATCTTATGGTTGCACCGACGAACGAAACACGTCGGCCACCGGCTGCCAATCTACGCGCCACCCATACCTTCGCTATGGCCGTCACTTCGAACTGGGGATGTTCAAAATAACATCATCAAGTTCAACCAACTCGTCCCTGTACACTTTCTCGCTAAGTGGCAATGTATGTTCTACTTCTGTCAGCACGACTCACAGCGGCTCTTTTGTCAGCTCAGCAGCGGATTCCAAACCTATGCATGATGGCAAGAGGTCTCCTTTAAAAAAGGGGAAAGGAAGAAACAACAAGAGAGCAGGCACAGCCCTCCACTCAAAGAAGGCAACATCAGCCTTCAATCAACTCCACAAATCGCTTCCAGCCCCTAAGCAATGAAGAAGATTTCGATATGGTCGTGGTATCCTCGAGTGACGATAATGAGCCTTGTTCATCGAAAAAAGCCCTTATTCGTGCCTCAAGGAAAACAACACGCAACAACCAGCGGGTTAGTGTTAACCAAGCTGACCCCCCCACCCTGAAGCCCTCACTAAGGTACCCAGAATGATGTTTCCCAATGGAACTGGACGCCCTTGTATAAGATTCCTACACCATCTAGGCACTGAATTCAGGAACCTGCGCTGTTCAGTGCAACACCTCGGATACCTATAGGTAGGTGGCTCGGCATTTTATCATCACCAGCTCCCCGCGGACCGACCATACAAAATTGTATTGCGTAACAAACACCATGGAGTTTCATCGGAGGACATCATCGCATGCCTACAGAATGAAGGCTACCGCTTCTGGTCCTATAAACGGATCCCCTGCCCATGGCGCTGGAAGGCCGTCTTTTGCGACCGTTGTCAGATGCAACCAGCCTGCTGTTCATCCAATTCATTCGCCTGCCGCTACAACTCCTAATGTAACTACCAACCTGGGCTCCAAACTGGAACTGCTTTTTTCTAGGCTTGACAGAATAATCTCGTTAGTTGAAACTACTTCTCCAAATCCGCCCTTCGCCCTCTGCATTTAAAAATGGGTCCTCCTCGAAGACCAACGAGATCATCGCTTTTGTCAGAGACCCACTTCTCGCCCCGGTCCAACTTCAGGGGGCTTTACCCTACAAACTGTCATCCATCCGGATGACAGACAACACGGATGTGCGGCGATCCTTGTTAGATCAAATATCTCTCATCCCACATATATATACTTTATATAGAAACGATTCCTTCTGCCTGTTACATACTTTTCAACGAATCTAGTATACCCCTTTACTCTACGAGTAACGGGTATGATAAAAAGTGTACGGCGTTATTCAGTATGGACAGTAAGATCAATATTATACGGGAATATTTTTATTGTGATATTGGCAAGCTGAAGCTGGAAAGCTGCAATGTCGTTCTAATTGGATTCGGAAGTAACCGCGACTCCAATATAATAAAACCACTTGGACAATTTAAACAAAAATTCTGATTGATGAAGAGGATTATATGTTAGATTTTTCAGTACAATCAATATGAAAAATGCATTTTCCACGTACCAGTTGCTGAATCCAGGAATAAATATACGTCGTTTGTGATACACCGAGGACAATATCAGTTTTTCGAAATACCCTTTGGATTTTCAAATTCGCCAGGCGAGAATATTTTACCACGTCATTGCAATATTTCGGGATCTGTCACGCAGAGGAATTGCATTCCCCTATGTAGATGATATTATTTTCACCGCTTAGACTGAAAAAGACGCTGTACAAAACTTGAAGGAAGTTATTGCCACGTGCAAAGAATATGGCATACAACTCAACTTGAAGAAATGTAATTTTTTGAAGACGCGGGTTCAATTTCTGGGCCACGTTATAGAAAATCGCTTTACTTACTCTCTCCCGAGAAAATCGAAGCTGTATCCAAGGTCAAGATGTTCTTCAAAAAGAACGTTCTTTTGGCCTGACGGGCTATTTCAGAAAGTTTATACCAAATTACGCAGGAATAGCTAGTCCTATAACTGAGTTGACAATGAAAATCGCAAAATTTAGATTTGGTTTGGACGAAGAAAATACAGTTAATATTTAAAAAAAGTTACTAACTGAGAACCCTAATATTTTTAATCCGACTTTCGAGACGGAAGTGCATACAGAGGCGTCAATTGATGGGTTCTATTATAGAAGAACGTCGACGATGGTCAACTGCATCCTGTGTATTTTATGTCAGAAAAGACCACAGATGCACAGCGGAAATACAGCAGCTATGTGTTAGAAATATTGACAATCATCTAAGTTTAGGGTGTTTTTGTTAGGCATTCATTTTAAACTCGTAACAGACTGCGACGCATTTATTCACCAGAGTGGTTCGCTGGATTCTTTTTCAGCAAGAATACATATTTTTCAACAGTTGAACATCGATCTGGCGTGAGAATGAAGCATGTCGATGCTCTTAGCCGATATCCAGTGATGCTTATAAAAGAAGATAGAATAAGTACTGCTTTGAAAGATGCGCCAGCACGCGACGAGAAGATGAGAGAAAGAAGTTCTAAGCGATGCAAATAAGGTATGCGATGACAGCATACGTACAAACTTTTAGTTGACGATGAGCTCGTAGTTGTGCTCAACGAAATGCAAAAGCGAATCATAAGCAGTGCCCATGACAGACGTCATTTACGAGTAAAGGCAAATATACTGAAGCTCCAGAACGAGAACGTGCAACGTGCGCGGAAAACATGAAGCTATGGCCGATTAACAAGCGGTGATGAAAGCGATGACGATCCAGCATTCGGGTCGAAAGCTAAGTTAGAATGGCCGAATGTGGGATTTGTTTTTGGCTGTTTACCCAAATCCCACTAGTATGAAACAGCTGATTCATAGACAACGACGGTAAGAAGAAAAGCAACGACTACAAATGAAGAAGGTGGCGAATTAGCGAGGTGGCGATTTCCCAAATACGACGATCAACGAGGAGTGCAACGCTACGAGAGCGAAGTGCTGAACGATGGAGGCTAAAGAGCTGTTGTCGGAGTTAACATGACCGATCCAACAACAATAAATTTAGAGCTGAGCAAATTCTCCCTCCGGACACAGAGAACCAAGCAAAAAATCAACGAAGATGGCCAATGCGAACTCGGACGAATAAGCATTTGGCAGAAGCATACAACTTTTGTAATAAAGAGGATCATTCTCATTTCATACCCCAAGCTGCTGAGTTGTTTTTTTTTTAAAGCTTTCCTCCCTCGGCCACAGGATTGTAACTGGCGCAGCCGGACTACGGACAAGGGGTTAACGCTGTCCACTGCGCTTATCGTTCTAATTCTAAAGAAGGGATGTACATGTGACGGCAGTGATTGTGGGGATTTTAGTAGTGAGTGGTGAAATAATACATAAAATAAAAAGTTATTGAAACATAATGACATGCAAGTGCAAATAAATGAAAAGAAACTGACAAAAATCAAGTTCAAATTGCTTCACAGGCGACCGTGTATGTGTACATCAACCGCTGATAAGGCACCGGGATCGCTTGTGCGGGTCAACTTACAACAATTATACCAACAAGTTGCTGTGTGTGATGACCGTAAATTAATCAGAAACAAAAAATCTGCTGTGTGTGACCGTTTGTGTGTGTCGGAGAGCACTTGGTGTGCGTATTTGGGAGAGTATTGGTATGCTTTTTGGTTATTTTATAAGAATAGTAATTTCAATATTATGGTAATATTACATAAGCCTATATTTGCAATACGAATGGTTCTATAATTCTGAGAACAACCGTTTTGCCGCATAGATAGACTGGCGACGCTGTCGCTGAATGTGGGTTGGTATGCACAAAAAATGAAATGGTAAAGAGCTAGATCAGTCGTTATAAATGTAACAATCGCTGTTAAGGCACCGGGATCGTTTTTACTTATCAATTTACATGAACGCAAATTAATTTTTGACATAAATACATAAAAAAAAATAATTTTTAAAAAAAAATTAAAATTTGTACACAGTGATACGGTTTGCTTCGGCAAAATCATGTAAGCATAGCTATATATATATATATATATATATATATATATATATAACACTTAGCCTGCCTTTGCCCTTGTTCTTGTCACCAACACTTAGCCACCCTATAAATAAAGTAAGCACAACCTCCACTTGGAGACCAAGCCATGATCAACCTATTGCGCTTCAATCAAACTGCATCAGTCAGCAAATTTCAATCTCACAATGCTGTGAAAGCTTTTATACTAAACATAACTGAAAGATCAGAAAGTACGAATTAAAAGCTTCTGGCAGAGGCTGATTGGATCAGCTTTAAGAATTAGAAAATCAGTCTGAATCGGGACGAGATCGTGAACAGTTTCAAACTAAAGACAAGCTAGTAATAAAGTGTCTTGTAATATTATAAGTGAAAAAGTCTATCACCGAATAAATATTAAACAATAACAAAGTAAAAACTATTTTTTTTATATAATTAAATGTTAATTATTTTAATTGGCGCCCAAAGTGGGGCGGTGTACTTCAAAAGTTATAAAATAAAATATTAACGATAATAAGATAAATATAAAACGGAACTCGAGCCGCCAACAACTCATATTTTTAGTGGAAAAATCCGCATCAATTCTACGACATCAAACTACTGTGACAGTGGTCGTGGAAAAACTTAGTTCGAAATTAATTAATGCAATAATCCAATTAAGAATTTAATATTTAAAAAAGGTGGACTGAATACTTAATACAAATTAAACGACACTCTTAATCAAAACCAAAAAATCTAAAATCAAAAAATATTCAAAAATATTGAAAATAAAATCAACACCAAATAGGAAGGAAGAGCTGAGGGCAATCCTTCGCTACAACTAAATACAAAAAATTGAAGGAAGACCCAAATAGATAATAATCAGGACAATTAAACTGAAGGAAGACTCCAACAGAAAGTAATCAGCACAACTAAACGGAAGGAAGACTGCAACGGAAAATGTCGTGAGCAGAAAATAATATTAAGTCTTTAAAGAAAAATTAAAAAAAAAAAAAAAAAAATAAGAGCAGATATAGGGAATACTATAAAGTTGAAAATTTAAAATCAATTAAAGAAAACAATCTGGAAAAGTTAATAAATAGTTCTGACAATTTAAATTTAACAATGGTAACCAGAGGTTCAGCACCAACGTTTTTCTGCAGCCGGGATATCTAGCGCCTCTAATCTGACAATGGAATTAATTAACTCATTAATAAATGGATAATTGGGTGAAGTGACCAGAAAAATTTAAGGGATAGAAGGCAGTTAAACGCTAGCAGAACTGTAGTGGAGGATTATAAAATACAAAGAACTGACCCAACTATAAAATGCGAAACTACCCTAGAAGTAGTTAAATCCTTACCAAAGTTCACAGGTGAAAAAACCCAATATGTAGGCTGGAGAGAAGCGGCAGAAACTGCCATGAGTCTATATAAAATTCAAAGCGAACAATATTTTATCGCTTTAACAATTCTTCGTAATAAAATCATGGGAGCAGCACATGATGCTCTAACTAACCATGGTACCGTTTTAAACTTTTAAGCAATTCTTTCCAGATGGGATTTTATTTACAACTATAAAAGACCAATCCACATTCTCGAATCAGAATTAAGCATCCTTAGACAGGGACGCTTTGTATTACAGAATTCTACAACGAAATAAATAAAAAAATGGCATTACTCATAAATATGGAAAGGAGAGTAAAATAACCAAAGAAACAAAAAAAAAATTAGAAGCAACGCTCTCAGAATTTTTATTTCCGGATTGAACGGTTCAATCTCAAAAACACTCTTTTCCCTGAACCCAACAGACTTGCCAAATGCTCTGGCAAAGTGTCAAAAAGTAGAGTCTAACAACTTTCGAGCCCAATTTGCAAATAGGTATTATGGATTTAGGAATGAAAGGAAATAAGGAAAACAACTTAAGATTTAATCCAGTAGATTCCAGGCATCATAATAATATATGAAATAGATTGAATAATAAGTGGAATAGTAATCAGAACAACATTCAGAATAATAATTGGCAGACAAACGGGAACTTTGGACAAAATAATAATTGGAATTTGAATAACAATTCTAAGGCACAACCCCCACCAGAACCAATGCAAGTAGATAGTCCCATAAGGTAAGAAAATCGTCCTAATAATAACTACAGTCGTGAGAGTAACGATCATCTCGTTCGCAACCACAAGGCAAGCATCACAACAGTAATTTAGATTTTTACCCTTTGCTAGGTCATCACTTGTACGGCCATTAAAACCAGCGCACTTAGTATGCACCATTCTATCACATAGCCGACAAGTCATTTTTGGCTGCTCAGGTTTTATAACCTGGCAATAATTTTTATAAAAGCAGACAACATTTACTGTTTCCATATTTATCTGAAATCAGACCACTGTGCACGAAAACACAAGATCAAAAACTTTCAAGCGAGCTGTTAAAATAACCGCACTAAAGCAGTCTGCACGCTGAGAAGTTTAGATTTTGTGTGGGAGAGCGAAAGAGAGAGAGAGTGCAGTTTATGTGCATGCAGAGAGTAAACAAAACACAAAGACGAAAAATGCAAAATACTTTGTATATTTGTTTAAACTACTGCACAAATCACAAAAGAATCACTCGCGAAGCGAACGTATCATTAATAATTATGTTTAAATACATGAACATTAAAGAAGATTATCAAAAACCACGGCTGGTTTGACAAACACAAAATAAAAATCGGGGCGCAAAAAAAACACGACCGTTCGCTTTGAAAGCTAATAGACGATCAATACCCAGCACAAAAAACAGAACCTCAAACCGCATTAAAAAGAGAAGCAACTGGGACCGTAAGGCAACCACCCTAGAAATAAATGAGAATGAATAACAATGATGAGGATCATTTTTAGATCAGAACCCGACAGAGGAATGCCTCATATAACCAGAATAGACAGAAAAACAAAAAAAAAAAAACAACTAAAAATATTAATTGGGAACTTATGAAAATAAAAAAGAATTGCCAACTTACAAGAGAGTATCTACAGTTCATGGATACTCAATTATAAAATATTACCATATATGTAGCTAAAATAGATGCAGAAAAGAGTATTATGGAATATAATTAAATAACGAACTGCTCGAATACAATGAGGAAATAAATATTTGTGTTTAATTGAGGAAAAAATGACAAATGAATTAAAAGAATATATTATAAAAAATACATTGATGAGCAAAAAGCATTTAAATCCAAAACGGTAATGAGCGATAGAAAGTTATAGCTTAGGATCAAAGAATCCTGAGCACGCCAACGTTGAATTTTCCGACAAAGAAAAAAAATTAAACAATATTCCAAATCAAATAAAAGATTTCGAAAATAAGATTATTAATAAAATTTAAAAGGAGCGTTCTAAAACAAATATGCAACTCCCTTTTCGAACATATATTCGAGGAGAAATAAATACTGACAATGATAGGGTAATTTAGAGCAAGAAATATCCTTATGCTCTGTCAGTCTAAGATTTCGTTAATAATGAAATCGATAGAATGCTAAAGAAACAAATTAAAAGACCAAAAAGAAGCCCTTATAATTCACCAGTCTTCGTGGTGCCCAAAAAGGGTCAAAATTAAGATGGAACGCTAAAACATCGACTAGTAATTGATTATAAAAAACTAAACGAAAACACAATACCGCACAGCAAAGTCAAAATATTTTTCAATAATTGATTTGGAATCAGGAATCCTAATGAAAGAGTCAGATATAAAAAAAAAACAGACTTTTCTATTATCAATGGGATATTGGAATTCTTACGTATGCCATTTGGGTTAACAAACGCATCTAGAATATTTCAAAGAGCAATGGACGATATATTACGACAACAAGTAGGAAAAACTTTCCATATCTATATAGATGATATAATAATCTTCTCAAATACAACTGAACAACATTATACCGATCTAATTCAAAAAATTAATATTTTATAACAAGCTAATATGAAAATATCTCTTGAAAAATCTAAATTCTTTTTTATTATCAGAAACAGCATTTTTTGGTTATATTGTTTCTCACAATGTAATTAAAACAGATCCGGTAAAAAATTTCTACAATTATGAAGTATCCGACTCCACAAAACATTAGAGAGAGACGCATCAGATGTACATACCTATCGAAGCGGTTTTATTTTTATTAATAAGCCAATTACTTAAATGTCTAAAACTTTAAATAAAACCGAACAACTTTATGCCACGAATAAAAAAGAATTCTTAGCCATTGTTTGGCCTCTTAAAAATATCAGAAATTATTTATATGGAGTAATCGCTATAGAAATAATTAAAAAAAAAATAATTAATACAAATAGCGGTATAGAACAATCAAGCTCAGATCAAAATACACAGCATTCTTCTGAAAGTAGTTTTGAAAATGTTATACATGAGACCCGCAAACCATTAAATCAGTTTCACCAACAACTGTTATTAAGAACGGGGAGGTATACAATGAGTAATTGAGATTTTTTGATAAAACACGACATGTAATCGAATATGACACACCAGAAAATTTAGTAGGAATATTAGAGAATATCTGACACCAAACATAACGGTAGGAATTCATTGCACATTAGAAGATCTTTATCATATTCATTCATTCATATTCATAAAATTCCTATTGGGAAGCTCACTTCAACTAAAGAAGAAGAAAAATAACTCGATATTTATTACGCGCAAAATCCTATTTTCTTAACTTGCATTGACGCGTATTCAAAGGTCCTAGTAGTAAAAGAAATACGAAATAAACTAAACATCGAGAATAAAGTAATGGAATTACTTCAACAATTTCCTCACGCCAAAGTAATTATGACTGATAATGAACCAAGCTTCACCTCTGCTCAATTTAAGTCCTTTGCACCAAGGTTTGGTTTAACTCTGTATTTCGCGGACCGCAGACACAGTACCTCGAACGGACAAGTTGAAAGAGCACATTCAACATTAACAGAATTAGCTCATTGCATAAAGGAAGCATTTAATCTCATTGACTATTTAGAAATAATTATTAGAGCCGCAAAAGAATTCAATCAGAGCATTCATCTACAACAAATCAATAAAATATAATAAAATTGAACACAAAAACATTTCAAAAATATTAAAGAACACTCAACAAAAAAGGTTAGAAACACATTATAAAGTAAGTGTTCACGCCAGAAGGGCGCAAACAGTTGAGCGGCAGTGTAAGCGGCCAATGCTTGTACTCGAAGCTCCTCCACGGCTCGCAAGCACCGCTGCTCGCGCTCTCCTTCTCTTCTCTCGCTCTCCTCCCTTCCCGCAAGGTATTCACCACTCCGCGGTCCCGCGTTATTTCTACTGTTAGTGTTAAGGTAGTTGTAATTTACCAGTGCGTGAATAAAGAACGAAAGGTTGAAGTCAACCCCGCGCGTTTTTAATTTCGGGAAAAATTTCAGCAGCCGCCGCAGCAACCACAACCAAAGGAATCTTTCCGCCCACTGCATTTCATGGTCCTTCGAGCCGGATGAGCTCTGATCCTGCCAGCGCTCCTTGCGGAAAATTCAAGATAAGTACGGCTTTAAATCCTATTCCGTCCGTGGTCGCCATTTTCGTTTTTTCCAACGGCGTTTATTCTTTCCGTCCATCCGTATCAAGTGAAAAGTGAAAATATATAAGTACATGCGCCCAGCCACCGTGATTACTTTTTTTAAGTGCATAAACAAACACTTTGCCAATACCGGCCCCCTAATTCGTCTCACGGTGCTCCGCTGATATCCAAGCGCATGTACACATATATATATACACACTGTCCAAAATTCACTGCTATCGTCCGCTGCTAAACTGCTGTTTTTTTTGTGCCTCAATAAAATATACAATACAATACAATATACAAATTTAATTAAATTCAATAAAATATACAATACAATACAATATACAAATTTAATTAAATTCAATTAAATATACACATACATATAATCACCAAAAATTTCACATACCCACAAATATACATAGCCATATACATACATTACGACATATCCATTGCCACTGTGGTCCAGAATTCGATTTTTTTGGCATAAAGTCTAAAAATTGAGCTACAGACTTGAAACTTTGTACATTTTGTTGTTAAATCACAAATAGTTTGCACAGAAAATTTGAAGTCTGTGCGACCACGCCCTCTCTTGCCTCCCATATTAACTACTGGTATGACTCAGGAGTCAACGAAATATAATTTTTTTTTTTTTTTTTTAAAGTCGTGTATATTGTTGTTTTAAAAATAATCGCCCTCTTCTTTTTCTAGTTCTACATTTTAAATTTCCGAATCTGAACTCGAATCAGAATCAGATTGTGAATCCAATATTTTGTCTCATGGATCAGGTTTAAAATTAGACTGTATTTCCAAAAGACTTATTACTGCCTTCGGAAGTGGTTTTTCCTATTTTTTCTCTCTCTTTCTTTTAAACTAATTGTTGATAATAGTGGGCCCGAGTTATCAATCGCTCTGTGGAAAATATCACTCATCCTATTGATCCGACTATCTTTCCTTGCATGTGATAGTCGGTCCCTTTTGTAAAGCTTATTCCGGGCTTCACTCGTATTTTCAGTTTCCTTTTTAATCTTTCTCCTGCATTTTGGTAAGATAAGTTTCGGCGTCCCATTTGCTTCGGTGTCTTGGAGTTTTCAAAATCTTTAACAAGAATTGTTATCTTTGACGCCATCCACTTGGTATGTTTGGAAATAAATGGGTCTAGTCTGTTACACTCGGGCAGTTTTTTTTTAATAAATAGTTTAAAATTTACTATTTTTTTTGTCAATATCTTCTGTCTGTTTCGATTCCTGATTATTGTTGTTGATTGCGGAATAAACGTTATCTGAAACATAACTTATTTGCCTATTTTTACGCCTCCAACTGTCCAGGAGGTCGCTATGTCTGAACTCGAACTTGCCTATATAAAATCAAATTTTTAAGAAAACGAGCAAAAATGAGCAAAAGATATTACTTTACCGTGAAAGACAATAGTTAAAGGTACAAACTGACGTTTTTAACTTTTGTCAGAAATTGTCAGAAAATTAGTTATACTCCACGAAACACAGGGGACACGTTAGAATTTTCTGTAAAAATACACATAAATTGGATGTCACACAACATAAAAACAGTACAACTTCACATATATTACCTACATACGTTAAAAACATAATACCTTGGCATTTATTTTCCATATTTTACTATAATTTATGGATGCGTATTAACGATCATACCACATGCAAAAGTAAGCAAGTAATTTTTCGGAAATTGCATTCTCTCAATCAGCTTTTTAACACTTCAACTTTAAAAGCTCATAAAACGATTTAGTGAAGCTTTCGGTCAATTTTGTTTTTGGTTTTTATTTATATGATCAATTTTCTATTAGAAAATAATTGCTAGAGGACGATATATTGACATAAAAATTTAGACTTTATGCCAAAAATAACGAATTCTGGACCATAGTGCATTGTCATCCAACGATATTCACATACACACAGTCGCGACGTACACAGACTTGCCAAGTGCAAGTTCTTTCGTCTCCTCTTTGTTCGTTATTGCCCTGACAAAAAAAAACCAGCGCATAGCGACGAGAGAATACCCTATTGTCGAGACATAAAACAAAATAAATAAGTCCGACGATAAAATTTAAAAATAAATTTTAAAATATTTTATTTATTTATTTTTATTATTTAATAAATAATTTAATAAAAAAAAGGGAGAGAAACGATTGTTTTAATTATTATTATTATTGATTATTATTTAATAATTATTTAACCCAAATAATAATTTTTTTTTACAAGCTATTTCTGGCTCCCATTTCTGGTTCCTAAATTACAATAATAAAATTGTGGTCCTAAATCCGGTAGCTATTTTTATAAATTTAAACTTGAATTTTCTAGCTATTTTCCATATATTAGCTATTGTTTTTCGGGATTTCCAGTCGATAGCGATTTTTTTATAAATCCTTGGCTATTTTCCAGACTCCAGCCGGTAGCTATTTTTTTTTTTTGCTTTTCGGGATTTTCAGTCGGTAGCGATTTTTTATAAATCCTTGGCTATTATCCAGACTCCAGCTGGTAGCTATTTTTTAGCTATTTTTCCAGAAATTGCAATTTATAGTCTTTTTATAAATTTGAGCTACTGTTTTTTCTAGACTCCAATATAGCTATATCTTCTCGTGGACTTCACTCTAGCTGTTGCTTTTTGTGAATCCTCCTAGCTATTTGTCACACTGAATTTTAGCTACATGAAATCCGGTAGCTATTTTTTATAAATTCAAGTTTATAGCTATTTTCTATATTAGCTATTCTTTTTCGGAATTTCCAGTCGGTAGCGATTTTTATAAATCCTTGGCTATTATCCAGACTCCAGCTGGTAGCTATTTTTTAGCTATTTTTTCAGAAATTGCAATAAACTGAATTTTAGCTATATTGTGCTTCAATCTCCAGATCCCAATTGCAACTTTCTCAATTTAAGTTTTTTTTCCAGTTGATTTAAGATCTATTGGGGCCTTATTTCACAAAAATTGGGATTTTTTTTTTTTTCCTTCGTGCTCCAATCTCCTTCTTGACTTCCTTCTCCGAGGGCATAGCTGAGCATGCCCCTAGAGGGAGACAAGAAAAAGACACCCGCACCTGGAAAAGAACAAAAGTTCAACCCGCAATCTCCGATATCCACTCGCGGTAGGCCAGCACCCAAGTCCGTTAGTCCCAGGGTCAAAACCGCGACTTTCACTCCGAAACCAAAGGTTTTGCCATCGACCAGTTCGAAGACAACTCCTAGGTTGGTCATTTCCCGACCAGTGACGCGAGCGTCTAGTGAGTCTTCTCTATCGAGAAAATCCGAGAGTCCCTCCGCTGTCGGGACTGATTTCCTCCGCGTCACACGCTCTACCACAAAGAGAATGGCATCCTCTGAACAGCCGACGCCCGCAAACGCAGCGTTGCATAAATTCATCGCCGTCAGCGATCGCGTAAGCCTTTTCGAAGCGAAGATCAACACTCCAGATCAAGCCTCTCCGTCCCTACACACGTTACAAGTCCGTCTGCAACAGGTGCGAGCCTTATGGGACAAAGTGGAAAGAGAGTACGAAACATGCTCTGACCTAATGGCCCAAGAAGGATCCCTAGACACAGTGCCTATTCTCCAGGCCAAATATGACTACTGCTACTCAGTATACGAGTCATGTGCAGCACAAATTGGCGAAACAATCGACAGAGCAACGCCTCAAGTCGCGCAAGCACCCTCTCAGCCGCTAATTTCGTCCGGCTGCCGCTTACCTCCATGCGACACGGAAGTCTTCGATGGCGACTACCTCCGATGGCCCACTTTCCGGGACCTATTCACGGCAATTTACGTAAACAACCCCAGGCTGACTCCGGTCGAGAAGCTATTCCACCTCCTTACCAAAACAAGTGGCGAAGCAAAAGCCATCGTGGCGAAATCTCCTCTCACGAATGATGGTTTTGCTTCGGCTTGGGAGGCGCTTCGAGATCGGTTCCAAAATAAGCGACTTTTAGTCAACAGCCAGCTCAAGCTTCTTTTTAACTTGAGCTCAATTTCGCAAGAATCTGGTCATGCTCTAAAAGAGCTACAATCCACGATTCAGGGGTGTTTAACAGCACTAGAGCATTCCCAGGTATCCACAGAAAACTGGGATTGTATCTTGGTTTTCCTTTGCGCGAGCAAACTGCCCAAGCAGACCCTGTCCTTATGGGAACAGTCGCTAACTGCCAAATCCGAGATCCCAGCTTGGGAAGAAATGAATGCCTTCCTGAGCGAAAGGTATCGGACATTGGAAGCCATCGAAGATATGAAACCGACTCAGGCGGTTCCAAAAAGGCTTCAATCCTTCGAGACAAAGGTCAGCACCAAACAGAAAGGGTGTGACATATGTTCTAAGGAGAACCATCCGGTACGATTGTGCCCGCGCTTTCTTCAAATGTCTGTTGACTCGCGCTCCGGATATATAAAAAAGAAGCAGCTATGTCTGAATTGTTTTGCCAGAGGTCATCAGCTACGTGACTGCACAAGCATGCACAGCTGCTTTACATGTAAGGGCAGGCACCATACGCTGCTGCATCGCAGCCCCCCAAATTCCGAAAATGCGAGTTCCTCAACCTCGCCCCCTACACAGCAACTTCCGAGACCCTCTAGCAGAAATGCATCGGCAAGCACCTCAGCGGTGCAAAATTTCTTCGCGTCCGGCACTTCAGCCGTCCTACTGAGCACAGCGATGATAGACGTGTGCCATTTGGGGACGAACTACCGAGCCCGAGCCTTAATCGACTCGGGATCCGAGGCGACGTTCATTTCAGAACGCCTGTTCAACCTTATCAAGTTGCCATTCCGCAACACCCGGACCCAAGTCTCCGGGTTAAATCATTCGGTCTCCGCGAAATCCTCGAAGCTGTGTCACTTCGGGATTCGCTCTCCGACTAAGCCAGGTCTACAGTTAGACACTGAAGCGTACGTCCTTCCGGAGCTCTCAGGCAAACTGCCCTCCTATCCGATCCCTCGGAATTCTTTGAAGGACCTGCCCGCACTCCGCTGGGCAGATCCTACCTTTTTTGAGAGCTCTCAAATTGATGTACTGATCGGGGCTGACATTCTACCATCCATAATGATGGATGGCACCCGACAAAATATTTGCGGCTCGCTCCTGGGCCAAGAAACTATTTTCGGGTGGGTGCTAACGGGGCCGATTTCCAAGGGTGAGCCGAAACGGGTCGCATCCTTCACGACCCAGGTGCACCAAACAGGCGACCCTGATTCGCTCGACACGCTTCTCAGCAAGTTCTGGGAGGTGGAGGATCTACCAGTAAAGATGGTAAAAGAGTCGGACTCCTATTGTGAAAGGAACTTCCTCCAAACGACAACAAAAGACGCAAGCGGGAGGTACGTGGTGACGCTCCCGTTCCGGGATCCCGAGAATACCGGATCCGATTTAGGATATTCAAGGTCCATTGCGCTAGCTCAGTTTCTTAGAAACGAAAATCGTTTAAAAAGAGACTTTCCATTAAAAGAGCAATATGACAGCGTGATCCAGGAGTACCTGGATCTGGGTCATATGAAAGAAGTTCCGCCGACTCACAATTCTCCCTCGTATCATCTTCCTCATCACGCGGTAGTTAAGCCCGAAAGCACCACTACAAAGCTTCGCGTTGTATTCAACGCTTCAAGTCCGTCGGCAAATGGGACCAGCTTAAATGATATTCTTCATGCTGGTCCAGTCCTACAATCCGATCTAACGATCCAGGTCCTGAAATGGCGTTATTTTCAATACGTCTTCAGTGCAGACATTACGAAAATGTATCGTCAGATCTGGGTCGATCCAAAACACACCCCGTTTCAAAGAATTCTGTTCCGAAACAAGGAAGGAGATATCCGAGACTTCGAATTAAAAACAGTTACCTTCGGGGTCAACTGCGCCCCCTTCCTCGCCATTCGAGTCTTGCAACAGCTGGCAGAGGATATCCAAGTGCCATTTCCAAATGCCAGCCGCATCATCCAGCAGCACATGTACGTCGACGACGTTCTGGCAGGGGCGAATTCCGTAAACGAAGCCCAAAGTTCAATTCGAGAGTTGCAAGCAGCCCTAAGTGCCTCCGGGTTTCCGCTACGAAAGTGGACCTCAAACAACAAAAGCGTCCTTAAAGACGTCCCGGCCGAACACCTCCTTCATAGCGAGTTCCTCGACATCGATGCCGAAAGCACGGCCAAGACGCTCGGTATTCGGTGGAGGGCAAAGTCCGACGAATTCTATTTCGTTCCTCCAGACATAGTTGTGGAGGCCTCCTATACAAAGCGAGAAGTTTTGTCCCAAATCGCTAGGTTGTTCGATCCTGCCGGGTGGCTCGCGCCGTTCATAATCCGGTCAAAAATATTCATGCAGGAGATTTGGTTGCAAAACTTAGGCTGGGACGATAAGCTTCCCACTGAAATGAGTCAGCGGTGGCAATCGTTTTTAGAGGAGTATTCCGACCTCAACCAGATCCGGGTTCCGAGATGGATCTGGTACCAGCCTGAGGTAGTCATAGAGCACCACGGTTTCTGTGACGCGTCTCAGAGAGCCTATGGAGCGGCTATATACGTCCGCGTCGAGATGGGGCAAAAGATCCTGACTCGCCTGCTTACAGCCAAAACACGAGTAGCCCCAGTCAAAACCGTCTCCCTTCCTCGGCTAGAGCTCTGTGGTGCCGTGCTGTTAACCGAAATGGTGACAGCAATCCTTCCGCACATGCCCTCCGCCAGTTCAGATATCCGCTGCTGGACAGATTCCACAATCGTCTTAGCCTGGCTACGAAAGCCTGCGTGCAACTGGACCACATTTGTGGCCAACAGAGTTGCCAAGATCACGCAGGCGACGCCAGTCGACTGTTGGGCGCACGTTCGCTCAGAACAAAACTCCGCCGATCTAGCCAGTCGAGGCGTATCCCTTCATGAATTGGCAGAAAACCATCTCTGGTGGCATGGACCAGAGTGGCTGCAAGGGCCACGAGAGCTATGGCCAGCACAAAGCGACACTCTTCCAGTGACAGAGCTAGAGCAGCGCGCGGTCAAAGTGCATTTTGTCAAGGGCCCGTCCATCGACTTTCTCGAACGTTTCTCCAAATTGGACAAGGCCCTGCGAGTTCTGGTCTATGTTCAACGCTTCTTTAAACGCTGCCGCAAAGGTTCGTTCTTGCCCAGTTCACGACCTACGAGTGAAGAGATCCGAGAGGCAGAACGAACTCTGACCTCCATTGCGCAGCGCAGAGCATATGGCCAAGAGCTTCAGCATCTGACCGAGAAAAGGCCTCTTCCAGTGTCAAGTCCTTTGGTGACTTTGTTCCCGTTCATTGACCAACACGGCCTTTTAAGAGCGTGCGGCCGTCTCACTGCATCCAAAACCCTGCAATATGATGAACGTCATCCGATTCTTCTCCCCTATGACTGTAGACTGTCGCGCCTCATCGTCCAATTTACTCACCAGATTACTCTTCATGGCGGTAGTCAATTGATCGTACGCCTGATCCGAACCAAGTATTGGATTCCTAAAATCAAGAATCTGGTGAAGGCTGTGGTCAATCCGTGTAAGATTTGCACGATTTACAAGAAGAGACTCCAAACACAGCTGATGGGCGACTTCCCGACAGATAGAGTCTCCTTCTCGAGGGCGTTCACCTACACGGGTATCGACTATGCCGGCCCTTTCGAAATAAAAAATTATACAGGGAGAGCGTGTCTCATAACGAAGGGATATGTCTGTGTGTTTGTGTGCTTTTCCACGAAGGCTATCCATTTGGAACCCACTTCCGATCTAACAACCGAGAAATTTCTAGCGGCCTTTGCTCGTTTCGTAGCGAGGCGCGGTTGTCCTCAGCGGGTCCATTCGGATAATGGTAAAACCTTTGTGGGGGCGGCAGCTTTGATTTCCAGGGACTTTCTCCAAGCCATCCAAGAGTCCGTGACTGATGCATATAGCCACCAGGGACTCGTATGGCGGTTCATCCCACCAGGGGCTCCAC
This sequence comes from Drosophila simulans, assembly GCF_016746395.2. Classification (NCBI taxonomy): domain Eukaryota; kingdom Metazoa; phylum Arthropoda; class Insecta; order Diptera; family Drosophilidae; genus Drosophila; species Drosophila simulans. The sequence goes on from NC_052522.2 coordinate 23,243,657, forward strand.
ATATGGGGGGTTTGTGGGAAGCAGGGGTGAAAAGCTTCAAAACCCTGTTCCTTAAATCGACGTCAGTCCGCAAATATACATTTGAGGAGCTGGCGACGCTTCTCGCTAAGATTGAGGCTTGCCTCAACTCTAGACCCCTCTCCCCTATGTCCGAAGATCCCTCAGATTTGCTGGCCCTCACACCAGGCCATTTCCTTATTGGAGGGCCGTTGCTTTCCACGGCGGAACCCGAGATAAAGGGCGAAGCCAAGTCGATAATAAATCGATGGCAACACCTCAAGGCACAACATCAGCAGTTTAGTGCACGGTGGAAAGAGGAGTATCTTAAGGAACTCCATAAACGAAGCAAATGGCAATTTCCGACCAGGAATCTCCAAGCCGACGATATGGTAGTTGTCAAAGAGGACAATCTACCACCGAACGAATGGCGGCTCGGCAGAATCGTTTCTGCCTTTCCAGGAGCCGACGAGCGCATTCGAGTCGTCGAGATCCGTACGTCTCGCGGCACCATAAAACGCCCTGTCCACAAAGTTATTCTGCTACCGATGGAGGACAAAGAGTCCTCCGTTCCTAGGGATTAGGGCACTTCCCCCATTCCGGGGCCAAAATAGTAGTCGGCTCATACTAAGCTTCTTCATTTCTTTTATTGGCAGACTTACTCACTTCCTCCAATAATGGCTCCTCGTCCTCGTGCCACCCAGTCGTTGGAGAGCAGACGTACTCGAGGTATTAAATCCTACCGCTGCCGAGTCTGCTCTGGAATCCATCCTCTTCGAAAGTGCACGAGGTTCCACAAACTGAGCGTTGAAAAGCGCCTTCGGGCAGTACTTATTAATAAGTACTGCTCGAACTGCCTCGCCCATCAGCACTCAGGAGGAGACTGTCGCAGCCAAGAGGGATGCAAGAAGTGTGGAGGAGACCACCACACCCTACTCCACATGCACGAGGTCCTCCCCGCTCCGAACCCGGCAGCGCTACCAGCTCCGACGCGCAGAGAGCGCCATCCCGCTGCACCTCGTCCGGTCCGGATTTCCCGCACTCCGCCACCAGCCCCAGTCGCCAACAATCGCCCGCGTCAGCAGCAGCAGAAGGCTGTCCCCATACTGCCTACAGCCATCGTCGTGCTGGACACGGGCTCGAAGACCTTCGAGACCGGGGCCATGATCGACCCATGCATGCCGGTGAGCAGCATCGACCGGTCGTTAGCGGCTGCGTTCCGGCTGCCCATCACTCGGCTGGGAAGCAACGAGATCTGCTCGGTGACACTCCGGTCCCGAACCAGCACCTTCCGACTCACCGTCGTCCTGAAGATCGAACCCAGCCTAAGGATCCGGACACCCATCCGAGCTCTGAGCGACGCCGCCAGGGCCAAGTTTGACGGTGTTCGTCTCGCGGACGAGCGCTTCCACCGGCCGGCCTCCATCTCCCTCGTGTTGGGATCAGATGTATATGCCAATTTGATCCAACCGGGGTTCCTAAAAATTGAGGATGGGTTGCCCGTCGCGCAGAACACGGTGTTCGGATGGACCGTTTCTGGAACGTGCGCGAAATGAAGAGGACGATCCTGATGTCTAGCCGGCCAGGGATACCTTTGCCTACGCAAGGGGGGGGAGAATGTTCACGCCAGAAGGGCGCAAACAGTTGAGCGGCAGTGTAAGCGGCCAATGCTTGTACTCGAAGCTCCTCCACGGCTCGCAAGCACCGCTGCTCGCGCTCTCCTTCTCTTCTCTCGCTCTCCTCCCTTCCCGCAAGGTATTCACCACTCCGCGGTCCCGCGTTATTTCTACTGTTAGTGTTAAGGTAGTTGTAATTTACCAGTGCGTGAATAAAGAACGAAAGGTTGAAGTCAACCCCGCGCGTTTTTAATTTCGGGAAAAATTTCAGCAGCCGCCGCAGCAACCACAACCAAAGGAATCTTTCCGCCCACTGCATTTCAGTAAGGAAAAGGAATATCATGTAGGGCAAGTAGTTTATGAAAAGAAATAATAAAAAAAAGAAATAAACTAAAAAGTAGATATAAGAAACAGGTTGTTAAGGGAAACTTACCTTACAAAATAATAATCAAAAGTAGAAACAGAATTATTCACAAAGACAATATTAAGTTTTAACAAATATTATATTTCTTTTAAAATTACAGAAAATAAATGACTCAATTGAAAACAATAACCAACAATTTATTATCAATTCCAAATTGTTTAACGAGATAAAATCACTTTCCGATCAAGAATTGTTAACATTTGACTTGCAAAACATAATTCATACTATTACACTGGCAAAAATTGATGTATTTAACACAAAAATGTTAAATAATGAAGACATTAAAGAAATATTAAATCTCCAACAAAATTATTGCAGATCTAATGGATATCTCCGTATTCAAAATTGTACTAAATAAATAACTTTTAATTATTTATATCTACTACTCTGTAATAACAAATAAATGCCAAATTTATTATGCCAGATCCATTTCACATAATGTAGAAAATTCTAATAAGTAATTATGTCGCAAAATGCGAAAATACTTTCTATGAAATATCCAATATTCAGAACGAACTTATTAATAACTATAGTGCTTTAAGTAGAGATAAAAACTGTTGTCTCGCTTACTAAATGAAGAAAAATCAATTAGCACTATAATACGAGAAAAAAACAAGAATATAGATATTATTCAAGAAGGTGCCATTCTAATAAATGTAAATAATATTGTAAACAATTCGCATTTAATCTTCATATGATTATGCCATTCCTGTATTCATATATGTGGTTGTACCTGGGCCTTCAGAAATCGAGTATCGTATAAAACTTGGATTGAAGTCCAGCGATTATATGCCCATTAGTGTTACAATGTTTTGGCTGCTATTCTTTATAGCCGTACTGGAGTACAGTGGTCATTATGCACTTACCCATCATCATTGGATGTCATGCAAATGCACATCACGTGCTATGGGGCTGCAGCGACGTGAACCAAAGAGGTGATCACTCTTAGTGTTGGGTCATGCAGCCGCCAAAACTGTGCAGTAGACTAATCACATTCTTTAATATTATAAGTCAAATTAATCAGTGGTAGCAGTTGCGATGCCCATAGTGCAAACCGCTGCTCTCGCACGCATTTATCTGTACGGCGCTCATTCCTTGTTTGTTGTTGTTAGCCACCTACGTTAAGCTTGGGCGCTGCATTTCGGCTGCCTGCCCGCCAGTTGCCAATTCTTCGTGTTTCGGAAAAGACTAAACTTACGCATTCGATTATCGCTCTCGTAAAATAATAACTATTCGCAAAATAAAAACTGTCGTTATAAAAGCAAACTTTCTTCGGTTTTATTATTCGCAACAGCTATTGAAAAAGCTCAATAGCTAAACATTTGGTGACCCCGACGTGATTTTGTTAATTTGCATGCATTAATTAATGCACTTATCCCGTTAATAAATAAATATAAATATATTAAATCGCAATCGGTTGGACAAGTGAGTGGAGATTTCGGTGATAGTGGCTGTGTTTAAGCGAGCTAGAATTGCATATATACATACATTGCTACATATATCGTTGCGTGCATTGACCCCGCTTGCATTTTCGGCATCTATTTTGTGCTCATCTTCCCGCTGAACCGAATCAAAGGCGATTTGTTGCTATGCCCGCTGAAGGTGAAAAAAACAGGGTGACCTTTTTAAAGCGCAAAGCCAATGCGCTGTTCAGCAGGTTGCAGAGGCTACAAACGTCGCTGTCTAATGAGACGCTTAGCGGATACGACGAACCCACTCTTACGGTGAGGCTGGAGCAGATTGATGAGCTGCAAAGTGCCTTCAATGTTCTGCATACAGAACTGGAGGAATTGGATTTCGACGAAATTGGCAGTGAAATGAGCGAGTCTTTTGATGAATTCATCGTTGAATTCAAGGCTAGTGTGCGCGCGGAAATAGCCAAACGCAATGTGCATTTCGCGCCGCACTCAACGCTTGCGGAAGGTGTTGTGCCCCACCAGTGTAGCGGTCCTCAAACGCAGCCGCGGCCGAGGCCGATGCCGTTGCCGCCTGTGCAGCTGCCAACGTTTGGCGGAGGCTACGCAAACTGGGCGGATTTTTACTCCGTGTTCACGAGCATAATCGACAGCCATCCGGACCTCTCCAACATTGAGAAATTTTAACATCTGCGGTCATGTTTGAGGGATTCAGCGCTGGAAACTATCCGATCGTTGGAGATTTCAAACAGCAATTACGAAGCGGCTTTAGAGTTGCTTCAAAAAAGGTTTGATAATCGGCGTCTCGTTTTTCAGGCGCACATCACCGAGATTCTGGGTTTAAGGGTAGTACGGAATGGTTCAGTGGCATCGCTTCGGGAATTGTCGGACAAATTTAACGCTCACATTCGCGCGTTGAAGGGTTTGGGCACCACTGAGCAAATCGCTGGCTGCATCATAGTTCAAGTGCTGCTGCAAAAGCTGGATGCGGCGAGCCAAGCTAAGTGGGAGGAGCGCTTGGAGGATCCGGTCATTGCCAACCTTATTCCGTCGTGGGAATCGATGGCTGCATTCCTGGAACAGCGATGTAGGACTTTGGAGGCCGTGGATTGCGCCATGGCAACCTATGCGCCAGGCGTTCAGGTGGACAGAAATCGTTCGACGCTAGTTGCTACCACCCAAAATTCTCTTGGTTGCATGCTGTGCCATAGTGCAGAGCATGCCATATATCATTGCCAGCAATTTAGAGACTTAGCGCCAGTAGATCGTCTGCGCGAGGCAAAGAGACTAGCACTATGCCTAAATTGCCTAAAGGCTGGTCATCAGCTACGGCAATGCAGCTCGAGCCGCTGCCGCACCTGTGGAATCAGGCATCATACGCTGCTCCATCTGGATGGTCGGCCTTCCTCGCAGCCACGTGTTCCGGTGTCTTCAAGCTACCACACTGAGCCTTCTGCCCCGCTTTCGAATTCGTCTACTCTAATTGCCCAGGATCTCGGTAGTGACCTTGTGCTGCTAGCCACTGCAACCGTTCTAGTGCAGAATCGATCGGGACTGTTCGTTCCCTGCAGGGCCTTGCAAGATTCTGGCTCTCAACTGCACTTGGTCACCTCTCGGTTTGCAAATCAATTGCAACTTAAGAGGTCGAGGTCGTCCGGCTCCGTCACTGGAATCGGGCATTCCAATTTCGCGACTGATGGATTCTCGGTAGAAATTGCGGTTCGGTCTGTCACTTCGGACTTCTCAACGAGCATAACAGCAGTTATCGCTCCCAATATCACGGATCGCCAGCCAAGTGCTAATGTGGACATTGGGGACTGGAAGATTCCAGAAAACCTGCAGCTCGCCGACCCGGAATTTCATAAAGCTCAGCGTGTTGACATGTTAATAGGAGCTAGCCTGTTTTATGAGCTGCTGTGCGTGGGTCAGATAAAGTTGTTGCCAGGACTGCCCCTGCTTCAAAAAACTCGTCTGGGCTGGGTTGTGTCTGGAGGCTGCGCGCGCCCTTGCGGTAGCGCCTTAATAGCTTCACGCGTTCCTTCTTCAGCCAGCAAGGAAAACATATTTGTGGAAAATAGGGTTGCTGCCATTCAGGAGCTGACAGATGTCACGGCTTGGCGTTACGTTCCAACAGCTTTAAATCCTTTAAATCGGCTGACATCTTATCCAGAGGATCCCTGCCGTCTGAGCCTAGCTAATCGTCATTCTGGGCGCATGGACCCGCCTATCTTACGGAGCCTGCAAGAGATTGGCCAACAGCTGTTTGTCCTGACAAAACAATTATTTCGCATTACCATGAAAGCGATCTTCATGCCGAACCTCGAGCGCTTCTGGATGCAAGTCGATCCCAATATTGGCCTATTGGGGGGAGGAAGACGGTTACCAAGGCAGAGAACTAGCTGTGTCTGCTTCCCCTTGAGGACTCTGTTGGAAGCCAAGCTTCCAATGGGGGGAGGATGTTGGGTCATGCAGCCGCCAAAACTGTGCAGTAGACTAATCACATTCTTTAATATTATAAGTCAAATTAATCAGTGGTAGCAGTTGCGATGCCCATAGTGCAAACCGCTGCTCTCGCACGCATTTATCTGTACGGCGCTCATTCCTTGTTTGTTGTTGTTAGCCACCTACGTTAAGCTTGGGCGCTGCATTTCGGCTGCCTGCCCGCCAGTTGCCAATTCTTCGTGTTTCGGAAAAGACTAAACTTACGCATTCGATTATCGCTCTCGTAAAATAATAACTATTCGCAAAATAAAAACTGTCGTTATAAAAGCAAACTTTCTTCGGTTTTATTATTCGCAACAGCTATTGAAAAAGCTCAATAGCTAAACACTTAGAATTTATCTTCAGTAATAATCTAGAAATCCTAATGTTCCGACATTTGTTACTAGGGTTAGATCTGAGGTTCTGAACATTACACTTTCCAGCAGATCAGTGGCTTCGCGTATAAGCGAGTGGCACGTATCTCCTAAGGAGTCACTGTCAGATCACAAAATTATAATCTAGATGTTGCGAGCGTAAGCGAAATCCCAGGAATACGAACTGGGAAGGGTTCAATGCCTCCTTACAGCGAGATCCAGTTACTGGGGTAACCGGGACACTCCGTACCACTCTAGAACTGGAGGCCGCCGTAGAAGACATTAACTCGTGTCTTACCAAACGCGTTCAGAGAAAACAGCTCCCTTGGCCGAGCCAAGACGGATAAAGATGGTCCATAATGGAACGACCAATTGGAGAAATTGCGGGAAGCGACCAGGCGTCTCTTTAACAAAGCAAAAAGAGAAGAACTGGGATGCCTACCTGAATAATCTGACCATGTATAACCATGAGATCATGAAAGCCAAACGAAGGAATTTTAAATGAAAGCCAAACGAAGGAATTTTAAAACATTCTGTGAGGCAATAGTATACACATGTGAAGGCGCTAGACTTCACAGAACAATCTCCAAAGGGGTGCCAGAATCAAATCTGGCACTGCGAAAGGAGGATAACTCCTATACTATAGGAAGTAAGGAGAAACTTGAGCTTTCCGGGAAGCACGCTTCAAACGGATGGGAATTCCCTAGTAACGGCACAAAGTAGACCGCGTGCTACCGACTGGGCCAAAGCAAAATCAATAGTAACAACGGAGAGATTAAGATGGGCAATTGGTACATTCCAGCCCTACAAATCTCCGGGTCCAGATGGCATTCAGCCAATCCTGCTACAACGAGCGCTAAATCAGCTCGCAGTGCCGATCAGGAAAATACTGATCAACATTAGGACACATACATACTGCCTGGAGTAAAGCAAATGTGGTCTTCATTCCGAAAGCTGGAAAGACATCACTGATCCGAAGTCGTTCAGACCCATCAGCTTGACATCGTTTTTGCTAAAAACGTTGGAAAAGCTAGTGGATGTCAGCATCCGCTCCAACGGACGCAACATGCCTACAGGGCGGGCATTAAGGATTCACTGACTCATAAGGAAGTGGCGTTATGTGCCTTCTTAGACATACAGGGTGCTTTCGACAATACCTCCCATGCGGCTGTCAACGCATCCCTGGCAAAAAGAGGACTAGATGCTGCAACCAACAGATGGATAAAGGCACTACTGGCATCAATGCGTGACATGGCCACTATAGGAGGACAGTCGTCCACAGTATCTACCACAAGGGGTTGCCCTAAAAGGGGTATCCTCTCGTCTCTCTTGTGGAGGGGTATACTTTGGCGGGGTATACAAGGCTATGCTGACGATATTGTCATTATAGCCAGAGGTAAATATGAGGAAACACTCTGCGATATCATACAACTGGGCTTCTATATGACCAGCGAATGGTGCAAGGGAGTAGGCCTGAGCCTAAATCCTAGCAAAACTGTTATTGTTCCTTTCACAAATAGGTACAAGCTACAGAGAATGAAGGCAATAACACTGTCATTGTCGCCAGAAATGAAGTAAAGTATCTTGGGATAACCCTTGACTCCAAACTTAGCTTTAAAACTCATATCGATAAGTGCACAAGAGCACTTTTTACGTATAGAAACATTGCTGTTAAGTCGTGGGAAACCTCACCACGCATAATAAGATGGCTGTACCTCATGGTAGTCAGACCCATACTAACCTTTGGGGCAATAGCCTGGGGTGATAGAGCACGCCTTAGAACCACTTAGGCAAAACTCCATAAGCTGCAAAGAATGGCCTGCATATGCATGACAGGAGCAATGCGTACCTGTCCCACTGCAGCCCTAGAAGAACTAATGGAGGTGAGGCCGCTTCATATCGTCATTGAAATGAAACGGAAAGCCACCCTTATACGAATTAAGGGATACACACGGATCCCTCACCGACGAGGGAATTGGGCTGGGGGTTGTAGGCCTCAGGTTACAATACCACAAATCAATGGGCAGACACATCAGCATTTTTTCTGTGCTATTGGACGCTGTGCGGTGTTTAATCTGCAAAGGAACTATGGTGGCAAGGACATTGCTATACTGTCTGATAGTCAAGCAGCCATAAAGGCGCTCAGAAAAGCTAAGATAACATCTAAGCTAGTAAATGAAGTGAGGACAGCCCTAGACAAACTAGGAGCTGACAACAAACTCACAACAAGGCGGGTCCCGGGACACAACAACATCCCGGGAAATGAGCTAGCGGACAACCTAGCCAGGAAAGGGGCAGAGAACCCACTAATTGGGCCCGAACCCTTCTGTGGTGTTGGACACCACAGAGTGCGAGGCTTACTGAAGTCACTAGAGGAAGAAAAACGTCAGTCCTTCTGGGAACACCTACCAGGACTTAGGCAGTCTAAGATTCTCCGTCAGGAACATAACCATAAAAGACCTTAATGACACATGGGAAAAACACCGTGCGCATTTTGAGTGGCCTTCTTACGGGGCCGGCTTCAAAGCCATTTGTACAAAATTGGCATTACAGACAGTAAACTCTGTCGCTTCTGCTGCATGGAGAAGGAGAACTCTACACATATTTAATGTGAAAAATTTCTGTAGTCTATCCTTATGAACTTTTGTTTCTTGTTCTTATCATTCTTTATTTTTATATTATCATTTCCTATAACTTCTATGACCTCAAATGGTCCTATTTAAGACTTATGGCCTGTTTCAATAAATACGTGCTGTAGATCGTCTCATGTTAAAACAGTAAACGAAATATGGAAGCCAAACGTTCCAATCTGTTTTGGGTCACCATCCAGACCTAGTCTATCGATCGACCCTTCAGCAACGTAGCCAGAAACTTTGTACAACAAAGTTGCACTTCTGCAATACGGAGAGCCGGAGTCAGTGGAATCGTCGCTGCAATATGAAAGCACATGGGGCCGACGCATGATCGACGGAGGCTACTTGGGACCAGCAAGCAACCACAACATGTACAACCAAATATTGTTTAAGTAAAGCTATTTCATTCTCACAATAACGAAACAATAAAGTTATTTAAACCAAACCAAACCTTCTGGTATTCTAATAGAACTTTTCCTCAGGTAGTCCCTCGGAACGGATGTATTCGTTAAAGGTTTTATGGCTTCTTTTTACTGTTCCCGTTATCTGGTAGCGTTGTGATGTAGAAGTTATATTGTCTATCTTCAACAATTTAGAAAAAATATTTCATTTAAAATAGAGTTTTTATATTCTGTTCACATGGGTGTAATGAACGTCCTTATTGGACCGTACTTCAGAATAAAAGATTCAAATAAAGCTTTTGCCATAGTTGCGTTTATATTTGCAATTGGCCACAAAATATTTTGTAAGATCACATATTAAAGTTCCAACGTAATTGTTGCCATTTTCTGATAACGGAGCAATTGTGTACTATCACTCTATCGAAATCTGAATTGCTGCCAATTCTTGCTCTGTGGGGCTCTTATTACTTTCACCTTTTATGAATGTGAAGTTGGAGTATGCTACGGTTTTGAGTTAATACTGCTCCACACTCTTGTTTGCTTGCATCTGTCGTTATACTAACTTCTTTGGTAAAATCAGCATATTGTAATAATGTGGGTTCTATTAGTTTTGTTTTTAAGTATAAGATTGTGTTTTGGCATTTAACTGTCCATTCGAAAGGGACATTCTCTTCAAATATTCTTATTGTGTGCCGGGAATAGACGGCAAAATGTTTGATAAAACTTCTATGATAGTTGCAAAATGCAACGAAACGTCTAGCACTGTCCGCATCATGGGCCACTGGGTAGTTTGCAATGACATCATATTTTTTTTCATCCGGAAGTATTCCCATATCTGCGCATATGTGAATTTAACGTGATGCCTCTCGGCCTAACCAACGCTCCAGCTACCTTTGAGTGCCTAATGTATGTTCTCTTCTCCGGTGCTGCTTGGAATCCACACTGGTTTTCAGAAGCTAAACGAGCCTTCGCATGGTCACCAACGGTTCACGATACCTTCGAAACGCTAAAAGTCAAACTCACGTCACCACCTGTTCTAACATTCCCGCCCCGGAGGGGTTAGGCAACCATGGTGCAAGCGCTGTGCTGAGTCAACATCTTCTCGACCAAAAGCATGTATAATCACAGCAAATCGTTTAGTGCGGCGAAACGCAACTACTGTGTCACTCGGCGAGAACTGCTAGCCGTGGTCCTACCCACTAACCATTACCCAATTTGTCGAAAATTCACAATACGCACTGATCACTGGTGCCTCCGATGGCTGTCTAACTTTCGAGAGCTGGGAGGACAATCAGCTTGATGGATGGACCGATTCCAGCAGTACGACGCGGACATCCAGCACCGCACCCCTTTCTCGCCACCCTTTCGGTAAATGTTGCATACGTACCGAAGCGGAACAAATTGACTGTCAGAAGGTCATGTTCTTAAAAGTCCTATTGCCTATTGCCTTTGCCTACTACTGTGCTCGGGAACCGCTATATGGCGCTATACCGCCTTACCCAACACAACAGCGCCATAGCGTGCGTTCCTTTCCTCCTCCACTCGGATCAAGGTCGCAACTATGATTCAGAGGGATTTCAAGCCTGTCTTCGTCTGTTGAACCTATAAAAGACTACTGCCTCAATCGGACGGAATGGTTGACAGGTATATGCCGACCCAACTGGACTACTTACTGGGACGAGAATTCTGTCTCCCAGCGAGTTGTTGTACTGTCGACCAACCCCAGGCCCGGAAAACTACCCGGCTTACGTGGAGCAACTGCGGAATCGCTCCGGCTGGTAATAAACAAGTTTCGCTGTGACCTGCGATTCTACCCGGTAGAATTCGCAGTGGGAGAAGGGGTTTTTCTGTACTCTAACGAAAACCGCCCAGCCTAGCGCCACCCTTCCGGTGGACTTTCAATACTAGCCCGGTGGAAATAAGTGACGGAATACTAAGACTCTCTTGTAAATGTTTTCTTTCTCTTCGCTCTTTTCGTTGCCTACAATAAAGTTGAGATATAACCCGAAAACGACCGTGTGGCCGATTCAAGTTCTGGCGAGGGTTGGGGTAGGGGTAAGTTCCGCTCGGCTTTCCTTAGCGCAGGTACTTCCTACGCCGAAAAAGCGTTACAATATTTTATTATCCCATGCTGATCAAGTTCAATTTACTGAAAGATAACTCAAAGGCCGCAATGTATGTATGTACATATAATCTATAAACGATCATAGTATATATGTAAAACTGATTCTGTGTCAAAAATTCAATTATTGTTTATAGCATTACAAATGCAAATCTTCATATCCAAGATTATCTTACCTCCTTGCTCATCCAACATAACAATACTTCGCATTCCAACTTCCGCGCTCTAAATAGAAATACATTTGCATTTTGAAATCATTAGAATTTCAAACATAAAATAAAAACATGAGAGAATTCTATAGTCGAGTTTCCCGACTATGAAATACCCGTTACTCATCCAGCGCGAGCGCACACGAGAAAATTCAACATTCTTGTAGACATATTTGACAAGTTGACAAAAAAAATAGTCAAATTAAAAAACTTTGAGAGTTTTGGGCAGTTTGAAAGCGGGAACAATATTATTGTTAGCATATCAATATAGTTAGTGTCAAAAAAATTGCTAGCATATAGATAGAAATTGGAAAGACAAAAATTTAAATGAACAAAATTCAAAACACTTTTCAGAAGTGTTACTTGGCAGTTTTGGACGATAACGTGGACGTGGTAAATAAATTTCTTGCATACACATTGAATTGGGCAACACTAATAAAATGAAAAAAAAAAATTCTCAAAATGTGGGCGATTTCTGAGCGTTAAAGTTGCAAATCTTTAAAAATTTACAAGGCTTATCAAAATAACAAATCATTTTTCAAAAGTATGGTTTTGGGCGGCTTGTGGGCGTTAGAGTGGGCGAGACAAAATAAAATGTACAAGACTAAAAATAAAATGAAAATCTACCAAAACGTATTCCAAAACTGTATGAGCGGCGGACGTTACCAGATCGACTCGGCTATTGGCAAGTGGGAAGCGCTTCCTCCTACATATTACATACTTTTCAAAAATTACAGTATACCGTTATATTCTTCGAGTAACGGATATAAACAACGGTGCCATTTTAAATAATATTAAAATAAATAAAATGTACATGCGTACTCACAAAAATAAAGCCGAAATTGAGAATCATGGCTTAATGTGAGTTAAGGTCATTTGCGTTAGGCTATTTTTATTTTAATTCCTTTATACTAATTAACTACTAGAAGCTTATAATTGTTAATAAAGTACTTATACTTTATTTTAAAATGATAACTTCTTATATTAAAACTGAAAATTTTCATATTGTATAATGAAATAGTACATGGCTTAGTTTCAGTTGGTATTAGAACAAGCCCCACCGACTCATTGCTTTGTTTGGTGGTAAATTGTTAAGGATGCACATTTTTTATTGCCGAGGTAGTAATGAAGAAGGAATGGACCTTTAAAAAAAACTGAAAAATTAAAGGCAAACTTATCAAAGTGAAGTGACTGAGAATATCATCAAAGAAAAGGAGAAAGAAATACAACAATACAATCATGTCAGTCAAATGTAATCAGTAAGTTATACCTAAAGTTTTAATATAAAAAAATAACGATTGACCAAATTTAAGTCCAAAGGGTCAAAAGTCCAAAAATAATACCCTGATGAACACCCGAAATATAAAAAAAAAGGTTTACCGCTTCAATTAACTATATGCTAGTCCCGTCTTTTACATATAATGGTAGAGCGATAAAGATATAAGATATAAGAAAATGATTTCTATTTTTTCCGAGTTAAAAATTTAGTAATTTATTAAATGGATAAAAGCACACCTTCTAGTCCACCGGTCTCGGAAGAGCTGAACCGATTCGAGAAGATGAAGAAAATCGCTGGACATACTCAAGCAGAGATACGAGCCATGATTGCCTCAAGGCAATACGATTCTTTTGGCCTTTCACAAGGAAGTCTTGGTAAAACCAGCTCTGCTTCAACAGTAACTTGTACAGTTACCACTTCTCTTGCTTGTTCAACAACAACAACGTACACTGTGGGAGCTTCGACAGGTACTGCTCGGACAAGTACTGTTTCGACAAGAACTGCTTCAGTTATGTCCACAGGTTATACTACTTCACCAGACGTTGCAACGTCATTCAGAAGTATGGTTCGTAACTTGACTGCCCTGAAATGCCAGTTTTGGCATCATCAACTGCGTGAGGAAAAACCATATAGGCTGGTGGTGAAAAACATACACTCAACTGTCCCAAGAGAAGAAATAGAGCGATGCTTCACAGACAAAGGCTTCGTTGAACTGAACATCTACTCCCCAAGGAAGCCTGGCTGGAATAAAATCTTGGCTGATGGAAATGACGAAAAAGAAGCCATTATCGCACAAACTCTTTTTAAATTAGTCATGGAAACAATTGAGTCCAACAAAGCTTTTCGTGATCTAGTTCACGTTCTGATTTCTAAAAAATTATAGTCTTAAACTTAAAAATCGGATTATGGAACGCAAGAGGATTAGTACAGAAGAATGAAGACCTTCGACTTTTTCTTATTGCCCACTCTATAGACATCATGCTAATTACTGAAACTTATATGCGCCCTGGACTAAAGGTATACAGTCCTGGCTATGAACAATATTATGCCAATCATCCAAGTATCACCGCAAAAGACGGTTCTGCAATCTTCATCAAAGCCAATATTCGCCACAGTCAAAATAAATCAATAATGCGCACTGATTTACAAGTCACAAATCTCGATGTACCAACGAGTGGTGGTATTATCAAAATAGCTTCTCTGTATCTTCCTCCAAATAAGCGTTGGACTAAAAACGACTTTGATCAGCTACTGATCACATTGGGCCCCAAGTGTATAGCAGGAGGGGATTACAATGCTAAGCACCAATGGTGGGGCAACCTAAGGGCATGCAGTCGAGGAAAACGACTACAAGAGGCCATCAGAACTAGTTCTAGCGAAGTTCTAGCTACAGGTGAACCTACCTTTTACTCATCTAACACTAGACTGACGCCAACAGCTTTGGACTTTTTTATCGTAAATGGGGTGGGGAAAATAAATAAACTTTCAATTGAAACAGAAAACGATCTATCTTCTGATCACCTAATTATAGTAGCAACATTAAGCCACACTCCCCAATATAAATCCAGAAAGAAATCCTTACTAGCTTCAGTTCTCATACATCTCAAACGAAGAGCTAGACGAGAATTTTCCAGAACAGGAGACGCACGCGCCCACAACATTTACAAAAGGTTATCAAATCGTCTTAACAAAGTTCTGGTGACAACCAAACAAACAAGACCACTTTGACCAAATGCTGGAAAATGCAAGTCCTGATGCATCGACTAACTACTCGCTGTGGAAACTCACGAATAACTTTAAAAGACAAGTTATTCCAAAGGCTCCCATCAGAAATCCGTCTGGTGGTTGGTGCGGCTCCAGTCAGGAGAAGGCCGAAATCTTCGCAAGCAGCTAAAAGGATAGATTTAAGCCACTCCGGCAGAACAACGAGACTGGGTGCAAACACTCTTGGACCAACCTTTTCAAATGGCCCTTCCCACAAACCCTGTTACTTTGGAAGAGGTAGTAACGCAAATCAAAAAGCTCAAACGTAAAAAATCGCCTGGTGAGGACCTCCTAGATAACAGGACGCTCAAACTACTTCCCATCAAAGTTGTACTTTTCTTAGTCCTACTGTTCAATAGCGCTCTAAGGCTGGGACACTTTCCAAGCAAATGGAAATCAGCAATCATAACGATGATTAAGAAGCCTGGAAAGCAACCCACTGAAGTAGATGCATATAGACCCATTAGTCTTCTACCCGCGCTAGGGAAAATGTTGGAAAGGGTAATATTAGAACGCATCCTCAAACTTCCAAGCGTGAGCCAAGCTATTCCAAAGTGGCAGTTCGGTTTCCGAAAAAGTCAGTCCAGAACAGCTACACGGAATGGGAAACTTTGCTTTGGAGGCAATGGAGGACAAGATGTATACAACAGCTGTATTCATGGATATACAACAAGCCTTTGATAGAGTTTGGCATGATGGTCTTCTAAGTAAGCTTAAGACCATTTTGACGCCACAGCTATTTCTTCTCATCAAAAGCTTTCTATCGAACAGACAGTTCAGTGTGGTTGTCGATGGCGACAAATCGCCTACGCGTACAATCTCAGCAGGCGTGTGCTTGCGTCACATTCACAAAAAGGCCTTTGAACTGCTCTGGAATTTCCATGCTTGGCTCCACACTTCGACACGAGACCTTCTACAAATACCTCGGGGCGATTTTGGACAGAGGACTAACGTTTCAAAGGCATACGACTATGATCAAGCAAGCAGTACTTTCAAAGGCTGCAAAAATGTGGTGGCTCTTATCGCCGAGAAACAAACTCTCATTGGCAAATAAAGTTCGCCTGTATAAATCCATCCTGACCCCAATTTGGAAGTATGCGTTGCGAATATACGGAATTACGGCCGGAACTAATCTGAATAAAATAAGAGTTGCACAAAGTAAAGTAGTTAGATCACTATGTAACTATCCCTGGTATATGAGAACCAGAGATATAGAAAGAGATCTTAATATTCCAAAGATAGGCGATGTATTGAGGATCCATGCGGAAAGTTATATGCGGCGACTAGGTTCCCACCACAACACCCTGGCGAGAAGGCTCTTTCATCCCCCGAAAAAAAGAAGGCTAAAAAGAATCCACCCACATGATCTCCCATCGAGATTATTATAATTATTTGTTCATGGAAAAGAAATCAATTAAATATTGTTAGAATAACTTAATTTATAAAGTAATGTATAAGTTATTTATATATTGGTATGCCTATGCTGTAAAATTTTATGTAAAACCTGGTCAAGCTGCCACATAGGGGGAAGTAAACTTGTTTAATTCCAATTAATAAAATTTACAAAAAAAAAAAAATAAATAAATAAATATATTTAAATGATAGATTTTTTTTTATTTATTATCACTAACAACAGCAACGGAAATAGCATTTTTATTTCTTTGCATGTGTAAATGACTCATTAAAGACAACTCCACTTTTTTGATTAAGGAGTTCATGATTATGAATGAAATAATTATATGGTCGGTAACGTTTACTTCAACTTATTACATACAAACATTTCAACAATGTATGCTGCGAAACAATATAATTATCCCTTCGGTTTGGAGTTCTAAGAACGATAGATAAGGCTCTGGTCACGGTTAATCTCCCTATTTATGTAAATGAAGTATTCCAGTTCAGCAGTGGAAGTGTGATCGCATATATATTTTTCTGTGATATCGATAGTTATCGGTAAATAAAATGAGAAAACATTTAACAACAGAAAATGCTATAGTCGAGTTCCACGACTATTAGATACCCTTACTCTGCTAGTGTGAATGCGAACACAACATTTTTCTGGGATATTGGGGGATAAATTGGGAAATAATTTAAAAGTTGTTCAAAAATGTGGACGTGACAGGTTTGGAGGCTTTAGAGCGTTAGAGTTGGAGTGGCAAAATTTTTTTTTTTGGAAAATCGATAGAAATTTAAACGACTAATAAAATTATTGAATCTGTGTGCTGAATCTCAACCTTCTAGCTTTTATAGTTTCTAAGATCTCGACGTTCATACGGACAGACGGACATGGCCAGATCGAATCGGCTTTGATCCTGATCAAGAATATATATACTCTACATAGTCGGAAACGCTTCCTTTTGCCTATTATACCCTTCTGGCAAAAACACTAGAATAAATATATTAGCTTTTGGTGGTGGGTTTCCTCCGCATAAGATACAAAAATATCAATAAAATTTTCACACACAGGACCGGATTCTTCCTTTCCTATCTTTGTCCCTGGTCTCGGCACACATATACGCGCGCCAAATACATTCCCATTGTCGATGGACAGATATTGGTATTCAAGGAGTTTGCCTACGTGACGCACACCGCAAACAAAGACACTAGAATAATTTAATTTAATTTAGTGGAAATCTGGGATATCGATAGATATATAAAATTTTTTTAATGTGTAGGCGTGACCGTTTTGGAGCGTGGCCACCAAAAAAAATTAAAAAGTTTGGTCGTGGCACTTTCGGGCGGTATGTGGGCGTAAGAGCGGGCGTGACAACATGGGTCAACAAACGTTCGCTGCGCTTATGTATCTAGAAACTGTATGCTTAATTTTAAGATTCCAGCTATTATAGTTCCTGAGATCGAGACGTTCATACGTACAGACCGACATGGCCAAATCGACTTGGCTTTTGATCCTGATCAAGAATATATATACTTTATATAGTCGGAATCGTTTCGTGTTGCTTTTCAACGAAATTATTATAGCTTGTTACCAAAGACACTAGAATAACAAGATGCGTAACGGCCATACATTGGTTTGGCACTATGCAGCCACTTTTTTGGTGAAGGCCAAATTTGCTCTCTTTCCGCTCGCTTACGCTGAGAGCGTAAGAAATCTAAAATTAAAGTTTGCTTGCTTGTGTAAGTAAAAACAATAGACGAGAACGTGTGTATGTGTGCGTACTTGTAAGATTTTCGGGCCGAAATCAATTCTGATCGAAGAAACGAGTTTACATGTTTGGAGTTTTGTCCAATTTCGTAGCAATATAATGAACTAAAATAATAATTAAAAATTCACGCCCTGACTATTATAATTTTAAAGTTTTTTAAATTCTTTTGTTAAAATCGCCGCTCGAATCAGTTACCGTTTAAATATTTATATTTATTTATTTTTATTTTATTTATAATATGTTATGTTAATTAATTATGTGTAATATATGTAATAATCGGTACACAGGGAAAACCTCGGGGAGGCCATTACAATTGTAATGGGGTCCTATATTTATTAGACCTTTTTCTTCCCACCCACTTTTGGGTGGCTTTTTAAAAATATCAAATTGGAATAGACCAAAAAAAAATTTAACTGAAAGCTGAAGTGATTCTTTTGTGATTTGTGCAGTAGTTTAAACAAATATACAAAGTAGTTTGCATTTTTCGTCTCTGTGTTTTGTTTACTCTCCCTTTTTGTGCGTTGTTCGCAGTGGGGTTTGTTGTTTTTGCATGCACATAAACTGCTCTTTTCGCTCTCACTCTCTCTCTCTCTTTCGCTCTCCCACACAAAATCTAAATTTCTCAGCGTGCAGACTGCTCTCGTGCGGTTCTTTTAACAGGTCGCTTGAAAGTTTTGGTCTTGTGTTTTCGTGCACAGTGGTTTGATTTCAGTTAAACATGGAAACCGTAAATGTTGTCTTCTTTTATAAAAATTGTTGCCAGGTTATAAAACCTGAGCGGCCAAAAATGACTTGTTGGCTATGTGATAGAATGGTGCATACTAAGTGCGCTGGTTTTAATGGCCGTACAAGTGATGACCTAGCAAAGGGTAAAAATCTAAATTACTGTTGTGATGCTTGCCTTGTGGTTGCGAACGAGATGAAATCGTTTATGCGCCAAACTAAAGGTGGCTTGAAAGAACTGATCAACAGTTTTGGCGTAACTAGAGATAGTTTTCGTCGAGCCGATGATCTTCTTTCCGAGCTTAATTCACAGTTTAATGGCCTTAAGCTATTAGATGAATCTCCAAAGCGCAAAAAAGCCGCTGGTGGTAGGCTGCCTAAGGCTTCGCAACCACGGGCAAATGATCAACAGGACTCAACAACTGATCAGCTGTCAATCGCAGCAAATCCACATATGCTGCTAAGATCGGCAGCTAAAAAAGATTCGGAGCAATCCGATCAATCAGCTGTGGATGAACCCCACCCTGAGATTGCTAAAAATTCCGAATTGTCTGCACTGGTTTCTCAACCAGTGATTTCACCTGTCTCGATTAGTTTACCACCACAAGGGAACATTGAGTCCGGACTACCGGCACAAGTTGGCACTTCAGAAATACAATCTGCAGGGCCAAAACCCCTCGCGTTGGTTCCACTAAAGAAACAAATTTTTGATTTCCCCTGATCAAACATCGTCGGATGAATTGTCTTATATACAAGACAAAACAAAAGCCGATAATATAAAAGTGGAAAAATTTAACTTCTCTTACGCTAGGGACATATCATCTTTCAAGATAACTGTCCCAAACGAGCTCTTTTCGACCATATGCTCGGGTGATTTTTGGCCGGTATGTATGGTGGTAAAAGAGTTTGAAGCTAAGATCAAAAATAAGAAAAAGGTGCCCGTGGGAATTAAACTTCCCTCACGTGGCCAGACCACTGCACCATCCGCCTCTTCATCTTCTTCCTCTTCAAAAAACTAACTACAAAACTTACTATCTCCTATCAAAATGTTAGAGGCTTGCGTAGCAAATTAATCAAATTGTATTGTGATAGTCTTTCATTCGCATCCCATATTATAGTGCTCACAGAGACTTGGTTAAAGCCGGAGATACTTAACTCCGAAGTCTTCCCAGGTATGTACACTATATATAGGTTTGACCAAAGACACTAGAATATTTATTCTAGTGTCTTTGGTTTGACCGTCCCTCCAGACGGGGAGGTGGAGCCCTAATTGCAGTTTGATCTACCCTCGCGTCGGAGGAGTTACTTTTGGACGATTACCGTAACTCGGAATTCTTATGTGTAAAGCTGTCTTTTTCCGACAGATCAGTTTATATTACGTGCTCCTATTTTCCGCCATCTTCTGAATTCCCAGAATATCAGAATCATCTGTCCGCTATCCAGTCGATCTTGAATAAACTGTCTGACAGGGACCAATTGGTAGTTCTACGTGATTTTAATATACCTGGCACAACGTGGTCCCCAGAAAAACAATCGAATATCCTTCTCCCTTTAGCACAACATGACTTTATTGACGGCTTGCTCGACTTATCGCTGTTGCAAGTTAATTATATTCCAAATTCTCTTGGTCGACTTTTGGATCTATGTTTTGTAACAAGTCCTGAAAGTGTGTTTCTGTCCAGGGTAGTACCTCTTACTCAACCTGAAGATCTATATCATCCTACTTTCGAGGTGGAAATCGACTTAGGTACGGTATTAAAAGTAAATTCAGAGAAGACAACAAAGCGAATTCCTTGTTTTCGCAAGGCAAATTTTCGGAGGCTAAACAATTTTATAGCTGGCTTTAATTGGTCCGATCTTTTAATAAACTTAATAAAGAGTTGACACACCTAAGAAATGTAAAGTCCAGACTCTATATGAAATTTAAAAATACCGGTTCTCAGTCCATCCTTTGTAATTATTTAAGCGCTCGGTTAAACTTTACCGTGCTTAATGGTCATTGCTACAAAAATTATTTAAACGGTTGTAAGTTCCAGTTTGCACAGGATCCGAAACAGTTTTATAATTTCGTTAGCTATAAGCGAAAAACAAGTTCTTACCCTTCCTCGCTATTTTTTGAAAACACTACGGTTACATCGGATCAGGCAATAGCCGATCTATTCGCCAAGTTTTTTCAAACAACATATTCTACGTTACCTCATTCCGAACAGCCAAACTCTTATGCGGTATCTAAGTCGAATCTAATATTTTGCCCCACTTTAAACGAAAGCTCACTGCTTAACGATCTTCAGCGTGTTAAACCGGTCTATTCGCCAGGTCCCGATGGAATCCCTGACTGTATGCCCAGATTCTGTGCGGTGCCTTGTGCAAGCCTTTACTGAAACTGTTAACCTTATCTGTGTCCTTTGTCCTTTGTGATTCGTATTCATAAAAAAGGTAGCAAACTGGATGCAAGCAATTACAGAGGAATCTCTAAATTGTCGGCTATCCCAAAACTTTTTCAAAATGTTATCACTCCTCATTTGCAGCACCTTTGCAGATCAATCATATCACCGTGTCAGCACGATTTCATAAAACGCAGATCTACAACCACTAACCTCTTGGAGCTAACTTCTTTCGTAATAGAGGGCTTCAAAAATAATCTTCAAACAGATGTCATCTGCACTGACTTTAGTAAAGCATTTGACTCTGTTAATCATTACCTTCTAGTGAGGAAACTTGATCTATTAGGTTTCCCTGTTGATCTTCTAAATTGGATTTCAAGCTATCTGAACGGCAGGACGAAAAAAGTCACATCCGGTGTCCCACAAGGGAGCCATCTTGGTCCGCTTCTTTTTACCTTATTCATTAACGACCTCCCCTTAATAATAAAACATTCGCGTGTACTTATGTACGCATACGATGTTAAATTATTCCTCCAGTACAAGGACACTTCTTGCCATTTTGACTTACAATCCGATCTAGACAGATTTCAAATATGGTGCCGTGATAACATATTAGACTTAAATGGCTCCAAGTGTAAAGTTATGACATTTTGTCGTGCCAACCCAATACGCACGACTTAGACTCTAAGTGGGTGCTCTCTGGACAGAATAACATGAGTTGATGATCTTTGTGTTCATCTGGACCCAAAATTAAAATTTTCTGACCATATTTCGTCGGATGTCAATAAGGCCAGGGGTATGCTTGGTTTTATAAAAAGGTGGTCTAAGGAATTTGATGATCCTTTCTTGACTAAAACCTTATTTATTTCGTTAGTCCGTCCGCTTCTCGAGTACGGATCACCTGTTTGGAGTCCACAATACGCAGTCCACTCGGACCGCATTGAATCGGTCCAAAAAAACTTCTTACTTTTTTCCTTGCGGCGCCTAAATTGGGATGCAAACCGTATATAACCTCCTCATTCCACTAGACTATTTTAATTAATTTACCATCCCTAGCTAACCGTAGAACTATGCTTGGAACAGTCTTTATTTGTAAGCTTATTCGTGGGGATGTTGAGAGTCCCGACTTGATTAGTCGGCTTAAATTCTCGGTACCAAGTAGATTCACTAGAAACTATATACCCCTTATCATAAATCATTGTAGATCTAATTATGAGTTGCATGACCCTTACAAAGTTTTATGTTCTGACTATAATAGACTTTATCCTATTATCTGTAATCTTGACTCTCTGCCGCTATTAGAGCAATCGATTTTATCTTTTCTATTACATAATTTAGGATCTAATTATGTAATAGAAAATTATATTATATTCACATTATATTCATTTCCTCGTTCCTGTTCTCTTTTTATATCGCGTCTATATCTTCTCGCGAATCGAGCCGTACGATACACGGCAGCGCCCCTCGGTCGGTTGGGCGGGAAGTGTGGCCGTGGGACCCGTGCAATTTAAAAAAAAAAAATAAATAAATAACGCGCATTTTAAATAATAAAAATGGTTCATTTACATACATCATATTAAGTCAAATGACTTAATAAGTACACTAAATAATTAAAGCAAATACAAAGGAAATTATTATAACTACTGTAATTTGAAACATAAATTTTCCAAAAAGAAGACATTACATTGAAAAATAAATATTTCATAAAAATAATAATTATTTTTTAATTTCATAAAAAAATAATAATTTTATTAATATATAATAAAAATAATAATATTTCCTAATAATAATAAAATTCATAAAAAATAATAATACGCTCTTCTCTCTCGAACAAAAACTCGAGAGAGCCTGGAGCCACCTCTAATGTCGTTACGCATCTTGTTATTCTAGTGTCTTTGATCGAACGCTATAGTCGAGTTCCACGACTATCAGATACCCGTTACCCGGATACTAGGAGTGAAAACGAGAGAATTCAAAAATTGTTTGTCATCAACTGTCAAGAAAAAAACCAGTAAACAAATTTAAAAAGTGTGAACATTTTATGGGCGTGGCCCCTTTTAAAGAAATCTGCTTTAAGGTTCGGCAACAACTTTTTTAGCAGGTAGTATATTAGTCAAATCAGGTCACCTGGGACTACCATATCGCGTAGGAGCTTAATTTAGATGCCATTGAAACAGTTGAAGATAATATGTGACCGTGATCGACTAGAAATCAATTGCGTCTTGTCCTTCAGATATCATATAGGCACTCGACGCACGACGTTGATTGTGCTTGTTTCTCACGCAAAATTGTATATAATACATATAAACATGGATAGGCATTAATGAAGTCGGTGCAAGATTTCGAGTGCAAACAACTAACTCCAGCACAATTTTTCTGTTTCCCAATTTTACATGTAACAGTTCAAGTAGTACGAAAAAGAGAATTGATTATTACCGAACTATTGGTTTTTTGGATCTTAAGAAGAAAGTAAAAGATTTTCTTCCTAACAACAAATTTTAAAACCCTAGCATCTCAGCGGCCTTTCTATTATGCCAAATCTCGCTTAAAACAGTCAGAAGACAAATTAATATAAACTTCAGAGTGTCTGAACAATTTGCATATGAATGCGATATACTACTTAATATTCTACCGACTGTCTTATGTCTGCATTATGTAATTTTTACAAGCACACCACACACGTAAGAAAGCTGCAAGATACGTCTCAACACAAAAATTCAAATTGGAATGCATTACTGCAGCAAAGATTAAAATTATATAATTGATAAGCTCTAAAGAAAAGCTTTCTTCAAAATAAATTCGGTTCGCATGAATTCTGCCAACCAACAGAAGACTTTTGGTAATAAACTTCGGAGCTCAAGTCTGGTGTTAGAGATAGCCTAAAGGAATATTTCTAACGCTGGTCAACCATGTGGAGAAAGAGTCTAAGCAATAACCACCGATTAACTAATTGAGCTTTAGTCGTGGGGGCTCTAGCTTTTCAAGGGAAACTGCAAACCCAATTCAGACACACGACACCGAACACCAAATACCATTTTGATTTGGGAATACATATAATGGAGAATTTAACGAAGATTTGCCGTCATCGTGTTTACTTCAATTGAGCCTTATATTTTTTAATTAGATAAAATTGTAAATTTAATTTTATCAACTATCATTTTGGCGTATAGTTGGATTTCGGTATCAGGTCTTAACAGAAGAATGTTCTATCGCTGCAACCAGATGTAAAATAGATTGTTTCGTGTAATGTCATACCTAAGTAGTAATATATAATAATTGGAAATAATGCAGTTGTATGTTATAAACTGTGATACATTGTTCTGTTAGTTGTGGACTCACCTCCTTGATCATCAAGGGCTACAAGTGTTCGAATCCCTGCCTCCTTGCTCTGATGTGCAGCAAATGGAAATGTAAATAAGTTTTAAAAGTGTATAAGTTGAGATATATGTGTTAATATTGTTTATATATGTTAAAAAAATAATTTACAAGGTAAATATATATATATGTGTAAATGGATTTTTATTTTGTTGATATGCATGGAACACCAAACTCAAAAGCGGTTAAAGCGACATTCCAGCATTCAGGGGTTATATAATTCTAAACATAAAATATAATCGCCTTATAATTGTAAACATTTTCTTGAGGTTCGCCATTTTCGGAATAGTCATTTCAAAACTATTACTCCGTTTTACAACGTATAAAAACGAAAACATATGGAGTAAATATTTTAATAGACGACGTGCTTTGTGACCTAAATACCAATATGACCTTACATCAAAAAATCCTTATGTTATACTTTTATCATTGATTGGCTTTCCACCTTTGTTTTTTATCAGATCAATAGAAATTTAAAAAGACTAATATAAATATAAAAGAGAGAGAGTGCTATAGTCGCCTTCCCCGACTATCCCGGCATAGATATACCATTTTTTGGGATATCGATAGATATTGGCGTGACCGGTTTGGCGATTTAAGGGCGTGAAAGTGGTTTTGGCAACATGGGTCAACAGACTTGAGTATATATTTCTAGAATCTGTATGCCGAATCTCACCTTCTAGCTTTTATAGTTTCTGAGATCTCGACGTTCATTCGGACAGAAGGACAGACGGACATGGTTAGATCGACTCGCCTATTGATCCTGATCAAGAATATATACGCTTTATATAGACGGATTCCTTCAATTCCTTCTGCCTGTTACATACTTTTCAACGAATCTAGTATACCCTCTTACTCTACAAGTAACGGATATAATAAAAAAAAACATTTTTTAAAAACGAGTGTTGACCGCTTATGGACTTTTTAGTGGTCGTGTCAATCGTCTGAAACACGCTTCCACTAATCTGCGTCATCTTTTTTAGCCCACTCTAAAAACCGTCCAAAACTGCCACAATCAGGCATGCTCAGGTAATCGTAATTTTGTGCAATTTCGATTTGGGCAAAATCTTTCGATTTTGTTTTTAGGTGCTCCGGTTTTCGCTATTTTGATATTAAACAGTAAACAGCTGTTTAACCTATTTTCCAGACAACCGAGCGGCCAACTTACTACTCATGCTCGTAATTACTTTTTTACTCCACTTGGACCATTTAAGAAATTAAATTAGATAACATTATTTACTAACAACACTTTTGGGTTCCTTTAAATTAATTAATATTAATATTAATATTATATTCTATAAGCATTTATACCTGCATGTTTCGTTTTACCAACAGTATGGCAGTCTTCCCGATAACTTTTGTCGACGTACGTTGCCCCTTTCCAAATCAAAATTTTTTGTTGCCGACGGAACTTTTTTTTTTGTGCAATAAACATCAATAGACCACTTAGTATAAAATTTTTCCCCCTAACAAATTGACGGCTTGACGACTTGCTCGAATTATATTCGAAACCCTTTTGGTCGATTCGTGGAGCTATGTCTTATAACATCGTCATGTCATGTCAAGAGTTTTCGGCATGTGGTATGTGTCTGCAATGGTGAAGGCATTTAAGCGCTTGAGTTCGACTGCTTTTCTCCGTTCGGTTACGGTATTATAGGAACTACCCAAACCAGGGACTTATATGAGTTTTTTGCTGGCCTTATTTTCCATCCTGCAAAAGTAATTTAATTTTTTGTATATACTTTTCCTCTCATGTTGGTTCTGAGGTGCAATTGCCCGGGAAGCACAAAGAAGAAAAGAAAAATGGTCCCTTCAGACGGAGTGTGATTTTTGTCATCTTGATGTTGGTTCAGCAGAATTTCTGGGGCTTATAAAATTTTATTCTATGAAATTTTAGATTAACCCCTTATTTTGACGCATACAATATATATGGTACGTTGGACATCTAACTTAACATTTGGCTCCACAGCAATAGAGGTAAAATGTTCTTGGTGATACTTGCCTGCGGCACAGTTCGATACCGTTAAGGTTTGTTCTCAGTGGTATAATTCTCATGGATAAAGCATGTTCCTCCTCTACAGAGAAGTTCATGGTTATAATGAGGTTTATAATGAAAGAGACATGTTTCCGTAATAATTATTTTATGTTTCTGACATTAAATTTGAATTAGTTTTTGTTGCTAAGATTGTTACATTAAAATTTTAATTTGTAAGAGTGTTGTGCGCGTTACACTGTTTTTGTTCCTTTTCGTGTTCATGAATGGAAATGTACATTTCGAAATTAATGTAGGGTTTTATTATAATATTATTAATTTTATTCGTATTTTGAAGCAAATAATATGGGATATTGTAATTATTGATCGTCGTTGTCTTCTGGTTAGGTCTTCACCCTCTTCTATGTCGCCGTATTTTTGTCGCTCTCGTAGCCACAGAGGCAGACTCCCACAACTCAGTTTTTTCACGCGCCGGCAGCAATTCTTTAGACGCCGTCGTTCAGCACTTCGCTCTCGTAGCGTCGAGTTCCTCGTAGATCGTCGTTCTTGCAAATCGGTACCTCTCTTATTCGCCACTTTCATTATCTGTAGTCGTTGCTTTTCTTCTTACCGTCGTTGTCGTTGTCTATGAATCAGCTGTTTCATACTAGTGCGATTTGGGTAAACAGCCAAAAACCAATCCCACATTCGGCCATTCTAACTTAGCTTTCGACCCGAATGCTGCATCGTCATCGCTTTCATCGCCGCATGCTAATCGGCAATGGCTTCATGTATTCCGCGCACGTTGCACGTTCTCGTTCTGGAGCTTCAGTATCTTTGCCTTTACCCGTAAATGACCTCTGTCATGGGCACTGCTTATGATTCGCTTTTGCATTTCGTTGGGCACAACTACGAGCTCATCGCCAACTACAAGTTTGTACGTATGCTGTCATCGCATACCTTATTTGCATCGCTTAGAACTTCTTTCTCTCATCTCCTCGTCGCGTGCTGGCACATCTTTGAAAGCAGTACTTATTCTATCTTCTTTTATAAACATCACTGGATACCGGCTGAGAGCATCGACATGCTTCATTCTCACGCCAGATCGATGTTCAACTGTTGAAAAATATGTATTCTTGCTGAAAAAGAATCCAGCGAACCACTCTGGTGAATAAATGCGTCGCAGTCTGTTACGAGTTTAAAATGAATGCCTAACAAAAACACCCTAAACTTAGATGATTGTCAATATTTCTAACACATAGCTGCTGTATTTCCGCTGTGCATCTGTGGTCTTTTCTGACATAAAATACACAGGATGCAGTTGACCATCGTCGACGTTCTTCTATAATAGAACCCATCAATTGACGCCTCTGTATGCACTTCCGTCTCGAAAGTCTTATTGAAAATATTAGGGTTCTCAGTTAGTAACTTTTTTAAATATTAACTGTATTTTCTTCGTCCAAATCAAATCTAAATTTTGCGCTTTTCCTTGTCAACTCAGTTATAGGTCTAGCTATTCCTGCGTAATTTGGTATAAACTTTCTGAAATAGCCCGTCAGACCAAAAAAACGTTCTTTTTAAAGAACGTCTTGACCTTGGATACAGCTTCGATTTTCTCGGGAGGGGGTAAGTAAAGCGATTTTCTATAACGCGGCCCAGAAAATAATATCATCTACATAGGGGAATGCAATTCCTCTGCGTGACAGATCCCGAAATATTGCAATGACGTGGCAAAATATTCTCGCCTGGCGAATTTGAAAATCCAAAGGGTATTTCGAAAAACTGATATTGTCCTCGGTGTATCACAAACGACGTATATTTATTCCTGGATTCAGCAACTGGTACGTGGATTGTACTGAAAAATCTAACATATAATAATCTAACATCAATCAGAATTTTTTGTTTAAATTGTCCAAGTGGTTTTATTATATTGGAGTCGCGGTTACTTCCGAATCCAATTAGAACGACATTGCAGCTTTCCAGCTTCAGCTTGCCAATATCACAATAAATATCTTCCCGTATAATATTGATCTTACTGTCCATACTGAATAACGCCGTACACTTTTTATCATACCCGTTACTCGTAGAGTAAAGGGGTATACTAGATTCGTTGAAAAGTATGTAACAGGCAGAAGGAATCGTTTCTATATAAAGTATATATATGTGGGATGAGAGATATTTGATCTAACAAGGATCGCCGCACATCCGTGTTGTCTGTCATCCGGATGGATGACAGTTTGTAGGGTAAAGCCCCCTGAAGTTGGACCGGGGCGAGAAGTCGGTCTCTGACAACAGCGATGATCTCATTGGTCTTCGAGGAGGACCCATTTTTAAATGCAGAGGTCGAAGGGCGGATTTGGAGAAGTAGTTTCAACTAACGAGATCATTCTGTCAAGCATAGAAAAAAGCTGTTCCAGTTTGGAGTCCAGGTTGGTAGTTACAATAGAAGCTGTAGCGGCAGGCGAATGAATTGGATGAACAGCAGGCTGGTTGCATCTGACAACGGTCGCAAAAGACGGCCTTCCAGCGCCATGGTCAAGGG
Organism: Drosophila simulans; assembly: GCF_016746395.2. Classification (NCBI taxonomy): domain Eukaryota; kingdom Metazoa; phylum Arthropoda; class Insecta; order Diptera; family Drosophilidae; genus Drosophila; species Drosophila simulans. The sequence goes on from NC_052522.2 coordinate 23,272,532, forward strand.
ATCCGTTTATAGGACCAGAAGCGGTAGCCTTCATTCTGTAGGCATGCGATGATGTCCTCCGATGAAACTCCAGGGTGTTTGTTACGCAATACGATTTTGTATGGTCGGTCCTCGGGGAGCTGGTGATGATAAAATGCCGTGCCACCTACCTATAGGTATCCGAGGAGTTGCACTGAACAGCGCAGGTTCCTGAATTCAGTGCCTAGATGGTGTAGGAATCTTATACAAGGGCGTCCAGTTCCATTGGGAAACATCATTCTGGGTACCTTAGTGAGGGCTTCAGGGTGGGGGGGTCAGCTTGGTTAACACTAACCCGCTGGTTGTTGCGTGTTGTTTTCCTTGAGGCACGAATAAGGGCTTCTTTCGATGAACAAGGCTCATCATCGTCACTCGAGGATACCACGACCATATCGAAATCTTCTTCATTGCTTAGGGGCTGGAAGCGATTTGTGGAGTTGATTGAAGGCTGATCAGATGTTGCCTTCTTTGAGTGGAAGGCTGTGCCTGCTCTCTTGTTGTTTCTTCCCTTCCCCTTTTTTAAAGCAGACATCTTGCCATCATGCATAGGTTTGGAATCCGCTGCTGAGCTGACAAAAGAGCCGCTGTGAGTCGTGCTGACAGAAGTATACATTGCCACTTAGCGAGAAAGTGTACAGGGACGAGATGGTTGAACTTGATGATGTTATTTTGAACTTCCCCAGTTCGAAGTGACGGCCATAGCGACGGTATGGGTGGCGCGTAGATTGGCAGCCGGTGGACGACGTGTTTCGTTCGTCGGTGCAACCATAAGATGACTGCTAGGGACGCTACCAGTCCGAGTAGACAGTGTCCAGGTGTGCCGTGTGGTATTGTAATGGACGGCCAGGATTTTATCCATTGTTTGGGGGCTTTGAGGTGAAGTTTTCCTAGGCTTAATACCGTAATAGTGGTATTTCTAGTTACTTCTCGTATAGGGGGAAGGCCAAAATCCATCTGTTCCTGAAACGTGTAAGCCGTACCGACGTAATCGATACCATTAATCTGTATCCGTTCGTTAATGTATCTGATGATGACTGACCCCATTATTGAGAACTCAGAGCCATTTGTTAGAGATACCTCCTTCACATTTAACGCGAAGATGTAACCTCTTTCTGCCTCGAACACGTTCTTGATGGGGCCGGTTTACCGTACATTGCAGGAACTGTTTTCTCCGTTCAAAAGGTGTTCCAGGCATCTGTTATTCTGCGGTGTGTCAGTGTAAAAGTCCTCGTCGCACAAGAATGTATCATCCAGTTTGGTGAATTTGCGGGTCATATGATATTTCTTATTATTAATATTATAAGCTAGGTAATTTGGTGTTATTACAAAATATGTGCTATTAATTGGCAATGCAACTAGTCTGGCGAGGGTACAGGTTGTTTAAAAATTGGGACTTTGATATTAAAAATTATTTTTTTTTAATCCTGTTTAAATATTGTATTTCTTCCAGAAGGGTATCTTGCAAGTTTAATTGTTTGTAAATTCAAAAGGTATAAAAAAAAAAAAATTTGCTCATTATTTATATGGTCCATGATATTTTCGAACCGGATAAGTATTTTATTGTTAAACATTTCTTGTCTTTGGAGACTGTCATTAATGACTTCAGAATTTATTCTTTATATTGTCTAGGTCTTCATATATTTCTTTATCGTCGTTGGCATCCATATTGCCGGTAACAACCTTTACTAGACTATCCAATCCGTTAGCCAAACCACGTATGTTTTAATTTAATGGTGTAAGAGCTATGAGCTTTACTTGGGCTTGGGAGTCCGTCAAAGTGGAGTCGGGGTCAAATTTATTAATGGTCAGATGAAAGTGTTCCATACATTGTAAGTTAATTACATAGCTAGTTATTTTGTATCTCTCAATTAGTAAGGCTTTTCCTAATTCTATCCTGGTTATAGGGGTGTTATCATTTAAGTAATGAACAGTGAGTTGGCCCAAGGGTGAACCTGAAATGGTATGTTAAGGGGTAGTGGGGTCAATTATTATCAGTGTTAGTAGTTATCGATGTACGGCCTTTGTCGTGTTTGACTTGGTGAATCGAGAACCTGGGTGTAATCTTATTACGTCTCGTACAACTTCTCGGGAAATTCATTTAATTTCGTCAAGTTGTCGTTTTCATTATTGAACTTGGTTGATTATATGGGTACGTCCGTTAAATAGCTCAAAGGGGGTATATTTAGTCGCAGAATGAATAGCGTCATCATATATAATTAAGGCTTCGGACATTGTCTCGTCATGTTCGCAACTTAGTTTCTGTTGTTTTCTGGCGTCAAGTATTATTTTGTAAATCTCAGTTAATGTCGAGTGAAGCCGTTCAACGGGAGAGTTACTAGAAGATTGTTGAAAGGACGTAGGGTCAATGCAGTTCAATGTTTAATTGAGTACGGAACTTGTTGAACATATCGCTTCCGAATTCTGCTCCCTGATCATAGATCAGTTTTTAGGAATACCAAATTGGGAAATGAAATGTTTAAAGGCTTTAACTACGTTAATAAAATTCCTATTAGCTATAGGATGAGCAGCCGCAAACTTATAAAATTATCGATAATAGTAAGGTTATAATTTTTGTAAATGGTATAAATATCTATATGTAGAATGTCCAATAGTTTTGAAGCTAGTTCGGGTATTTGGTAGGTGACCTTTTGAGGTTGTCTTGTGTATTTAAATTTTAAAAATGTTTCGCATTATTTAATGAACTTAACTAACTTATTTATTCTCTCTTTCATATGTGGGAAGAACTTTTGTCGTTTTATGTCGATCCCTCGATAGTTACTATTACAGTGATGTCGGTTATAAATTTTTCGATCTCCGTACTATCAGTTATTTCGGGGAGGAGGGTCAAACATCTAATAAGTTTAAGTGTACTGTTAGCTGAGAAGTTAGTTTGGTAGGCTTATTCCACCATTTGGAAAACGTGGTCGGGGGCAAATGCCGCACATGGCTTGTTCGGTTTTAACGACTGCCTAAGAATGCTAACTACGTCGTCATTCTTAAAATTGGGTTTACAGAATTCCCTCCTTAGTTTGTATTTGGTGTTATTTTGAACAGGAGCTGAAGTAAGGTTTTACAAGATTCGAAGGCCTCTTTGAATTCGTCATCTATTATAATCGATTTATTGTTGCCCTGTTTGGAATCCACTGGTAGTGGCATAATAGTTTTCGTATGTCCACAGATAGTAAATATGTTCGAAGTTGAGTTACTGTGGGTGCATAAAGGTATAGTGGTAGTTGGGGTTTTTAGTTTTAGGTTGGGTAAATCTATTTCGGTTTTTAAGTAGGATAATGAGTCTATTCCTAGCAAGCCATCAAAATAAAAGTGAAATTTGAAAGGAAGACGGGTCGTTTTACCCGTGATTCGGAATTCGTGTGGAAATAGTATAGATACGTGTTGATAGATTGTAAAACTGTTCAGCGCCGTTTTAAGTGTTATAGGCGTTTCTAAGGTCACACAGTGTTTAGGGTCGACATATTTTGTTATTTTTGTTCGTATGCCTGTTCAAGTGTAGAAGGGGACTTTATCCTGACGAAAGTCTTGAGAGGTTCCTTCAGACCTGGCATTGAGACAAACCTCGTTGAAATGTGTTTAGTTCGCTTAACAAGTTGGCCTCACTTTTCTTGCTCGAGTAAAGGCGGATGAGGTTGCTTTTAATCTCATCCCAAACCAAGGCAGTATTCGCAAGCTCCAAGACCCTATCAATGATTTCGTTCCTGATGGTTCTCAGAGTAAGCAGACCATACGGTGTTTGGTCCGCTACTCTGATGAGCATCAGAATTTCTTCAACGCTAGTGATAAACCTTTCTCATTGACGAGGTGTATCGTTAAAGGTTGGCAAATGCTCAATAAATGCCAAGACATTTTTAAGTTTGAACGTAGTTGAGATTACTGAGCTAAAACCATTGACAGTTGCCCCTAAAGGGGATGGAGTAAACCAACTTTTTTGACATTAAGTTTACCTACTATATCATGTATGATTGCAAAATAATGAAAAATTTTCTTATTTAAGAGAGTGTATGGGTATGTATATGGTGTATTTTAAAGTTGGTGTGTGTACTTATTTCTGCGTATGGGTATATATCTTAAGTTTTATGTGTGTTCTTATTTCCGTGTGTGGGTATATATATATAGTGCATTTTAAATGTAGTGCGTGTATTTATTTCTGTATATATTCTGAACAGCCATCTAGGTCGAATCTAACCGCATACCATCCTATGCGGTATCTAGGTCGAATCTAATATTCTGCCCCACTATAAACGAAAGCTCACTGCTTGCTTAACGATCTTCAGCGTGTTAAACCGGTCTATTCGCCCGGTCCCGATGGAATCCCTGGCTGTGTGCTCAGATTCTGTGCGGAAGCCTTGTGCAAGCCTCTACTGAAACTGTTTACCTTGTCTTTGGAATCTTCACAGTTTCCTCCTATATGGAAGGACTCCTTTGTGATTCCTCTTCATAAAAAAGGTAGCAAACTGGATGCAAGCAATTACAGAGGAATCTCTAAATTGTTGGCTATCCCAAAACTTTTTCACCTTTGCAGATCATATCACCGTGTCATCACGATTTCATGAAACAGATCAACAACCACTAACCTCTTGGAGCTAACTTCTTTCGTAATGCAGGCCTTCAAAAATAATCTTCAAACAGATGTCATCTGAACTGACTTTAGTAAAGCGTTTGACTCTGTTAATCATTACCTTCTAGTGAGGAAACTTGATCTATTAGGTTTCCCTGTTGATTTTCTAAATTGGATTTCAAGCTATCTGAATGGCAGGACGAAAAAAGTCCTCTTTAAAAATTTTCTATCGTGTATTCTCCGAGGCACATCCGGTGTCCCACAAGGGAGCCACCTTGGTCCGCTTCTTTTTACCTTATTTATGAACGACCTCCCCTTAGTAATAAAACATTCGCGTGTACTTATGTACTACTTACGTGTACTACTTATGTAAGCAGAAGATGTTAAATTATGCCTTCAGCACAAGGACATTCCGCGCCATTTGGACTTACAATCCGATATAGACAGGTTTCAAATATGGTGCCGTGATAGTACCGTATTAAACTTAGATGGCTCCGAGTGCAAAGTTATGACCTTTTGTCATGTCAACCCAATACGCACGACTTACACTCTAAGTGGGTGCCCTTTGGACAGAATAACACGGGTTGATGATCTTGGGGTTCTTCTGGACCCTAAACTAAAATTTTCTGACCATATTTCGACTATTGTCAATAAGGCCAGAGGTGTGCTTGGTTTTATAAAAAGGTGGTCTGAGGAATTTAATGATCCTTACATGACTAAAACCTTATTTATTTCGTTTGGAGCCCACAATACGTAGTCCACTCGGACCGTATTGAATCGGTCCAAAAAAACTTTTTACTTTTTGCCTTGCGGCGCCTAAATTGGATGCAAACCGTATATTACCTCCTTATTCCACTAGACTATTTTAATTAATTTACCTTCACTAGCTAACCGTAGAACTATGCTTGGAACAGTCTTTATTTGTAAGCTTATTCGTGGTGATGTTGAGAGTCCCGACTTGATTAGTCGGCCTAACTTTTTGGTTCCAAGTAGATTCACTAGAAACTATATACCCCTTATCTTAAATCATTAAGATCTAACTATGAGTTGCATGACCCTTACAGAGTATTATGTTCTGACTATAATAGACTTTATCTTATTATCTGTAATCTTGACTCTCTGCCGCTTTTAAAGCAATCAATTTTAACTTTTTTAGTACATAATTGATGTACTAATATTTATTAGAAATAATTTTCATTATGTTCATTTCCTCGTCTCTGTTCTCTTTTCTATATCGCGTCTATCTTCTCGCGAATCGAGCCGTACGATACACGGCAGCGCCCCTCAATCCGTTTGACTTTGGTGTGGTTTTGATTTTTCGACGACGTATGAAGGTGTACGTTTGAGTGTAGAATGTATTAAAGAAGCTTTGGTACTTCGTTTGTTTATACCACAGTGGCATGACGATCAGCGTTTGATTTCATACCTCTGTGGCCATATTGTATGACGTTGTATATAAACAAGTACGATAGAGTATTTTGGATGTATGTGTACTCGCCGTTAGCGTGATGATCAGCGTTTGATTCCATGCCAACGTGGCGGTACAGTACGCGAATGTATTGTATTGTATTTGATATTGTATGTTTGAATATGTAAGTATATAAAGAGGCTTTGGTGATTCGTTTGCCAGCGTATGTACGTACCGATGACGTGATTCGTAGATTCTACGTCAGCGCGGCAGTACGGTACACTTGCACTTTTTAATGAAAATTATGATCAGCGGTAAATTCCACGTCAGCTCGGCTGTACGGTACACTTGCGAATGCTAGGCTTATACTTCATTTTATAAGAATTTGTTTCTAATCACTTTCAGTCGACATTTAAATAGAACTTGTTTCATTTCTTACATGTTTATTTACAGGTAAGTGATTATGATAAGGAAGGGCATCCTACTGGCTGCACCAGTGTATTCGAGGGGGGAGCTAAATTCTTTGGTGCAGGGGGATCGTTGGTGAGGTTGTGCATATATATGTGATTGTCGTTGGTAAGTTTGAGCAGAAATATATGTATAAATTAACCAGTTTCCTAGTATGTTATGTTTATAGTATTTTACGCCGGTTTCCGCGAGCCGGTGGCTTCACAATAAATACACGACGGAGTAACTTTTAAGAACTCTTTATTGAGCAGAGCAAGTGAACAGAAAGAAAAGAACTGAATACACAAATGCAAGAATTCAATTTAAGAGCTAGAATGAAAGCGAAACACATTGTTGCAGTTTCATATTCGTAGCGGTCTAATGCCTACGTTGCAGAATGCCGTTGTTGCCGTATTTCACAATCTCGCCGTGGCGGCGTTAACTTAAGTTAACTTACACAATATACGGGTTAATTGCGGTCGGTATCCTTCTCCTACATGACTTTATTGACGGCTTGCTCGACTTTTCGTTGTCGCAAGTTAATTATTTTTTTTTTTAACTTTTTTTCAAAATATTATAATTTTTCAAACTCTCTTGGTCGATTATTGGATTATTATCTTGTAACTATCCATCAATCTTTAACAAATAATAAATGGGCTACTAAAAGTAAACAAGCATAAGAAATGTAAGGTACAGACTTTATAAAAATTTAAAAATACCTATTCTCAGTCTATCCTTTGTAAATATTAAATTATTATTACTTACTAAATATTATTATTCGCTTTAATTTTAGCGACCTGATGATCATTGTTACAAGAGGTTTTTAAACCGTTTTAAGTTCCATTTCGCACAGGATTTAAAACAGTCTTATCATTTCTCGCTATTTTTTGAAAATACTACGGTAACATCGGATCGGATCAGGCAATAGGCGATCAATTTGCCAAGTTTTTTCAAGCATCATACTCCACGTTATCTCATTCCGAACAGCCATACTCTTACGCGGTATGGAAGTCGAATTTTATATTTTTTCCCTTTCTAACCGAAAGCTCACTGCTCTACGATCTTGACCGTGTTAAGCCTGTCTATTGCTCAGATTCTGCGAAAAAGCCTTGTGCAATCCTCTACTGAAACTGTTTACGTTATCTCTGTAATTTTCACAGTTCCCCCATATATGAAAGGAGTCCTTTATGATTCCCCTTCATACAAAAGTTAGCAAATTGGATGCAACCTTTTACAGAGAAATTTCTGAATCGAATCCCTAATCTTTTTGAAAATGTGATCACTCATCATTTGCAGCACCTTTGTAGATCAATCATATCACCGTGTCAGCACGGTTTTATGAAACGCAGATCAACAACCACTAACCTCTTGGAGCTAACTTCTTTCGTAATACAGGGCTTCAAAAATATTCTTCAAACATGTCATCTGCACTGACTTTAGTAAAGCATTTGACTCTGTTAATCATTACCTTCTAGTGAGGAAACTTGATCTATTAGGTTTCCCACAAGAAGCCACCTTTCTACCTCATTTAATTATACAAAATTCGCGTGTATTTATGTATGCAGGCGGCGTTACATTATGCCTCCAGTATAAGGGCATTTAGACTAAAAATTCGATCTAGATAGCTTCAAAATATGGTACAGTGATAACGTACTAAGCTTAAATGGCTCCAATTCTAAAGTTATGACGTTTAATCGTTTCAACCCAATACACGCGGCTTTCATTCTAAGTGGGTGCCAGTCAGACCATATTGCGACTATCGGCCAGGGGTGTGCTTGGTTTTGTAAAAAGGTGGTCAATAGAATTTGATGATCCTTGCATGACCAAAACACCTTATTCATTTCGCTAGCCGGTCCGTTTCTTGAGTATGGATCATCTGTTTGGAGTCTACAATACGTTGTTCAGTCGAAACGGAATACATAGTTCACTAGGTTCAAAAATAACCTCCTTACTGTTTGCCTTGCGGCGCCTAAATTATCTCCTTATTCCAGTAGACTAATGTTAATTAATTTACCTCCCCTCTTACTGTCTGCCGCTCCTAGAGCAATCAGTTCTAACTGTTTTAACACAATTAGATCTTACTAATCGAGGTCGAGAGGTGTGGCTGTTAGACTCGTGCCCATAAAATTTTTTGTTTTTACTTTCTTAATCATTATGTGCTACGAGTTACATATCTTCATTTATATCGTTGTATAATAGTTTAAAAAACTGACCTTATAGACTCATCAAATGATGCTGATCAAGAATAGACATTCCTTGTTAGATGTTAGATATCTTTAAACTCCCCACAAATCCGGGTGTAGGGGCGCGGCATTGCAACAGCGAAGAGGAGGGCGGTCAGGTAGAACGGGAATTAATGGACCTTGGACACCTTCAAAGCGAACAGACACTGAACTAATGGTACCGCGCTAGTCCTTGGACTTGAGCCGGGCAAGGGCGTGGAGGTCGAACGTACCGTACCGTAGAAGACGTACCGTGAAATAAAGGGACGTTAGTTTGACCTTGTACCCGAGCGGGCCGTACGCAAAAGAAGAAATTACGGTGTCCCCGCGGCCTATAATGGTACTGCGCAAGTGCAGCTCGAGGCAGTCAGTCACAACACGCGAGGAGCCATACGTACGCGAGGATAGTCGAGGAGAGTACGGGCGCGAGTCGCGCGGTCAGGACGTGTCCGCGCAGTCGGGCATTCGTAACGGAGTCCGAAGACAGGCAGTGAGTTAGAACGCGCAGAGGTCACGAAGCGAGGACGCACGGATTATTTGACGGTCAGCGAAAACCAACTGTGAATGTGTCGGGCAGTGAGAAACGCGCAGTACAGAGAACAAAGGACGAGCACTATAAGTTGAGATTGATACTTGGAGTGGAGATAAAAGGACCTAGCGATGTTGAAAGGGTCAGGGGAGTCAGTTTTCGGCTAAGGTGGTCCCAGGCCGAGCGTTGAGGCCGAGATACACCTTGCCCCCATAACATCTTAAACCCATTCGAGCCGGCACGTGGTCCGTTGTCGCAGGAGCAACGCCGTGCAACAGGCGGCGATCATCGGAGGAATCCGCTGTAAAATACTCCACTACTCTACTACTTAAGTCTGAAACTCTGTCTTCTCCTTGGTATGGCAATCACACAAATCATAAATTTGGTGGGACGAACACACAAACTCTCTAAACTAGCTGCTACAACTCGTAGAGAGCAGAACCAAGAAAAATAGTTCGTTACAAAGCATGAAACATATTCTTCACCATTTTTACTTAAATTATATCATTCTTTATCAAGAATTAGGACGGTACTATTGTCGTTTTATCCCACATGATAATCTTGAGAAACCGTAAGGCCTTTAGCCCCCGGAACAACAATGTTTAGAAAGAAAAATATATCAAAAAAAAGGGATTGATATTAAATTATAATTAAATGTACTTATCAAGCGATTTATGAATTCATAGACATATTAATATAATAAGATGTAGATTGCAAAAGTAGGCATTGAAAACTATCCACAATGGCCTTAACCATCAGGTATAACGAATACATAATATTTTAAAGAAATTCAAAATTAGGCAAATACGGTAACTCAGGAATACAAATATAAGTATTTTTGTGTAATTCTTTCTTAATCCTACTGTTTTAATATAACGTATTATATATATTATGATGTTTTCTTACCTCCTCACACAGAGCAAGCATACGTCGCGTACTTTCCAGGGACTGAAATGAAAAATAAGTTGTTAGCAGTTTTAAGAAAATATTCTATACGTAAAGGACGATAAACTATTTTAGAATGTGCACAAATTATCTAAACACACAGAATGATAGATAGGCATACGAGGGGACAGACAGACGACTGATATGATATATTGATATAATATATTCTGGCTATTATTGGAATTAAAGAGAAATGATATTCGGAAAATAAATTAATGAAATAAATTAAATCCCGTTATACCCCGTTAAGTTTAGTGGGGAATCTGAAACTAAGAACGAAGTTTTAATATTGGCCTACCCATGCATAACATTTTTATATCATTTTTTTCTTTGGGATATATTCTATTTTTTGATATCCAACCACTGGAAATATTTAACTAAAATAATTTGCGAACATTTTATAAATAAATCAAGTGAATTTCAAACTGAAATAATATTGCTTATAGAATCAAACTCTTAATAAAAGCAAATTATAGCATGTGAAAAAGGATAAGTAATTGACCCAAAGTATCAAAGTATGCCTAGTAATGCTTAGTTATCTCAAATTACAAAAACATATGCCCATGTTATGTTAAACAAAAAACCCCTAGTAATTGAGTTTCACCGCATACCCCAAACAAGGTAGACATTCTATTGCATGCGATACATATCGATATCGATATTACCGGTAGCTGAGTGGCAAAAAGGACCAACATATTCTTATATGTTATAGTTCAATTAGACGCGTTAACTACGATGTTTATTAATACCACACCATAAATATTTATAGATGCTGTAAAGTCAGCAATATCAATATTTGTTTTTATTCCTTCGCGAATCATTGCAGATCAGGGTAGATCTTTCGCTGGATGAAATATTTAGGATTCTTGTTCCATGCTAAAAATACAATTACACTTAATAACAACAAGCGCAATTCGTTAAAGTTAATATTAGTTTTGCACTAAAAAGGGCGAAAAAAATATGAGAAGGAATGCTTTATATGAAAATAACGATTTGACAAAGCTAAATTTAGTCGATTTAAAGTTGGGGATTATGTTTTTCTGAGAAACGAGGAAAGGCATCAAACAAAGTTGATCAAAAGCTTAAGGCTCTATTTCTAGTGACACAGATGCTAGAAGAAGTTCGATTTATAGTGAAATCTTAGCAAATAAACGAACTTTTAACTCGCATGAGTCTCTAAGGAGTATGCCGAAAGAAGAGATTCCCACAGAACTAGACATGTATGATGAAAGTGGCGATATTGAAAGGGACGCTAGAGATTCATTCGTGGATTCCAATGTGATTGAAATCGTTGAAAGGGCGCTAGAGATACATTGGGGAATTACAATGTGAACAAATTGCAGACCAAATATGCAGAAATCCTCCCAGATGGGTTGGTGGATTCTACCTAGAAAAAAGCATTGATGGACTTCAATTGACTTGTTTGACGCCTGGTGATCCAATTTTGGTGAGTGTTCTGGATACGGTAAAACATTAGTGTTTTTATTCTTTGTCTATGGCTATTTAAAGAATGATATAACCTTCTTTTTAATTTTGAACATTATTAAAGGATTCTTTTCCTTCTTATCCTAAGAGAGAATCGGAGTCAGTCAGCTGGTGGGCGTCCTTACAGGCATTTGACTTTAGTGTAGAATATCGCAGGGGTAGCCAAATGGCTCACGTGGATTTTTTATCCCGAAATCCGATTCCCACAGTTTCTCAAGTGCCATTAGCAAAGTAGATGAAGTTCGTGTTGATCTGGCGACAATAACAGATAATTGGCCATTAGCCGAACAGCAACGAGATGAGGTCATAAACAGAATTTTGGCTCAATTGAATAACGAAGACAAGGATATAACCAAATATGTAAGAAAATTTGTGGAAAATTTCCATGACATGCAAATTGTCCAAGCCTTCATCAGGCAAAATACAAATGGAAATGCACCCAATTCCCAAAATGGACATACCGTGGCATACCGTTCACGTGGATATAAGTGGAAAGCTTAGTGGAAAGAACGATCTAAAGGAATATATCATAGTTCGGATAGATGCGTTTACTAAGTTTGTTCACTTGTATCATACTCTAAATCTTGACTCGGAAAATTGTATTAAAGCTATAAAGTCAAGTATGTCTTTTTTTGGAGCTCAAGTTCCGTGAGTTTTGATCAACAAACAGGATTGAGTTGCACTTAAAGCACCAAAGCAAGTGCTTTGGAATTGCTGATAGGAAGAGAAGAAGAAGAAGAACCTTTTGGGTTGTTGCCAGTCGATGTGGACGAAAGTGTAATCGAAAGAGAACAAATGAGGGTACAAGCCAAAGAAAACATGCAAAAGAATGCACAGTACGATAAACAAAGGTTTGATAAAAACAAAGCAAAAGTAGTTCGGTATAAGGTAGGTGATTATGTGTTATTGAAAAGCGAGGAGCTTCATCAAACGAAGCTGGACCCCAAATTTAAGGGCCCATTTCAGGTAATTAATGTCCAAGATGGTGATAGATACGAGTTGAAGTCGTTAGCTAATAAGCGAACATATTCGCATGAATGGCTAAGAGTGCTACCAGACAGACAATTGACAGCAGAATGTAATGGTGACTACCAAGAGGGAAAAGAGTTGAAAGATGGCACTAGTGATTGTGTCCCAAGGGGGGAAAGATTCGGCAAACGGCACGAATGAAATGGCGTGTGTTAAGAAAAAAGAGTAATGACCGCACTACAACAGCGATCTCGCAGAGACGAGAAGTGTTATGGCGGGGGTCAAGAGATTGGGGGTTACAGAAGACACGCCAATGTTGATATGCGAAATTAAAGTTATGAAAAATGTGAATAGTATGAAGTTTTAATATGTAATTTTGAGATGTCATTGTAATTAAGTCTGTAAAAGAAAAATCAATCATGAGATGAATTGTCAATTAATGTTTGTGTAAGTGTCTCTACAAGATAATAAATGTAAGAGAGGAAGATATTGAAATTTTTTTTAAAAAGATTGAAATTAAGTTGATGAAATTGTGTGACTTGGACTTGATTGGTGGATTAGACACACGAGGACGTGTGAAAGGTCAGGAAGGCCGTGTCAGCGCGCTACTCTTCGAATTCTGGGAATTGTTTCTATGATTTCCCATTCTGATGAAATTTTAGCATTGTGGTGAAATTCTGACAAGCACTGCAGCAGAGGCACAGAAAGCCTCTAAGATAAGAAAAACCTAGTATTGGTAAAAACTAAATAAAATCGAAGTGTGCACCCTACGACTGCTGAGAGGCACGAGATGCCTTTAAAAGAAAAGATTCTATTAAGGAGGCTGTAGTGGCCAGTTGGATAGATTGTGTGATAGTTCCACGAGGCTGTAGTCCCGGCCCGCGATCTACATTAAAAAGCCACAGCCAATGATTGTCAACTCATTTATCTATAAGAACAATATTCCTCGTGTGAGGTTGGACCTGATCGACGAGCTACTAGAACTTGATTTCGGCGTAATTAAAAGTAATTTGGTTGAAAAATGTAATGATGTTCTCGTAACGCTCATTATTTTAATTCCCACTCCATCTTTGCAGACGGCATTTCTCCGTGTGATTGCGGCCCTTAGCAGCGTTCACTCCGACAAAAGGCCATCCTGACCTCACAAACATGGAAAAGATAGAGGCATCTCCAAAGCGCAAGAAAGCCACTGGTTGGTGGTGGTGGTGGCTGCCTAAGGGGAATGCCCCGCAACCATTGGCAAATAATCTATAGGATCTCCACAGCTGTCAATCGCAGGATGTCCTCAAATGTTGCTAAGATCAGCAGCTAAAAAATATTCTGGGCAATCCAATCAATCCGTTGTGGAGGGAGTGCAGCTTGGGATTGCTAAAGATTCCGATTTTTCTGCACTGCAGTGCACTGGTTCGTTTCTCAACTAGTAAATCACTGTCCCGATCAGTTTACCACCACAAGTGAATATTGAGTCCGGATTACCGGCACAAATTGACCCTTTAGAAATACATTCCGCAGAGCCAAAACCCTTCACTTTGGTTCCACTAAATAAACTATAACAAGAAACAATCATCTGTTGTATTGTCTTATATACAAGACAAAACAAAAGCCGATAATATTAAAGTTGAAAAATTTAAATTTTCTAACGCTAGAGACATATCATTCTTGAAGATAAGTGTCCCTAATGAGCTATTTTCGACCATATGTTCTGGTGATTTTCGATCGGATAGTATGATGGTAAAAGAGTTCAAAGCTTATATTAACAAGCTATAGTCGAGTTCCCGGACTATCTGATACCCCTTATTTAGCTTGTGTGAATGCGAACGCGATATTTCCTATTTTTTCTGGGATATCGATAGAAACTCTTCCATCGGTCTGTTACATACTTTTCAACGAATCTAGAATACCCTTTTATTCTTCGAGCAACGGATACAAAAGTAGGAAAAAGGGGAATAAGGCTTCCATCACGTGGCCACCCAGTGCACCATTCGCCTCTTCATATCTTTTTCCTCTTTTTCAAGAAACTAACATCTAGTCTTAACATTTCCTATCAAAATACTAAAGACTTGCGTTGGAAACTAACTGAATTGTATTCTATTAGCCTTTCCTTTGCTTCCCATGTCATTGTGTTTACAGAGACTTGGTTAAAGTCGGAGATACAGGAGATACACAATATACAGGTTAATCAGCTGTCATTTTCTGATATATCTGAATATATTACGTGCTCTTACAAGACGGCAGGTCTTCTGAATTCCCAGAATATCTAAATCATTTGCCCGCTATCTAATTCATCTCAAATAGACTGTCTGATAGGGACCAATTCGTAGTTCTAGGTAATTTTTTTTTTTTTTAACAATGTGCGTTTCTGTCCAGAGTAGGACCACGTACTCAACCTGAAGTTTCATATCATCCTACTTTCGAAGTGGCAATCGACTTAGGTATCGTATTAAAAGTAAAATCGTCAACCAAGCGAATTCATTGCTTACGCAAGGCAAACTTTCTGAGGCTAAACAATTCTATTGTGTACTATCCGTCAATCTCTAACAAATAATAAATGGTTTAATAAAGAGTTAACAAGCATAAGAAATGTAAGGTACAGACTTTATAAAAATTTAAAAATACCTATTCTCAGTCTATCCTTTGTAAATATTAAATTATTATTACTTACTAAATATTATTACTTGCTTTAATTTTACCGACTTTAATGCATAGTTCACTAGGTTCAAAAATAACCTCCTTACTGTTTGCCTTGCGGCGCCTAATTGGGACGCAAACCTTATATTATCTCCTTATTTTGGGCTGTAAGCCTTATATCTTATATATATCCTTATATATATCCAGTAGACTTCATTAATTTGATTTACCTTTCCAAGCTAACCGAAGAACGATTTTCGTGGTGATCGTCCCGACTTAGTAAGGCTAAACAGCTTTGTTCCAAGTACATGTACATTCACTAGAAACTGCTTAGAGGTACTGTATCATTGTAGATCTATCTATGAGTTGCATGACCAGATGTTCTGACTATAATAGACTTTATCTTATTATCTGTTATATTGACTCTCTGTCACACCTAAGGCAATCAATTCTTTGCCACACATTTGGGGTAATCAATTCTCGATCTTTAGTATAAATTTAAGAAAGCTCTGCAGATCTTGATATTTTTTTGAATGGGTAGCCCGCCTTCATCGTTTAGCCAGATGTGACCAACTTAAACATGAATCGCTGGAAGAGCTGGCCGCGCATTGCCAACCTGCAGCAGATCTTCTGGTCCCGATAAAAGAAAAAGTATTTAACCTTTCTGCACCACTGTTCGAAATGGCGCACTCCCAAGCCTGTCTAGGTGTGAATGCTCCTAAAGTATCAAATAGCGAGAGTGTTGGCGGCTTTATGGCGTAAGTGGGGGCGGGCAATAAGTTTTTTGGCAAATCGATAGAAATTTACACGACTAATAAAATTATGAAAATATATAAAACAATTTTTCAAAAATGTCATATTTTACAAAATTGTGTGCGTGGCATTTCTGTGCGGTATTAGGGTGTTAGAGAGGGCGTTGCAAAAAGTTTTTTGCAAATCGATAGAAACTTAATATTAAATCATTTTTTTAAACGAGTGGGCGAGGCAGTTTTGATCCGCGTCTATGCCTCTAGAATCTGTATGCATTATGTCGACCTTCTAGCTTTTATAGTTCCTGAGATCGAGAAGCTTATACGTATAGTTGGACATGGCCAGATCGACTCTGCTATTGATCCTGATCAGCAATATATATACTTTATATGGTCGGAAACACTTACTTCTGTTACATACTTTTCAAAGAATCAAATGAAGTTGCTTCAAATTCAAGCAGTCTTATCGCAAGATACCACCCTATATTATATTTCTCTAGAACGTTTTCTAAAGCCGCAGAAAACTAACGAGAAAGACATGCTATCCAAAATTTGGGCACTCAAAGCCCACAAAAACTATTTATACGGAAAAGCCAAGGTTAAGATCTTTATAGATCATCAACCGTTAACACATTCTCTGAGTAGTCGCAATGGAAATGCCAGAATTATGAGATGTAAGCCTTTTCTAGGGGAATATGATTACGAGATATTCTATAAACCAGGAAAAAATAAAAAGCAATATCAAAATATTAAATTTTTTCAGGATTTTACTATGGCTTCAAATGATGTCTGTACACATACTGACAACAACCAAGTGGATTGGAAAAGTCTCAAAGATAGCCATACATTGAAAAGGATTCCAGTATCCCGCACTCTCAAAAATATACACAGTGAAAGGCGCAGCTCGCGTATGTGAAATGAGTATTGCAAACAGCAAATTAAACTCGCATAGCAAGTAAACAAAACTATTGAACTCCAAATAAGTGCTGGACTCAAGTAATTAATTAATTAATGCAGGGGGAAACATATGTACCACTTACACTTATATATGTGAATATAATACTGAGAAATGTCTATCATAAAAAATTGAAATATTTTTCATCTAGAATTGTCTGATTCGGAAATAGAAAAATCTTGGTTATGATATTATTCTTCGTTGGTTCGTTAAATGGATAAAAAATAACGTTGCTTACAAGAACTATTGGAAATTTTTTAACCAATTTAATTGATTTGATAAAACAAATAAAATAAAATTCAATAAAAAATTGAATGATAAAACATATATATAATTAAATACTCGCAATATTCATAAGTAAAAAAAATATAATTTTATTTTACTGAATGATTACAAATATATTTTTAGTTGAAGAACACCGACCGATTACAATTAGGTCTCAAACTGAACTCATCTACTTATTCTGATTTGGTTGACGTTCAAGCCTCGGTATCGAGCTTTTCTAATGTGGACTTTGGACTTAAGGGATATGATCAAGTGAAGAGAAAAAGCTTCTGACTTTAATTGTTTTATGCTTCTCTTGGATCAAGTGCATTTGCTCTTGGATACAAGTGCTTTGGCTTATAATTTGACACTTTTGTTTTTCGGGACTGCGAGTCCGAAGTTTGAACGTGGGGACGTGATGTTTAGTCTACTTGTGGGTGATTATTGGAGTTGGGATTTTTCCATTCAACCTTGGTTTTGAGGATCTTATGACAGTCCATTATGATTTGGGGTTTTTTCCATTCAACCTTGGTTTTGAGGATCTTATGACAATTTGTTCTTATATGATATTTGTTGGGTACATAGGGGGTGTATTTGGGTGTACATATTGTGTGTGTATGTGTGTGTATTGGTGTGTAGGCATATGCTTAAGTCTTAGGGACTTATGGATATGTCACTATATATATAAAGAATTTATGGCAAGATAATGTTATATACAACCTCAACTCATACGGGACTACCCCCTGAGTTTAAGCATATTAATTAGGGGAGGAAAAGAAACTAACAAGGATTTTCTTAGTAGCGGCGAGCGAAAAGAAAGAAAGAAAAGTTCAGCGCTAAGTCACTTTGTCTATATGGCAAATGTGAGATGCGGTGTATGGAGCGTCATGTGTCACCCTTATCATGCGATAAGAAAAAAATTGTTAATATGAGCAATCTTTAATTTAACCAACCTTTAATTTAATAAAGGTAAATCAGGAAATAAAGCGCTGTGTAGCTTTACTAATGCCGACCACGTATAAACTAAAAAGAAATACTTGTGGTTCTATTTATCGAAGCACTGGAAGCGTTGCATATAAATAACACTGGACAGCTGTGTCACATAAATAACACTGGACAGCTGTGGCACATAAAAGCTCAACAGCAATACCCTGCTACCGCTCTATGTTATTATTGTGATAGTCATCAAATCTATAGTCAAAGGCAGAGGAGCATAAACTTGAAACTAAGCAATTCCTGTATTTGCATTGGCTCACTTGATGCCCAGTCTTGAGGCATTTTAAACAAAGGGCCAGTCTCTTTCCTTATTGCAATCGATTGGCTGGGTACAGGTTCTTAAAGCTTTGGCAGTGATGAATGGAGTGCCCAGAAGCATTGTAGACGGCTTGTGGCAAGAGGAGCGGACCTACGGAAAACAGATGTTCTATTACATCCCACCTGACTGCCTGTTGCAAAGCTTGCCATGGCGAACTCCATGTTCTCCAGCGACCTGCATCGCTGCTTCAGAAACGATGCCATGAATTCCCACGTCGGATTTGCATTTTTGAACACTGGGTCCTCCCAATGCTCCTCCCATTTCGCCTGCCTCGCCGGATCCAGCTTTTGGACAAGTACTTGGGCGATAATGCATCCAGCGATTTGTTCCGTTGAGCCCATTCCATTTAGCGCACCAATATGAGCGTTGAATTTATCCGACAGCTCACGAAGCATTGAAACGGAACCAATCTGCATTGCCCTTAGCCCCAGAATCTCAGTAACGTGTGCTTGGAATATGGCATAGTTGCCATCAGAAATGTTCAGTGAGCGGCGAATGGTTACCAGCGCAGTGTCCATCAGACATGATGCTGCAGACAGATGCTGCCGCTTTTTATTGCTTATGAGGTCAGGATGGATATAAATTATCGTCGTAAACATAGAATAGAAGTCTAGCCAGTTAGCATAGCCTCCAGTTGGCATAGCCTCCAGGGAATTTCGGAAGGTAAATAGGAGACAGGGGAGGTGCCCTATGACGAAGTGAACGCTGCTGATGGCCACAATCACATGAAGAAATAGCCTCAGCAAAAGTTGAGTGGGCTTGGAAGCGTTACGAGAACATCATCAAATTTCTCACTCAAATCGCTTTCAATTTCATCCAAATCAATCTATTCAAGTTCGTTCAGAATTTTTCGAAATGTTGGTTTTAGTTCATCGATTAGCTTCAAACTTACATGATGAATGGAATCGTCAAATGATGTTATCGAATAACTTGATAAAGAAACTGCTAATCGTTCCACTCTATTATATATTGCAGTCGCTTTGCGCTTCAAAAATGTCCCCCTGAATCAGAATTTCCAGAATTTTTAGCAGCCATGGCAACAACATCTCAAAATTCAGTTCATTAGCTGCAGCTTTCGTTATTCGTATATGCAATCTTGGGTAACCAACGGAGTTATTTTCAATGTTCACTGTATTTAATTTGTCTGAATAATGCAATAGCGAATTAATTGATGGGTTAAAGTTGGCAGGATTTGCACTATTTATTGTTTATGCATAAATCGCGACCAACGGTCACCAAATGTTGAGCTAATAATAGCTGTTTTTGAGCAATTAAAAGACGAGGTTACTTTACAGCGAATATCAACGATATTCGTAGCGAACGAGAAAGCAAATGGTAATGAGCGACTTTATTGCAGAGAGATCAGCAGAACGCTAAGCCAAAGGTGTTGGTGCGAAAGGGAGTACAACGGAGAGCTCGCGAGAGAGGGGAAAGCTCAGATGCTCACGCTGCTGTGCATGTAAACAAATAACCCAACAATAATACTATAGTATTATTTAAATATGTGTTTGAGAAGAAACAGCATTAGGGGGTTCTGTTTCGAATACATTTATCAGAGTAAAAATAATTGTCGTACTTACCTCATCGGCTACTCCTTGCGCACTAATTTGCAGCTCTTCTAGCTCGGTCTTTGGGACCTGAGGAGCCACTTCTTCAGACGGATCCGCTGGCATTCTAAAAATACACATAATCTCAGTTAGTTAAATAAATTCAAGTTAAGTAACAAATCTAAAAGCTAAACCTTAATCGGTAAAGCCACAATATAATTACAAGAACAACTATAAGAACCGATCAGGTCGCGGAAAAATATTAATCCCTTTAGGTTCTTTTTTTTTCAAATCTATTTGCGTCGGAATCTCAGTGCCTTTTGAACACAACCAGGCGAAGAAGATGGAAAGTTTAAGTATGGTACGAAGAGTCTTGTCCAGATTACATTATTTGAAAGTTATTTATGAACATTTAAACGCTCAAGAAATAATACCGTTAGGGAGATCAATGGGGTAGATTCATTTCAGACGTCGGACGGAAAGAGGACTGGCGAGACTACTCGCCATGCTTTTTGGTGTGTGCCAGCCTATCTGCGTATCGGCTGCTGTGAAGGTTGATCTGATCACCAATCAGAGTTATCTATAGATCCCTTAGGATAACGTAATTGGAGACGTGCTAAGGAAGCCCGAACGCACGCCGAGCTGCACTTGTCTGAATAGTTCTCAGCCTCTCCAGTTGGTGTTTGGAGGCTGTTCTCCATATTTGGATGGTATAGGTCCATATTGGATTTATTATCGCCTTGATGAGTAGGACTTTAGTTGAGAGCTGAAGTTCTGTAGCACTTTCCCTTTATTGCTATGATATGGGCCCTTCAAATGAGATTTTGATCCTTCGACCAGGGTGTCGAGGTATTCCTGGCGCTTTTTGTCAAGCATCCGATGGAGTCTGTTTGTGACAGTTGAAAAGGACTGTTTAGTTGCATGATTACTGGTGCTATAAACTGCCTCCTGAGGTGCCTTTTGGGGCTAAAAATATCTCTTGCCTCAGAATTTAGTAGGAGTCTCCTAATAGTTTTTGGGCCGCCTTGGAGCGGTGGTGGCGTAGCTCGTCGTCCAGCCTCAACGACAATAGCAGTGAAGCAGTCAACATACACTTCATCGCTAGTGTTGATAGGCGTGTTCAGCATGACGGCATCCTCGACATGTGTCCTAAAAAGCGTTCTAAGGGTACCCTGAAACTATTAAGCCTCCTCATCCAAATCAAAGAGCAGCGGAAGACAGTCAGACAAAAGCTTAGTCAGGACTCTTACTTGCTGCCCTTTGAGATGCCAAAGTGCTGGTAACTTCACCGGTAACTATAATGCCAATGCCCTCGCACGCTAGAGCAAAAACCAAAATCCTTCCTCTGGCACACGTTTTCTGGTTGTCCCACCACCTATGCTGGGCGTTCCAATCACCTCCAGCTAGGTATTTTCTGCCGAGTTCAGAGAGAAGTGTCAAAATGTGTGCCTCAACCCACCTGTACGCTGGTGGTACCGAGACAACATTGAACGATCCTCTGCTGCAGGCAGCTTGATCGAAGTGCAATACAAAATATAACGCAGCAAGCCAACATACGTCCGCCCTCGCTGGTATCTCGAATACCACCTTGTCACACTTCCTACTTAAGAAACACATTTGCCTCAGTGGTGGCTTGACATTACGTTATAATAGCGTCGTTGAGTGGCAGTGTGGTCTGGCAAATCTTCAACAGTATAGCGATCGTTTTTCAGGACCTTATTACGGTATTTCATACGGTCCTTTATACGCAGCATCAAAATTATGTGACTCCTGTAGCCGTTGGTAAATCATTTACATCGTATTTTGTTGGTTGTGCGTGTATTATTTCCATTTTCCATTTCTTCTGCTCGTTTGTGATATTTGCTGCTTGTGGTCTTTTCATTTCAATATCTCTATCTCAATATCCTCTATTAAACGGTTGTTCGTCACGTCTCTTGGGTGAAAGTTGAAGACTAAATCGTTTGGGGAAAATTTAGTGGTGGCATTTATCTGTGAACTAATGCCCCACTGTATCATGAATAACTGCGGGTCCAATTCTTAAGTCTTTTCTGTCATGGTCTTTAAAGCATTTAATAAAGTTTTTTACGTTCTTTCCTTTATAAAATTCTCAAATTCGGCTCACCAAATACAGCAAACAGTGCTTTAATTACCGACGTTGTCTTCGCTGTTCGTGTTGCCACTTTTGCTCCTTGTGATCCAAATTTGTTGTACGGAATGGTGTAGGTACCGAGTCGTATACATGCAGTGACCATTTATGCTTGCCTCATATTACTTTGTATATACAGCACTCTGCACACGAAGATGTACGACTTGCCATACCTCCTCATGCGTGGGAACAATAAGTTCCATTGAATACGTTGGATTGTCTTATCCGTGCCGTAATGTCCTGTGCCGTCGTGGTTTGCTTTTGTTATCCTCCAGCGGAAGGATTCTGAAGATTAATGTAATTTCCAGCTTACTTTTGTTTCATTACATGGCCTTTGATATTCGTTGATGCATTCAGTCGCCTTCTTGTTGCCTGGCAGAATTCCGTAGCCCATGATAACGTGACCCCAACGAAGTCACCTTCGTTTTTATAAAAGCGCATTTGGAAGGGCGCAGGATTAAGCCCGCGCTTTACAGCATCTAGAAATGCCTTTAATATATTTAGTCCGTCTTAGCTGCAATTATGACTTCGTCCACATAATTGATAATACTCCATTGGTGTTTCAGTTCTCGTATGATCTCCGTAATGACTTCTTGGAAAACCATATGTGCGTTCACTAGACCAAAGGGCATGACATTAAATTAACACAGTCCACTTGGTGTGGTAAATGCCGTTAAATGCTTCCTTTTCTCGTCGTGAAGTATACGCTTCCGGATAGCAGGGCCAATTGCTCCTCTACGTTTGGCATCGGATGGCGCTTTCTTATGGTAACTGTGTTTTGAGCTCGATAGTCCACGCATAGTCTCTGATGCTGCATGAGTTGACTTGCTTTCTTCAATTATCCCGTACTTCAGTAAGTCACCAAATATCGTGTTCATCGTCTCCGCAAACGGCACTTGATATCGCCGCCCACGATACCTCTATAACCATCGTCGTCGTTTTGCACCTGCCAATTTTTTACCAATCTTTTTCAAAACATTCTTCTTAGGATTTGAACAGATTGTTCACCTGTACCTGGTGGTCGGGGTCAATGTTCGTATTAACATTGAGTATGTTATCGCTGACCGTGTGGATGAAAGCTTTAAACTTATGACCTCCAATCAAAACTGTTTTTATTATCGGCGGATACTCCTTATGTTTTGACTCATGCACTTGAGCATTCTTTGCATAATTGTGCTTCAGTTTTGTTTCAATATTTCGTAGTCGTCAGTATCCAATTCATCAATTCGTTGACCTTTGCCGTTCTGTTTCCTTTGATTTGAATATCATGAGACCGCGGAATCACGTCCAAATCACTAAGCTTTAACTCGTTTAACTTTACATGCGCTGGGAGTAGGTGTATTCATTATTGCAGCCTTCAGTTTGGCACGATCGATCGCGGCTTGCGTGGTAAAAGGTGGAGGGCACCCTTATCTGCAGGGCGATAACCGCACAAATCGTTTCCAAGCCTTGAGCGACTGCGAAGGCGGTTTCCATGTGTTATTCTGGGGGAAAGAATGGAGGCGCTTTTGTGGGGTACTTATTGCCATCCTCTAGGGAGATCCGGGGAGATCGGTAAAGTGGATATGTAGTGGATATGCTTGATGTGTTCGTACTTGTTGTGTTGTTAGTATTGATTTCTCACGGAGATCGCAGGGTATTCGCCATTGACTAGTTGGGTTTGCAGTTCTGATGATCCTACACTTCCGAATGCCTTGATTTCGTCGAAGTGAATTGATTTCCTTCCATGATATGCCAAAAGACTTTTTGCCACGCATAGTCAAACCATAAGCCGCCTACACTTTTAAAAAATATTTTGATATGTTTTCTTATTTTTATTAGGATTGCATTTTTGTATCGATTTACCACGCCTAACGCCCAAAAACGGCAAAAAACTGCCACGCCCACAGTTTTGAATTTTTTTTAAATTTTTCTTCGTGTTATTGCTTTGATTGCCAATTTCTATCGGTCTACCAAAAACATTGGGCACACCCCTAATTTCACCAACCAAGTTCCCACACTTTTAAAAAATTGTTAAGTTTTGTCATATTGTATTTCCCAATTTCTTTCGATATCCCACAAAAATGATGAAATTTCACACTTCCTCTAGCTAAGTAAAGGGTATATGATGGTCGGGGAACTCGACTATAGCATTCTGTCTTGTTTAAATTTAGGATTGTCACGATCGTTAATGTTTTCTGGTATCTTAGATATTTAGTAAAGGCTTTCCTATGAGAAATTGCATTAGCAATTTTTTTTAAAATTTATAAATATTTTTCGTGTCTTTTCTATTTTATTTTCACCAATACTTAAGCTTTACAGCATTGTAATTTTACTGTAATTAATTTGCATTTAAGATTTGTTTTTAATATTTTCTAGAGCTTGTAAATTATAAACTCATTTTTATCTAACTAAAACTCCTTAAATATGATAAGATACCCAAAAATATCTACAAGGCAACTGAAATAAATACAGATTTATCGTAGTAAAAAAAAAACAAGAGAGAATGCTATAGTTGAGTACACCCCGAAAATCAGATACCCGTTACTCAGCTCGTGTCTAGGTTTTATATAGTTCCTGAAATCTCGACGGTCATACGGACAGACGGACACGGCTAGATCGACTTGGCTATTAATCCTTCAACATATCTAGTATACCCTTTTACTCTACAGATACAGACTCCAGCATACAGATTCTAGAGACAAAGACGCAGAGCAAGTTTGTTGACCCATGTTGCCACGCCCACTCTAACGCCCACAAGCCGCACAAAACTGCTAAGCCCACACCTTTAAAAAATGTGTTGATACTATTTGATGTTTTTATTAGTTTTGTAAACTTCTATCGATTTGCAATAAAACTTTTTGCCGCGCCCACTCTAACGCTTTAAGCCGCCAAGCCGCCCACACTTTTGAAAAATTTTTAATTTTTTTGTAATTTTATTCCCCAATATCTATCGATATCCCAGAATAAATGTTAAATTTCGCATTCGCATTGACACTAGCTGAGTAACGGGTATCTGATAGTCGGGGAACTCAACTATAGCATACTCTCTTGTTTTTGATTATTACTGTAAGCTTATATTCTTGGCAATATTCAATAATAAAGTATTAAACTATATTTCCATTTAACATGCCACAAATCGATGTATTTTCTTGCAAAAGATTTCAAAAATAAGGAAAGCCATTGAAATCACATGAGTACATATTATTTTCATAAATGGTTTTGACATGCTTAATGTATGCCTGGCCATTTTTAGGACGTGTTTTTATTGCGATGTACACAAAAAAATATATGCAATTACTTTTGTAGTACCTGACTTTCTAAATAGCTGTTAGAAGAATAAAAAGGATTTTTTTACGTATCTTTTGATACCAAAATACACCAAACTGTATAAATATTAAACACCAAATTGAAACAAAATCAGGTGGTTCACGTATGACACTTTTAGCCTTAAACACGTGCGCGCGCAGGGCTTATACGAATGTTTAAGTGTATTCATTATATTGTTTTCACCAGGAGAAAACGCAATAGTCCACTTCATCGACTATTAAATAACGACTACTTCCGTGACTCGTATATCAGCTACTCTTGATGATATTCCGCATTCGAATAAACCGATGTAATAGTCTGTAAATTTTACAAGAGAGAATACTATAGTCAAGTTCGCCGACTATCAGATACCTGTTACTCAGCTAGTGTGAATGCGAACGCGAAATTTCATCATTTTTCAGGGATGCCAAAAGATATTGGGGAATAAAATGAAAAAAATTCAAAAATTGTTCCAAAGTATGGGCGTGAGCGCTTCGGCGGTTTATATACATTTCAAAGAATCTAGTATACTCTTTTACTCTACGAGTAACGCTATAAATATTTGGCCTTATCTCGTGTTAAAATTTGAGATACTATGAAATTCTTCGTTTATCAAAAGCAGCAAAAATGCACAGTGCATTAGAAAGTAGCGAAAATTGTATTCAAATCACTGAAAAGCCTATTTATCATTATAATAGACAAATTAAATTTATAAAAGATTCCAAAATATTTAACTAAGACTCTCATAAAATACACTGAAATTACTCTGTAAATTTTTTAATAAGTAAATTACAAAGATAATGACAGTCACTTTTCCATTTTTCAAAATGCGTATCGTGAAACTATAAGCCCAAACAGCAACGTAACAATTAAAAAAAAATTAAACTAAAGGACATTAACTCTTGCGCTGAATTCAAGTTATTCATTAATGATACGACTTTTTAAAGTCGTAAGAAAACTTTACTTTAAAATACACTGCGGCCCCGGCCCAACTTTTAACCACAAAACGCCCACCATTTGAAAAAATTTTTAAATATCTTCTAATTTTTAAAACTTTTATTTTTCTAGTAAATTTCCTCACAAAACTGTCACGCCCACACTTTAGATAAATGTGTATGTTTTTTCAAATTTTTATTAGTCCTGTAAATTTCTATCGATTTGCTGAAAAAAACTTTTTTGCCACGCCCACTCTTACTCCCTAAAACCGCACAAAACTGCCACGCCCACAGTTTTGCAAAATGTTTTGATATTTCTTCATATTATTATTAGTCGTGTAAATTTCTATCGATTTGCCAAAAAACTTTTTGCCATTCCCACTCTAACGGCCTAAAGACGCGAAAAGCTGCCACGCCCACATTATTGAACAATTTTTGAATTTTTTCTCAATTTATTCTCCTAATATCTATGAACTTTGTGAACGCGTCGATAATCACTAATATGTTTTTGTTTGACCATAATGGTCTTTGTGTAATGGAAAATATACTTTGGGAATGTTCTGAAGGAATCCCTCTTCTTTTCCAGACTTTTTAGAATAAGCTATACATGTTAGACAATTGATAATATGTTTCTTGCATTTTCCTCCTATTTTGGGAAACCAGTAGCTCTTTGAAATCACTTCTACCATTTCGTCTATGCCAACGTGTCCTAATTGATCATAACAATTAAAGAAAACATATCTTAACATTTCACTCTTATATAAAGTAAAATAGGATAACTTTCTAATCTTATGTTCTCATCTCTGCTTTAACAAATAATTAAATTATCACCAAATGAAGTAACATTAATCGTTAGTATGTGCGCATCCAAATTAAAATTGTTATTGTTTAATTATTTGAACAAATAATTTTTATTTTAATATCATTTATATTTTTTGATGATTAAGTTTTCAACTAAAACTATTACAAGCCACTGGCTTTTTGCTTATCCTTAATTGGAAACCGTTCTCGATCTTGTTCCGAATCAGACTGATCTTATAATTCTTAATCCTAATCCAATCAACTTCTTTAGAAACTTCTTGAACTTTCTATTATGTTTAGAATTAAAGCTTTATGCTGAAATTATGTTCCCATCGCGTGTTCTGCAAAAGACTACTTAAAGCTTTGGTTTGATTGCGATAAATCTTTACATTTCCATGTCGACATTTTAAAGGAAAGAATTTCCTAGAGCTATAAAAAAAGGGAGTTCGATATTTTAATAAATTGTTCTTATATTGACTTTAAAATAAAATACACTCTTACTGTTATGGTAGTATGGTTATTTATTTTTTGCCTTCACAGGTAAATTCGCAAGACAAAACACCGAGAGCTTCTAATACATTTTTACACTACTAGATATAAAATTTTGCACTTATAGTACCTAAGTAAAGTGTATTTAATGCCTAACATAAGTAAAGTGAAGGACCTAATTAAGACCGCTTAAATTAACACTAGAGCAGTTTGCTAAGAAAAAGATTGTTAGCGAAAAACAAGCACAGGGTAGTTCGGTGTCCTTAAGATCGCGAGTCCCATCCGCAAACTCAAATATGGATTCGAGCAGTATCTCATTACCGCCTCTGCTCAACAATATACCTATAAATCCGGTGGAATTGGTGGAATCAATGAAAATCCCAGATATAATTCATTTCTTACCGACTTATTCTGGGCATCCATTGACACTAAACGAATTTATTAGCAATGTAGTGGAGGTCATATTGATGATTAGAGGTACTGATCAGACCCCGTATGGCCAAATGCTGTTGAGAGCAGTTAGACAGAAGATCGAAGGGAAGGCTAATGAGGCAGTAATCGCAGCAGGAGCAAGTTAAAATTGGGATGAAATCGAGGAGGCCCTGATTAGACACTGTAGGGACAGAAGAGATGAGGAGACATTAATGACGGAGCTGTTTAATTTAAAGCAAAGACAGTTGTCCGTACAGATACTCTACGACCAGGTCACGAAAATAAAATTAGCGCTCTTCAGACTAATCGAAGCAGAAGAGACCGAACCGCTAACAATTAGAGTTAGGCAGAAGGTCGTCTCGCAGACAGTCCTCGCGACATTCATAGGGGGACTACGGGGAAACCTGGGAGGAATAGTTAGAGCTTGGAAGCCACAGGACCTGGAAGAAGCTTATGACATAGCCATCAAGGAGAGAAATTTGTACTTCGTTGAAACTTCGACATATAGTCATCAAAACAGAAAACCAATGAGACAGAACGATCGATTACAATCAGTACTGGAATAGAGACAGCGACCAATCGCATAAAAGGTTCTACAACCAGTCGCCGAATAGGGATCGTTATCAATACCAGAATAGGGACTATAACCGTTTCAATCGCAATAGTGTTGATAACAACAACCGAAACTCGAGATATGCTGCCATTGTGCCAAGCACAAACAGGCCTATTACAAACGGACAGAGATTGTTTAATTTCGAGACAACCAACAAGACAAAGGATACAGAAGCTGAGCATAATTTCGATGAAGGAGGAAATTTTCGGTCAGAAGCCTCGAAAAACAAACAGGATTCATGAGTAAATTCCCGTTGGACGCGAACTTGCCTTACATAATTCTATCATTTCAAGACAATAGAAATTTAAAATTTCTGAGCTGAAGGCTCTTTTATCACCCCTAAAATTGTACGGGATAATGAAAGGATTTCCATTATTCCGATTCTGCAGAAACACCCAATCTTACAAAGAGAATTAAAAGAGAATTTCCTTTTCCGATATTCAATTTCCACCAATTTTTCGGCGGACTAAAGGGCATGAACATTCTGACCCAGTTGCCAGTCACCGCGACAGTTTTCATATTAAATCTGTTGTATTTTGCTTCAACATCAGTCGTTCTTTTTAAAAAGTGAACTACCGGATGAAACTTACTGTCCTTCAGCAATCAAGTGGAGGCGTCAGCAGCGTCGCAGCGGAGAAGTGCTGATGATCGCAGTTTAGCCGTTCGTTGACGTTGATGGCAGCGGAAACTATGCAGACTTCTGGTCAGCATTTTGGGCGCTTGTGTTTACCCAGAAACACTGTTGAAACACAAGATGTGGGGCGATGACTTGTAGGGCAATAACTTGTCTATTGGTGTGTCGGTTGCTGATCTTAATACTAGAGTAAGCGGGACGCGTACATTGTTTTTTTTTATTATTATTCGATTTACGGTAGGAAAATTTAAATCTTCTAAAGATACCACCTACCGTCCGTAGGTGGCATGCACGATTCATAAACCCTATTGGGACTATGCCTACGCTTTTCAGTCCTACACACTTTTCCCTGTTCCAATCCGCTTTGTCCAGCGGGTGGCGAGACCTCATCCATCTTTTGCGTAAACGCCTCTTCTCAGCTATAAGGAGCAGAATCTCTCTGGTGATCGGGATTTTAGATGCTGTGGGCCAAGTAAACCAAAACGGTTTGAGTTGCAGCCATATCTAGGTTGTGTTGACGAAGGGTTTTCACTTTGTTTGCCAATATTCGACTTCGATTTCTTCCTGTCAGTCTCTGGAGAAACACGAGGCTTTCGCTTGATTTTTTGAAAGCGCTGCGGGGCAGCACATTGGGGGCTCGAGAGAACCGCAGTAGCCAATGATTCATCAAACGCAGCAGTTTCACTTGAATAATTTATAATATATGAGGGAACTTTGGCGGCTCTTGTATTACTATTTGTAGACAAGGCTGAGTCTTTTTTCGACAAATTTTTCAGCAAATGCTCGCGAATCTTTCTCGGGCCCACGCTAGCAATTTGCTTAATCAACGTGAAGCCTAGTAATTTTTGCGGTGGGCGAAAATCTGTTGTGATTTTTACCGACACGAATTTGACAATTTTAAGGCACACCTGTAGGTATGCAACAAATCACCAGGGTCCTAGCCAAGACTTGAACCCTGGGATAGATAAGCTTTGAGCGCAAAAACATCTGTTTGTGCGATCGCGTGGCAGCTGGGCAGCGGAGTCGCACTTCGAGCAAATTCATTCTTTTTTTGAATGAAAATGATTAAGTTTCACTATTATTTCACTGATAGGGACTTGGGGGGTCACTATTTACTATATATGTGCCAGTATTCTGGACTTGTCCATAAGTTTTTACCGCGAAAACTAATTTCACTTCTTCCACTTTTTCAGCTGCGTATTGTTAGACACGAACCATTTCTTCTATACCTCTAAGAAGAGGAAGAATTCAAGAAACTAAGCATCAAGTTAAACCCGAAGAAAACCGAAGTTTCATGCTTCTTCGAAGCTTTTAAACGAAAACGGCAAAAAATATTACACGTACCAACTCAAAAGCAGTAAAGGGCTGCAAGTGGTACTAAAAGGCATTGAGCCTGATGTCACACCCAATGAAGTTGCAAATTCACTTCACGAAAAGGGCTTTAACGTTAAATCAGTTATAAAAAGCCCCAACCGCTCTTCAAGGTCGAGCAATCTACAATTCTTATTACACCTTAAAATTACTGTAGAAGAACCACAAAGGCGTAATGGTCCAACTGCCAAGAATATGGCCGCAGCAAGACATATTGTACCCTTCCTTCCGTTTGCGTCGCCTTGCCCGGTTAATAAAATTCAAATAAAATTTGGTAATTATGGTGAAAACCACACATCTAATTACCGGGAAATGTCTACAAAGATCTTAAAAGTCGCATGAACGTGAATAATTACACGCGCCTCCAACGTAACTATTCACCTGCCCAGATGCCAAGACCCAGGGACAAGATGCCCCACTTGTAATCACGTTGGACTCAGGGGCGGCTGTTAATTGAATAGGTAGCAGGTTGGCTTAGCACTTCTTAAAAGAAAACATTCCATTTAAAAAAATTGCACCAAAAGTAAGCACTGCCAATGGTAACTGACAAGAAAATGTGAGAAAAGTT
This sequence comes from Drosophila simulans, assembly GCF_016746395.2. Taxonomy (NCBI): domain Eukaryota; kingdom Metazoa; phylum Arthropoda; class Insecta; order Diptera; family Drosophilidae; genus Drosophila; species Drosophila simulans. The sequence goes on from NC_052522.2 coordinate 23,303,863, forward strand.
TGTCCAACAGTTCTCTACGACCAAAGGACGGAAGATATAGAAATATACATTGTGGCCACATTAAAGCAGGATCCTAATATGGTAGCAATTGAACATGAGTTGTTCGGAGTTGACACAAATCAGGTATTTGGCAAAAAACATAATATCCCATTTAATAGATGCAGGACAAGCCAAAGTTAAACAGACGCTTTACCTGCAATGAAGAATGATTAAGTTAGGAGTAATAGAAGAATCTGATAGTTCGTGGTCATCACCCTTAGTTTACACCCTCGTTTATATTTGGATAGCCGAAAAATGAACGCATTCACACAAAAGGATGCTTATCCACTTTCCCAAATCAGCGGCATTTTGGAGAAAGCGGAATTCATAACCAGTCTAGATTTAAAGAATGCATATTGGCAGGTTCCCTTTTATGTAGATTCGAGGGACAAAACAGCTTTTATAGGACCAGGAAGCCCGCTGTACCATTTTAAAGTCATGCCTTTCGGGTTATGTAATGTCTAGACTAATCGACAAAGTTATCCCGCCCCAGTTGCGGAATAAAGTGTTTGTCTATTTAGATGACTTGCTTATCGTGTCAGACACGTTAAATAAGCATTTGGAGGTACTATACGAAGTGGCATTGCACATTAAGCCAGTTGGACTATCGATCTAAATTGGGAAAAGCAAGTTTTGTTCCAAAAGAGTAATATATCTAGGGCATATAGTGGGAGATGGAGGAATTCGTATGGATCCGGAGAAAATCGATGCAATAACTGAGTTTAACGTGCCTAAATCCCTTAAGGCTGTAAGGAGTTTTTTAGTTCTATGTGGCTGGTATCGGAAGTTCATTGGCAATTTCACGGCAGTGACAGCTCCGCTCACAGATTTGCTAAGCACGGGAGGGAAGTTTTTGTTCAACAGAAGCTCTAAAAGATTTTGATGATTTAAAACAAAAATTTTGTGAAGCTCCAGTTCTCAAAATCGCAGACATTTTGTATACACTGCGATGCCAGCAAGGCTGGTTTGGAGAGGTCTTAGTTTAGCTGTCTGAGGAACCAAAGAGTTCGTTGCGGAGATTCACAGAAAGGGACATGATGACTCTCTTTCTGCTCTTAGAGGAATTAATGAAACTATCGAGCGGATTCGTCAATATTATTTTTGGCCAGGACTTGAACCGCATATCAAGAAGTACCTCTCGTGGAACTTGCATGACTACCACAGACTTCCGCCAAACAGAATCAGAACGAATTTTCTAGAATTTATATATAGATTTTCTTGCGACTTATCGTGGATCAGGCAATGGTAACATTGGCATATTTATAGATTTTGACCATATAACCAAGTCAACCGGTAAAAAAAAAACGCTGATGTTTTCGTGAAGTATTCAGAGACAGAGTTGTTCCATGTGTTTGGCGTATCATAATATCGGATAATAGCTTGTAGTTCCCGTCAGGGGTTGTTCAAAATCTTTTGGATAAACACACGGTGACACACTCATTTACTGCAGTTCATGCACTTCAAGGGAATAGTTGCTGCAATCCGCTAGTATATAAAAGGAGACCAAAAGGTTAGATCTTCATATATGTTGTGCGCTGAGGTCATCGGTGCATTCCGCAGTAGGGACAAGCCCTACCACGACAAGGACATACGGCAATAGCTGGCTTCTCGCGGTACCAGTACTGGTTCTCTTGCGTTCCCCAAAGATATTAAGAAATGTAGTGTCAAGTTAGTGGCTTTCAAGCCGCCATGCCAGTAGGTATCGCAAGGGGATCAACCACCTGGTGGTACGCGCCGTGCTGGCTAATCGTAGTTGGGCTGGAGCTGGAAACTCTAAAAATTTCCACATCTCCGGACCGGACTAAGGTGTCATTCGACCCGTGCCGAGAGTCTGCCAGGCTGGGGACCCGGGAAGCAACTAGACCAATCGCTTACGGAGAGTCCGGGCAAGTGGCATCCGCCTGGTCTGGCTAGCCTTACCCGGGTACTCCAGATCTCTGCCCGGGTGGACCGCTTATTTCTCTGCAACTCGTGGGAACCATAAAAAAAATAGACCCACATTTTAAAATACCGCAGACCTTGACTGCGGGATATGTCGCAAGACAGTTTGAGGACCGTCTCCTTGACGGGGCGGCCTACTTCAGTGGTAACACCAAAAAATTTTCCTAATCGGAGTGTGCCAAGAATCGGGCAGCCACACCGAGTCACTCGACTATGGTCCAAGCCGGCCAAGCGGAACGGTCTAAAAACCCATTACCGCAACTTGGTCGGGATGGGGCCCGGGATGACCCTAACCGTAAGGGGCTGAGCGGGGCCAGAGCGAAGTAGTATCTTCTTTACCTTCAGCAAGGCAAGCCACCTGCTTAAGCTTTGTCTCTGGTTAAGACACCGCAGCCGCTAGAGCAAAGGCCCAACTCTGCTTCGAAGCGGGCAAACTCCACCCTGTCGCCTCCGACGGAAACGCCTAAGAGGCAGAAGGTGGAGAAGAGCAGGCTCCCTTCGACGGCCCAAGTACCTTAAGGGCTGCAAAAGCCACTGAGGTACGCAAGCCATCATATGCGGCCGTAACTGGGGCCATTAAAGTTGCGGTCGTACCAGAGGGGTACCCCAAAGTCGTCCTTAGCAGTGAGAACCTCTCACAGCTCGAGGACGCACTACTGGAGGAAATAGTCCTGTCCGGTTGGGATTCTCCAATCAAGTTTGGAGGAATCCACTTCAGGGTGGGTCACCTGATAGTGGACTGCCGCAAAGCAACCACTGCTGAGTGGCTGCAATTAGCAGTCCCCAGCCTCAGTAAGTGGAGCGGTGTCTCCCTGGAGGTAAAGATGGGCAACGACTTGCCATCGTCACACAACATAACCATCTTCTGCCCCAGGACCGGGGGAAAAACAACAAAGTGGATCATGGAATTGATAAAGAAACAGAATGACCTTGACACTGAGAACTGGCGTCTCATATCAAGGAAGAATGAGGGTGGTGGCTCGCTCCTCAGCCTTGGCATTGATGACAACTCATGCGCCAAGATTATTTTTAGTGACCATAAGCTGAGCTTCAGGTTTAGAGACATCTCAGTTTGTGGTTTAATGAAGGCCAAAGTGATCAAATCCGGCACAAGACAGGTCGAGACTCCTCGAAATCCACCAGTCTCCGCGGAGAAGGAGAAGCCCAATAAGCTCTCCGAATCCAACGAGGATCTGGTGGAGGATGAGGATCTCGATGCGACCGTCATCGAGATGGGGGAACAGATCCTCTCAGAAGCTAGGCATGGAACTAGACCTGTTGAGTGAGGAAGAAGCTGTAGCGGCGGATGATGATCTGAGCATCTCCAGACCAGTAACGCCGATGATGGAGCCGATCATCTAATGGTCGGGAGTACAGGAATAGCTCAGGTGAACATCCATCGCGGCAAGGCGGCCTCGGTTGTGCTGGCAAGGATGTTCACCAAACAACATCTTGGGCTAACCCTGGTTCAGGAACCCTGGTATAACCAGGGAATAAAAGGACTGTACGTGAAGAACAAGGTAATCCCAAGGTAATTTGGGATCAACGGGCCTCTAGCCCTAGATCCTGGCATGTAATTATTAATTATTATTAATATTATTAATATTAAATTATATTATTATTAATTAATTATTAATATTATTAATATTATTATTATTATTATTAATTAGTATATACTTACAGAATTTCTCACCCGGGACTGTGTACCGATCGTGGTAAAAGATGTGGGAGCAGCCAAGAAGACTGTGGTGGCATCGCACACTTTGTCGGTGACTAGGCGTGCCCACCGCCCGAAATACTGCACTGGTTAAACACTGTAAGAAGATGCACTTACCCATCATCATTGGATGTGATGCAAATGCACAGCACGTGATATGGGGCAGCAGCGACGTAAATCAAGGAGGTGGGTCACTCTTAGAATTTATCTTGAATAACAATCAAGAAATCCTAAATGTCGGCAATGTTCCGACATTTGTTACCAGGGTAAGATCTGAGGTACTGGACATTACACTTTCCAGCAGATCAGTAGCTTCGCATATATGCGACTGGCACGTATCTCCTGAGGAGTCAGTGTCAGATCACAGAATTATTCGTTTTAACATAGGGCTAAATCTAGAATGCAGCGAGCGTAGGCGCAATCCCAGGAATACGAACTGGGAAGTGTTCAATGCCTCCTTACTGCGGAATCCAGCTTCTGGGGTAACCGGGAAACTCAGTACCACTCTAGAACTGGAGGCCGCCGTAGAAGATATTAACTCGTGTCTTACTAACGCGTTTAGAGAAAACTGCTCCCTTGGCCGAGCCAAAAGGGAAAAGGATGCTCCATGTTGGAACGACCAATTTGAGAAGTTACGGAAAGCGACCAGGCGTCTCTTTAACAAAGCAAAAAGAGAAGGGAACTGGGATACCGACTGACCATGTATAACTATGAGATCAGGAAAGCCAAACGAAGGAATTATAGAACCTTCTGTGAGGCAATAGTATACACATGTGAAGGCGCTAGACTTCACAGAACAATTTCCAAAGTTGTGCCAGAATCAAATCTGGCACTGCGAAATGAGGATGACCCTATACTATAGGAAGTAAGAAGAATTTTGAGCTACTACTGGCAAATCACTTTCCGGGAAGCACGCTTTAAACGGATGGGAATATCCCAGTAACGGCACAAAGTCGACTGCGTGCTACCGATTGGGCCAAAGCAAAATCAATAGTAATAACGGTAAGATTAAGATAGGCAATTGGTACATTCCAGCCCTACAAATCTCCAGGTCCAGATGGCTTTCAGCCAATCCTGCTTCAACGAGCGCTAAGTCAGCTCGCAACACCGATCAGAAAAATACTGCAGCAGCCTAGCTTTAGGACACATACCTACTGCCTGGAGTATAGCAAAAGTGGTCTTCATTCCGAAAGCTGGAAAGAAAGACATCACTGATCCGAAGTCGTTCAGACCCATCAGCTTGACATCGTTTTTGCTAAAAACGTTGGAAAAGCTAGTGTATGTCAGCATTACAAGCACTCTGCTTGTAGAGCATCCGCTCCAACGGACGCAGCATGCCTACAGGGCGGGCAGATCAACTGATACTGCCCTATATCACCTGAAAAGCCTTATAAAGGATTCACTTACTCATAAGGAAGTGGCGTTATGTGCCTTCTTAGACATACAGGGTGCATTCGACAATACCTCTCATGAGGCGGTCAACGCATCCCTGGCAAGAAGAGGACTAGATGCAACAACCAGCAGATGGATCAAGTCACTAATGGCATCAATGAGTGCCATGGCCACTATAATAGGACAGTCGTTCACAGTGTCTACCACAAGGGGTTGCCCTAAAGGGGGTATCCTCTCGCCTCTCTTGTGGAGCTTGCTGGTAGATGAGTTGCTGGACAGACTGACCCGCAGAGGTATACTTTGCCAAGGCTATGCTGACGATATTGTCATTATAGCCAAAGGTAAATATGAGGAAACACTCTTCGATATCATTCAACTGGGCCTCAATATGACCAGCGAATGGTGCAAGGAAGTAGGCCAGAGCCTAAATCCTAGCAAAACTGTTATTGTTCCTTTCACAAATAGGAGAGAATGAAGGCAGCAAAGAAGTTAAGTATCTTGGAATAACCCTCGACTCCAAACTTAGCTTCAAAACTCATGTCGATAACACAATTGATAAGTGCACCACAGCACTTTTCACGTGTAGGAAAATTGCTGGAAAGTCGTGGGGAACCTCACCACGCATAATAAGATGGCTGTACCTCATGGTAGTCAGACCCATACTAACATATGGGGTAATAACCTGGGGTGATAGAGCACGCCTTAGCACCACTAAGGTGAAACTTCATAAGCTGCAAAGAATGGCCTGCATATGTATGACAGGAGCAATGCGTAGCTGTCCCACTGCAGCCCTATAAGTACTAATGGAGGTAACGCCGCTTCAATGAAATGAAATGAAACGGAAAGCCACCCTAATAAGAATTGAGGGAGCAGGAAATGACTGCAACCTCACCAGAAAGGATGCTGAAAGCGTAAAAAGGAATATCCCTTTGCTGATGCAACCAAGGGATGAGATGCCAGCTTCTTCAACTTCAGCACTCATCTCAGTAATAAAAACAGTTGGACAAACCTGGGGAAAGTAAACCCTATGAAACAACAAGCAATAAAGTGGTATACAGACGGATCCCTCACCGACGAGGGAAGTGGGCTGGGGGTTGTAGGCCCCAGGTTAAAATACCACGAATTAATGTGCAGATACACCAGCATTTTTCAAGCTGAAGTTTGTGCTATTTGACGCTGTGCGGAGTTTAATCTGCAAAGGAACTATCGTGGCAAAACATTGCTATACTGTCTGATAGTCAAGCAGCCATAAAGGCGCTCAGCATAGCTAAGATGACATCTAAGCTAGTAAATGAAGTGAGGACCGCCCTAGACAAACTAGGAGCTGTCAACAAACTCACAATAAGGTGGGTCCCGGGACACAACCACAAAGGGGCAGAGAACCCACTAATAGGGCCCGAACCCTTCTGTGGTGTTGTTGGTGTTACTGAAGTCACTAGAGGAAGAAAAAAGTCTGTCCTTCTGGGAACACCTACCAGGACATAGGCAGTCTAAGATTCTCCTCTGTGAATATAGCCATAAAAAGTTCAAGACCTTAATGACACACGGGAAAAACACAGTGCCCATTTTGAGTGGCCTTCTTACGGGGCATTGTCGGCTTCACAGCCATTTGCACAAAATTGGTATTGCAGACAGTGAACTATGTCGCTTCTGCTGCATGGGAAGGAGAACTCTGCACATATTATATGTGATTGCATGGCGCTTGCCATCAAGAGGAACAGAGTCCTGGGCATGTATGTAGTCACACGGGAAACAATTTCAGCCCTGAACCCCAATAAAATTATGGCATTTATACAGTGCATTGGACTTCAGGGTGATCTTTGAGTAGTGAAGGGGTAGTATAATAGATCAGAATGGGTCGCAGTACACCTACAAACCAACTTAATAATAATAGTGGCTTTTATTATTGCGCCATGATTGAGATTTCATACGCTGGCTTCCACCCAAAATAGCGAACACTCTTCTTCGTCACTGGCGGCAGAGTGGCTAGCAGAGGGTAAAAGTTGTTGGTTGGTGTTTTAGGCTCGGTTAGGCTGATCAGATTTTCTTGATAGCAGAGGGACGTGGAGTGCGAAAGGTGGACAGAGCTTTATGAACAAGGCCACTCGAAAGAAATCGGTCCTTTTAAGCACCATTAAAGAGAATTTGGCGTAGGAAACCGTTCCGGCATCCAATCTTGTTATTGAAACACACGCGGCAGGTCACTTTTGGGCGTTTAAATCTTTCTTTTAACAGCCGCAGCACGTTGGAAGCGTTTACATCGATGGATGCCGCAGCTTCAAAGTGAGTAAAAAAACTGCTCAAACAAAAAAAAACATCTAAACATTTGGTGCAGAAAGGCAACGAACCGCCTTGCATAGGAAATTTAGAACCGACCGAACCGAATGTTTCGCGCAAACTAGAGGAAAGAGAGATCCGCAGCTAATCAGTATATGTTTTTCTCCCTGCTTTCGTTTCGACCGAAGCAGATGAGCAGCCGGTGAAATGGATAAAGGGGTCGTTGGAAAGCAGGGAAGGAACGACCGTGGTCACATTTCTTTGAGTGTGTCTCCAATATGGGAGTTTTGTGTTTGATTCGTTTTTTGTCCGTTTTTCACTAAGTCGCCATTCATGTCCTTGTGTATCCGTGATGTTTGTTTGTCGCAGCACGCTAAATTTAAATAGGGTAATAATGTTTAAGACAATCTAGACGCAACTATAACCCACACCTAGCGACGAGCGCAGCCGAGAAGTTAAAGCGTGCGATGCACCAAGATACACTAACGTTGTTCGTTACAAGTTCCTAAATTACCACCAGTTCCTAAGCTAGTGCGATTGTCAGAATATATTATACATGTATTTACATATAAAAAATAAGTAATTCAGATCACTTATAGGTTACACTCCACCATAGGAACAATCGAAACTACTAAGATTAACATAAGATAAATCGTATATCATAAGTATAATATGTCGCTCTAGCCTTATCGCCGAGATTTCGAAAACTATAAATCAGGAAAGCTGAAATTAAGCATGCAGATTTCAGAGACATAAGCGCAGCGCAAAAAAATTATAATATATTTTATTTTTTTTATTAGACTTGTAAATGTCAATCGAAAGACTTTTTGCAACCCAATATCGTCAAAACTGTCTATTATCTCTACAAAAAGTGCTATATTATGGATTATGAAGAAATATGAATATATGCAAGTAATATACATATTTTATATTTTATCGTCAAATACATATTTTTCTCCTTGTTTTTAGTTTAATATAAACACAAATAATACACACCTGGCTAGATAATACACTGTAGATAAAGATTAACATAGTACATCTTTATGAAGTAACCCTAATGACCAATTAAAACACTCCCTTCGCTTATGCCGGTAAAATATTAAATAGCTTTATTGCTCAGCTAAGGTCCACCCTAACGAAATCGATGAATTTTAATTTTTTTTTTACTGAAATTGTAATTTCTACAACAATTTTAACACAGTTCTCAGTCAATGAAATGTACGTTGTACATGAATTCTCAGACAATGAGGAATTCAACAACTTTTTTATTGGGTACATACATATGTATATATGTATCGGCTGGACTCCGAATATTGTTCTTCTTCTTCTGCTTGTACTTCTGCTGAAAAGTTACTTTTATTGTAGATTCTTATACTTATTAATAATATGGCGAGCTACAGTTTATTTTGGATGTTATTGCTAAAGAATAATTGGAAATTGATCAGTAATGATTTTGTTATTTATCTGTGGACTTTAGCTGTGACTCTCATACGTATTTACTGGATATTTTTTGTTCCACTCGTATGGAAAAAGGTGCGTATTACAGTTTGTAAAATAGAGAAGTAGAGAAGTATATCAGAAGTATATAATAATGATTTTCAGGATCTGTGCTAGAAGAATTTAGCGAAACTCTCTAGATATTGAAATGCAGATCAATGTTTTTAATAAACATTTGACAAGCTTAAAAGCTATTTGTTTATCAGGTATAAACCTAGTTCATTATTGTTTTCTATGTACATATATGGTAAGTTCTTGTCAATCGGGTGGACACATCAAAAAGATGCCTTTATCGTCTGAGAAGGCAAATAATAAAACCGACTATCCGACTGTCCCCCTGTCCGTCTGTCCGTATGAACGTCGAGATCTCAGGAACTATAAAAGCTAGGTTAAGATTTAGCGTGCAGATTCTAGGCACAAAGACGCAGCGCAAGTTGGTTGGGCCAAAGCTGCCACGCTCGCACCTTTGGAATATATTGTGATATTTTCTCCAATTTTTATTAGTCTTATTAATTTCTATCGATCTGCCAAAAAACTTTTTGCCACGACCACTCTAACGCCTACAAACCGAACAACATTGGTGTGCATATTGGCGAGATTCCAGGTGTTTCTTAAGATTATTGCAATGGTATTTACATTTTACCTTTATAACCAGAATTTTTAAGTGGTCTACGCTTTTAATGCAATTAATCTTATATAGCAATTATACAAAATGTGAGTAAATGTATGTACATTGTTGCTTACGGCAACATTTATCTGAAGAAATGGAAGCAACTGAAAAGGCTCCCCACGAATCCAAGTCTTCCAAAATGTTTGCAAATTTTCCTCTAACAGTTAAGACTTTTTTATTCCCGTTCGTCGTAAAGTAAAAGGGTATACTAGATTCGGTGAAAAGTATGTAACCGGCAGAAAGAAGCGTTTCCGACTATACTACTAAAAAGTATATACATTCTTGATCAGGATCAATAGCCGAGTCGATCTAGCCGTGTAAGTCTGTCCGTATGAACGTCGCAATCTCAGGAACTATAAAAGCTAGAAGGTGGGAATTCAGCCCACAAGCCGCACAAAATGGCCACGATCCCACTTGTGAAAAATTTGTTGATGTTTTTTAACATTTTTATTAGTCTTGTAATTTTATATCGATTTGCCAAAAAAACTTTTTGCCATGCACACTTGAACGCCCTTAAAACGCCAAAAACCGCCACGTCCACACTTTTGATCAATTCTTAAATTTTGCATCATTTTATTCCCCAGTATCTATCGATATCCCAAAAAAATTATGAAATTTCGCGCTTGCATTCAGACTAGGGAACTCGACTATACCAATCTTTCTTGCTTTTTTTAGGTTTTAAATCGGACGGAGACTATTTATTTCATCAAGCTCTTAATTTGGCTTGGTTATGGGAATAACAATGGAGGAGACAGAGTTGAGCATTTCTTATAAATGATTAGAAGTTTTTGTTTGAAGGACCTTGGCATTTGTCTAAACATTGGGTAGGATATTCTATTCCCTCCTGAGCTTTTTTCTTAAGCCTTAGCCAATGCAGATTTAAGTTGTTTTTGTGAAGTTCTGGTTCCACAGTTTTGCTGAAGCAGATAGAGAAACCGGTTGATAGTTTCTAGCCTGGAGCCTTCTACCTTCTCTTCTCTACCTTCTACCTTCTACCTTCTCTACCCTAGCCTTCTAAAGGAGTTTTTGCTGTATATACTCGGCTGGCAAATTGCAGTCCTTGGAATAGTTTGACCATGCATGGCGAACCTCTCTGACAATACCGTGGCAACAGGAGGCCTGAGTCCGAGTTAAGAAATTTTATAGGCGTGGTGGGCACGCCTGCTAAACGTTTGATATCCGTCCCATATGCCAGGCAAATTCGTGATCTTTAGAAATTTCTCACCGACTTTCATGATTTAAACCAACAATAATAACTGGCGTTCGCGAAGAGTCGAAATATAGATTATCATATTAGTAACGATCTTCAGAACACGGTGCAGTGCGAAGCATGAAAAATCAGTGATAGATTTTACTGAGTTTTTGAAGGAAATAATTAAGAATTTCGGGTGTTGTTGGGAGGTTTCGGGGAGTTCAGAACACTGCAGCGGGAACTTGACGTATGGACGTTTTTTCTTGGTTTTGGGGCTGACGCTAAGGCTTGAAAAGCGGTTGTCCTCAAACATGGGAGGCCAGGGGCCATTGTAACGACTTCGTTTAGATTTACTGAGGAGTATGACACTGGAGTACGTACGCGCTTAAGAAAAAGGGCAGAAAAGAATAAGAAAAAATCCACACAGAACGCTAAAAAAAAAAAAACTGACATCCGCACTCGGTGTACTGTAGTAGAAGTAGTACTCTTAGATATTTTAACTTTGTGATATTTAATATTTGTATAATCTTATTAAGGAACTTTACTTGTAGAGTAAAAGGCTATACTAGATACGCTGAAAAGTATGCAATAGGTAGTGTATATATATCCTTGATTTATTAGCCGAGTCAATCTAGACCTGTCCTAGAAATCCTCGATCTCAAGAACTGTAAAAGCTAGAATGTCGAGACTAAGTATGCAGCTTCCAGAGACATCGACGCAGTGCAATTTTTTTCAAATGTCGCCACTCTTACGACAACAACCCGCCCAAAACTGCCACGCCCCCTCTTCTTAAGAATGCTTTCATTTTTTTTTTTGATTTTTTTTTCACACAACCACTGAGTTATTATTATTATATTTATTTATGTTATATGTTTAATTAGCTATTGTCTAAGAGTTTTTGCCGCGAGCGTCGTTTGACGGCACGTCTATACTTTCTCGTCGCATGAACTTCTTCCTCGTACGCCTACTTCCACTCCCGAAAGCATTCTGCCTCGACTTCTCCAGGCTTGCCACGTCGTTAACATCTCTTCGTCGTCGTTAGATTAGATGGGTTATCCAGTCATTCTGCGTTGTCAGATCATTCCCACAAATTGGACATCCCACACAGCATTCGCGTCGAATGCGTCGTTTTTATGAGGCATCCAAAATTCAGCGGAAGTGCTCGTCTGCCTCACTAAATACGGAATCTTTTGAAACGTCATAACTTAAATCTTTTGATTTAGCCTTTTCAATGTGGTATGGCCCACAATACTTCGGTTTAATTTTAAAGCCTGAACCAAGCTGAGTTCTTTTAATAGCAACTATGTCGCCGACTTGGTTTGAGGCTGGTCTTCGTAGTAGATTGTATCACTTTTTGTTATCGTTTCAAATCTCGAGAACATGCTTCTTTGCTTGGATTCTAAGTTGTTCGCGCTCGTCGTTGAAATCTTGAATTATTTTATCCTCTAGCATATCCTCAATCATTTCATCGGATTTAAGGCGCATCTTCGTGACCGTTAATAGCTCGAATGGTGTCGTCTTAGTGCTTCTAGCGAACGTTGAGTTGATGCCTTGCTGTACGTTACTGACGAACTTATACCATTGTCGTAGGGCGTCAATTGAACGTTTTGAAGGACTGAAGTTCATCCTCTCAACCTGGCCATTAGTTCGCGGAGCCCGTCGTAATGAGGTGATGTTTGATTCCTTCGTCACTACAATATAGCATGTATATATTATATATTATTAGGTGCTGCCGCACCCTGTATTATGTTACTCGGATTGCTTTGCTCTTGAAGTCTTGCCACTGCATCTTTTGCTGATGTTTATTTGGCCGGATAGAGCCAGCAGTATTTGGTGAAACTGTCGATTACTGCTAATATGTGCGTATACTGCTTGTGCGTTAGCTTTAAAGGTAAAAAAATCTATATGGTACGTTTATAGCGGCTGTTGCTCATTATTACTTAGTTGATGAAGTTCGCCTTCATGTTTTCCTTGCTTACGGTTGCTTACAATAAATGGTATACAGCAGTTTATACATTTATAAATCTTCTCTATCAATTTCGGCACGTAAAACTCTTCTCCAACAAGTTCCTTATTGTTCTTGTTGTGTTGTCTTTTCCAATAGAATATCGATTATTTCTTTCAGCTGGTCGCCTTGAGCCTGGGTATACTACATTTTACTGTGAAGGGTGTTCTCCGTGATCATCATTAGCTCATTATCAGCGTGACGATGGATCTAAAGAGCTATCCGACACAAGTCCTTCTTCTGGATAGTTTTAGCTAAAGCATTACAGTCTTTAATGAGTTTAAAGCGTAAGCTTTTTAATGCTTCTTTAATGCTTCCACCACAGCAAATAACTTATAAACTTTCCTTCGGTTTTGGAAGTCTTTTTGTTGTTGTTTGTTTTAAGAGAGGTTTTCGTGGATTCACCATTTTAAGATTGTTGAAAGCAGTCATCTCCGAATCACCTATATTCGGTGATTCGCATCTTTTTTGTTATGTCTATTTGTGAAATTTTTGGAATACATTTTCGGAAACATCCTACTAAGGCAAGGAAACTGTATCTGCTTTAGATTGGCTGGAACTGGGAATGGAGTCCCAGCTTGCGTCTTCGCTGGAGCCGGTCTTATTCGTTAATTCTCTTATGTAGCCCAAATACTCCATTTTAGTATTCAAGAAATGACACTGCTTTATGTTACTTATGAGCCCATTCTCATACTCGCAGAAACTGAAATTGTCCGTTTTTACTGACGAACGATGTATTTTTACGGCTTTCTTCATCAATTTTTACGTTGATGAATCCGTTCTATAGTTCAACGTTTGGTAGAAGAACATCTGCGGGTCGTGAGTGTATCGGTATGTCGTCGTTAATGTTAGTTGACTTAGTGCTTGCCGGATTGTAGGATCTGACAATATTGTGGACTGTTTCTTTAGCTTTGTTGCTCGCTGTTGGTTCAATTTATCCTGATCTTCAATAAAAATTTTGACAATAATTGCTTGCTAGTGCCATGTGTAAAAAAAATAAAAGGCTAGTATATATAAGCTCTAAGAAGTTCACAGCAATGGTTTTAGCGGAGAGTATCGAATTCACCACCGGGTATCGGTGCACTTGTCAACAAAAGTTGATGGCTATTCACGACTACAAACGTCGCTCTGAGATCACTTGTCCTTGTGCATCAAAAACAAGGCTGATACTCGCCGCTGAAAAGTTATCTTTTTTATATAAAAATGTATTTATCAATGAAATTTAATTGCTATCAATAAAATGCACAGACTGGAAGAGGCTAACACTAAGAAGTGAGAATTCTATAGTCGACTTCCCCAACTAGCAGATGCCCGGTACTCAGCTAGTGGAAATGCGAACGCGAAATTTCATCATTATTCCTGGGATTGGAGAATAAAATGAGAAAATTTTAAGAATTGTTCACAAGTGTGAGCGTGACCGGCTTGGCGGCTATTAGGCGTTAGAGTGGACTTTTTTTATGAAAAAATATCCAACAATTTTTTAAAAATCTGGGTGTGGTAGTTTTTGGCGGTTTTAGTGCGTTCGCGTGGGCATGGCATTAAGTTTTTTCACAACCCGATAGAAATTTACAAGACTAAAAAAATTATGAAAAAATATCCAACAATTTTTCGAAAATGTGGGCGTGGTAAATGTGGTGGTTTGGCTATGCAGTCCGCAGACAGCAGCAGGTCATCATAAATTTGAGTTATTTTATTTTATCACTCTTAAACATTACTCTGTGCAGCAATAGATTTTGCATTTCCCTTTGTGCTATGTTCCTCTCTCTCAATAGAGAGAGAGCCCAACTGTTTCAATCTTTATTTTGTAAAACTTGCTCATTTGCCTTCAGCATAGCAAAGTCAGTTACAAATTAAGTGTTGATCCCACCGGTACTGCTGTGATGCTCTTTAACTCTTAATCGGTTCGGCACGGGCACTGTCGTCGTTCTTTTTATACATTTCGGCCCTGTGTGGCAAAATATATTGAAATAAAACTGAAATATTAATTGAAACATTAACTTCCCCGTGTTTATAAATTGTCACACCACTTCTCCAAGTCAATGAAAGGCTCATTGGTTCAACAGTAGCTTTGGGAGTTTTTAGAGTGTTGAGAACTATGTAACAGGCAGAAGGAAACGTTTTATTCTATATAAAGTATATGTATTCTCTAGCGAGATCAATAGCCAGGTCGAACAGGCCCTGACCGTCCGTATAGACGCCTTGATCTCAGAGGCTATAAAAGCTAGAATGTCGACTCCAAGCATGCGGCTTCCAGAGACATCGACGCAGTGCCAGTATGTAAAAGGTAGACGGAAGCGTTTCATACTATATAAAGTATATATTCTTATATCTTGTAATTATTGCGGATCTGGTACTCATTTCGAGAAGAACTAGTCCAAGGAACACGAAAATCATAACCAACCACCATTAAGAAGAAGGTGTTCCAGGTAGCCGGCTGGTCCACGCTGTTGTCGCTATAGAAGAACCCAGAAAGTTTAATGACCAGATGCAATGCTTCCGATGACATACCAAGAGGTATTACAAACTGCAGTACACTTATGTCAGGTGCTGTCAAAAGCATGCCTCCACTAAGGTTAAAAAATCCAAAGACGCTCCTGCTACCTGTGGAAACTGTGGACAGACGCACACAGCGTCATATCAAGTGTGTCGAGTTTACATTAAAGTCAAAAAGGGGAAGGGTTTCAAAATGACATGATTCATTTGTTAACGGAGTCAGGCAAAATTTTTATTGCTGCAGCATACTTGCCGCCACGGTAAGTATATCGGCGGGGTCAGTACCACTTCAACGTCCGAAGAGATAAGTCGTGCCACTCAGTTTAAAGCCTCGCTTCGCGTAAGCCCAAAACCCTTATCAGCAAAATCTTGATAAACAAATATCAACCACAAAGAGAAAATAAAAAACGCAACAACAAAAAAAACAATACCGCTAACCCGAGATCACGCCCTTAACCAACAATCATGACAGACCCACCAAACATTTACAAAATTACTTCAAAAACATACCAATCCCAATTAGGCGAATCTAAATTTATAATTATTAAAAGAAAAGACAACAACTCTTTCGAAAGAACTTCACCATTCATCATAAAAAAAATCGGTGGACTTTGCCTGTGGAGGAGAAGTTGAGGGATACAAACGAACAAGAGACGGCAACCTGCTAATAAAAACCAAAAACGAATTACAAGCCAGAAAACTCCTAAAACTAACAAAAATTGCAGATGTGGATGTAACAGCAAGTGAACATAAAACATTAAACTTCTCTAAGGGAGTTATTTACTGTAACGACCTTAGACACATCGACGAAGACACAATTCTACAAGAACTAAAACCACGAAAAGTAACTGAAGGTAAAAAAATATTGAAACGGCAAAACCCCAACTCTAACTCTGACACCAACAACATCACCTTAGTTGAAACTGGACTAATAATTATCATATTATAACGAAGCCTCCGCTGCGGTCATCCAACACCCATATGCAAAAGTGTAGAAACTTGCATCAATTGCTCAGAAACAAAACACACAAACGACGGAGAAAAATGCACAAACGAAAACAACTGCTTAAATTGCCGAAACAACCCAGAACTTGAGCATCAACACAGCCCAATTGACCGCGAATGCCCTACGTTCACAAAAAACCAGGAATTTACAGCCATTAAAACCACACAAAAAGTGGACCATAAAACTGCCCAACACATATATTTCGAACGTCACGGCTTCCAAACGAAAAACACCTACGCCAAAACACTTACAAACGGCACAACCCAGAGGACAACAAACACCGTGTCACCTAATATTCACACAAATACAACCCAATCACAACACCAAAATCCGCACCACACACCCACATCAGCAGCACAAAACACTTTATCTAAGACACCAACAACTGGACCAGCCAAAACAACCTTACTATCCAACCAACCACACCAACACACCAATCACCAGCTACGACAAACTAAAAGACATGGATACCGACTACACACCTACCAGAAAACCATTTACGGCATACTCATCACAACTCACAGAAGACCTAAAAATAAAAATCGCCCCGAAAGATAAGTCCAATAACCTATCCATAAACCTTAAAGCATCGAAACTAAGAGCCAAAGCTCTAAACAAAAAAAAGCACACTAACAACAGCGACGGCGAATCCATATATAACCTTAAACTCTACACAAAACCTAAACCGTAAACACGACCTTTAAGTTAAGTTATAAGCTTTAATTTTCTCACAAATTTCACTAACTATAGGCCAATGGAATTTAAAAGGATATGTAAACAACTACAGCCAACACCTTATTCTAATCAAAAAATACACACATAATTTCATAATAATAGCGAAAAGAGTCTGGTGGCTAGTGACATATAACAATCTAATTAACGACAACCAATTCGGATTTAAAAAAGGAAAATCGACTTCGGATATGTAGACTATCTCATAACGAAGTCAAAAATGCACACCTCCCTCGTCACTCTTGATTTTTCAAGAGCCTTCGATCGAGTAGGTGTGCACTCCATAATCCAGCAATTGCAGGAATGGAAAACGGGCCCCAAAATAATAAAGTACATTAAAAACGTCATGGGTAACAGAACAATAGCTGTCCGCGTCGGTCCGCATACATCAAACCCATTACCCTTTTTCAACGGAATCCCACAAGGTTCACCCATATCCGTGATACTATTCCTCATAGCATTCAATAAATTATCCAAAATCATATCCCTACATAAAGAAATAAAATTTAATGCATACGCCGACGACTTCTTCCTTATAATAAATTTCAACAAAAACACGAATACAAACTTCAGCTTAGACAAACAACAAATACAAATGGAACACACACATAAACATACTTCTACCCAAACTACTTAATAAGCTAAATAAAATAAAATGCCTATCTAGTCTTAAATTTAATTGCAACACGCATACACTACTCAATGTCGCAAAGGCAACGGTTTTCCAAGCTAGAGTATGGTTTGTTTTGCTCCCAAAAGCATTTTAAACAAAATAAAAACACAATTTAACTCCGCAATCCGTCTAGCTCTCTGAGCCTATCGTTCTACCCCAATAAATAACTTACTTTACGAATCAAATACTCCCTTTAAATACCCAAACTATCCCAAAACCTAGTCTTCTCCAAAAACACACCAATACATAAGTTCGTTAAGCATAAAAAAACTAAAAAGAAAAAAACACCAATAATAGACCGAACAATCAAGCTTAGCCTAGAACTTAATCTACCCTACAAACCAGTAAAACTCCATAAATACAGGCCATCATGGACCCTCCCCAATCTAATAGACACATCACTCAGAATCCATAAGAAAGAACAAACATCTCCAGATCAATACAGAAAATTATACGAACACACAAAGAATAACCTTTAAAAATATTCATATTCACTGACGGTTCAAAAATTAATTACACAATAACATTCGCCATTACAACAGAAACATAAATCTTAAAATACTGCATCCATATTCATTCGTCCTCACCTCCGAAACAATCGCCATCCTAGAAGCAATAGAACTTATTAAAAACCGAAGAGGCAAATTTATTATCTGCTCCGACTCCCTATCAGCAATAGATTCAATCCAAAATACAAATAATAACAACTTTTACCCCAGCAGAATACGATCGCTAATAACGCAACATGCAACCAAAATTAAAATAATGTGAATTCCTGGCCATTCAGGAATAAAAGGAAATTAACTAGCCGATCAAGCTGCCAAATCAGCAATCAATATGCCACTTATCCCCACCCCAAACATAAATACCACAGATATAAAAAACAGCTTAAAGCCGTCCTTGCGACAAAGAAGAAAGAAAACAAATTAAACTGCAGTCCATGGTACCAATCAATTAATACGAATACCTCACACACATGCGATTACCTCAAACAATCTCACCCAAATTGGACCAGACTCGACCAAATAAAAATAATACGACTTCGACTAGGACACACAAACATAACCCACCAACACTACCTAAATCCCAATTCAATACCAACTTGTCCGTTTTGCCAAGGTGATATTTCAATAGGCCACATAATAAAATCATGCCCGTCCCTCTTACAAGCCAAACCAGATATATTTAACAACACCAACCCTCTAGACCTTCTTAGCAAACCCAATCCAGATAACATACAAAAACTCATACTTTTCCTCAAAAAAAACAAATTATACCACAAAATCTAAAAACAAAATAGGCAATTGTACATAACAAGCCAGCAATTAGTTAGCAAATTAGATATAAACTAAATTAAGATATAATAACATTGTAAATAAATATAGCTGTAAGCCCCGTAGCTAATGCTATACTATCTAAGTTAGTCTAGTTTTGTAAACTATTCTATCTATCATAATAAATAAATAAATATAGGCGGGGACTTCCACTCCAAAATCACATATTGGGGCTCAAGAATTGTTAACCTTAAAGGAAGTATACTTCTGAAATGTATTATTGCTGGAGTGTCCACTCATCTGGGGCACCCACCTACTGGCCTACTGACCCCGCCAGTTGAAGTCACTAGAGCGGCAAATCATATAGCCTGCAAAGATAACTACTTCTGGTCGACAGATTTAGCACCGTTTTGTTGTGGAGAACGTGGAGCACCAACTTTATAGAAAGTGGGTTCCCTCGTAGGCCACAATGTTCTCCTAGGCGTTGACTGATGGAGGTTATTCCACCCCTTCTCGACCACCAGAGGCTCTGCTTAGGATGGTTAGAGGATGATTTTTGGTCTGTGATAAGGAGTCCGCTAATCGATCCACTCGATTATAAATTACATCCGCCTCAAAAATGCCACCCGTTTCCCGAATTTTCAGAAGACATGGCTGTCACTGTGTATATGGAATCTGGCGTAACCAACGGAGTTACTTTCAATGTTCACTGCCTTTAATTTGTATGAATATTGCAGACACAAATTGTTGTCCAACAACGCACTTAGCAACAACAGCGAATTTATTAAAGTTAAAGCTTAAACAGCTTTGTATACTTTGCACTGTATATTGTTCATGTCACCAAATGTTGAACTAATAAAAGCATTGTCCTCGAAGTGACATAAAACGTCGAAGACATCCTAAGACATCTGTGCTGGGATCGGTGGCCAATTCCAGATGTATGGCTAATGTGACAAGGCAATCAAGCAGCCATATTCCTTTGATTTACAGGGGTTGCGTCCTCCTGCATTTCGGTTTCTGTGTACTTTGCTGTCACATACGGCGTCAAAACAAGGGAGAATGCTATAGCCGACTTCCCCGACTATCAGATACCCGTTACCAATCTAGTGGAAATGCGAACGCGAAATTTCATAATTTTTTTGGGGTATCGATAGATATTGGTAAATAAAATAGGACAACATTTTAAAATTGTTCAAAAGTGTGGGCATGATAGTTTTGGGCGGTTTCTAGGCGTTAGAGTTAGTGTGGCAACGCGGATCAACTTCCGCTGCGTCTATGTCTCTGGAATCTGTATACTTAATCTCAACTCGCTAGCTTTTATAGGTCCTGAGATCTCGACGTTCATACGGACAGACGGACATGGCCAGATCGACTCAGATATTGATCCTGACCAAGAATATATGTACTTTTTATATGGTCGGAAACACTTCACCTTCTGCCTGTTACATACTTTTCAAAGAGTCTAGTTACTCTTTTACTCCACGAGTAACGGGTAGATGGAACGCACTTGGGAGTTTCGTTCGTGGTAAAAGAAGCATATAACTATATGCGATAGAAAAACAGTTAGTGTTCAGAATCTGAGATTTATGCTGTGTTTAAACTGAAACTGGGGTTATCCACTAGTCTGGATTCTAGTACACGTTCCGTCCCCGATTACGGGGATACCTGAATCATGCAGCAGGCTTAAGGAATCCTCGGTGTCTTTATTCGATAATAACATCATCCAAATTACACATGGCAATCTTTGTTTATAAGGTCCTTTCGCACGAAGTTCATGCAACGTTGGAGAGTGGCTGGGACATTTTCTAAACCAAATGGCAGCGTTCTCGTAGTGACCGTGTTTAGTCGAAAATTCAGTTTTTGGTATGGACTTAGGATCCATTTCGATTTGATGAACGCCTTACGCTAATCCAATTGTTGTAAAGTATTGGCCATCCCTTGCCTAAAATTTCATTCATGTTCGGTATCGGGAATTTAACGCTTAAAGTTATTTCATTTATCCAACCTGCATTTTCGTTTGCCAAAAACAATACATAGTGGGAGTCTCTTTAGCATATAATGCCATGTTGTAGCATTTACTAAATTTTCTTATTAATTTCTGTTTGATAAGCAAAAGGATAAACAGTTTTTATTTCGTGACGTTTGATGCTTGTAAAAGTTCGGTCTTCTTCATCAGAATAATGGATATCTTTAAAAATTTTTGTAATAATTTTATGTTTTTATGTTTAAATGGTCTAGTCGAAATGTCTGAGTTAATGTTAGCTGTAGTATCTTGTATAATTGCTCCAAAATTTTATCATGAATCTTACATCACGTGCTTCAAGTTCTTTGTGAAGAAATATTCTTCCACTGATAACTATTAATTTTCTAAAATAATTAATACAACAGCTATTTTCAATGAATACTGTTTTCCTAATAGAATATCGTTGAAAGCTGAAACGAATGAAATTTATGTGTTTGCTGAAATATCCTTTTGCCGGAAGACTTACAAATATATTTAATTTTGAGCCGCCTGTCATACTTCGGACCATTATTTGTTTATCGTGAACTTGAAGATTGAAAAACATTGAGTTCATCATGTTTATTGACGTGTATCCAGTGTCGACTATACATCGGTATCTGTGATTGTAATTGAATAGTACTTTGAATTGTGATTGTGCATCAGTTTTGACAACTTAAGGGCTTTTAAGTCTAAATCGAGCTTCCACTACTCTGAGTCATCTGTCTAGCTTTTAGATTCTATCTAAGAACTATGTTTTAAATATTTTATAATAATATTACAACTTTTGATCATAATTTATTTCGGCTTTAATTTGCTCGAAATCAGATAAATAATATATAGCTCCTAGTTCGAAAACTGACTAGCTTACTAAAAAATTAATTATACATTGGATTTTTGACATCATACAATTTTATTTTGAATTTTAAAAAAATCGGGCTATAGGAAAGGTCAGAAAATTATTTGAATATAGTATAAAAGAAATTATAGTTTTCATTTTTTTATCTTAAATTATTCGCTATAAGCCAGCTTACTTTTTATACCCGTTACTCGTTGAGTAAAAGGGGTTACTAGATTTGTTGACAAGTATTTAACAGGCACAAGGAAGCGTTTCCGACTATATAAAGTATATATAGTCTTGATCAGGATCACAAACCGAGGCGATCTAGCCATGTGTCCGTATGAACGTCGAGAGCTGGGGAACTATAAAGGCTTAGATTCGGCATACAGATTCTAGAGATAAAGACGCAGCGCATGTTTGTTGACCCATGTTGCCGCACCCCCCGCTCTTGCCCTAAAACCGCCCAAAACTACCACGCCAACGTTTTTGAAAAATGGTTGGATATTTTTAAATAATTTTATTAGTCTTGTAAATTTCTATCGATTTGCCAAAAAACGTTTTGCCATGCCCTCTCTAACGCCTTAAAGCCGCCGAACCGTACACGCCCACACTTTGGAACAACTTCCAAATTTCCAATATCTATCGATATCCAAGAAAAATGATGAAATTTCTCGTTCGCATTCACACTAGCTGCGTGACGGATATCTGATAGTCGCGGAACTCGACTATAACATTCATTTTTTTTTAAGATTTACTTGCTGTAAAGATATATATTCTGTTGCTTGCCGATACTTCCTTTTTTTGTTTTAATTTTGTTGAACATATTAGTTTCTCTTATGTTAAGAGTAAAAAGTTTATACCATTCTTCTTTCAGTTCGAGGGCAAATTAAACTAATAACAAATTGTAAAAGGTAGATGAAAGTCCTCGCGACCCTCAAAAGTATAATATTGGTCAGGATCACTCGCTTATCTATCCGCCTGTTTAGCGATAATATATATTTATAGTTGTCTGATCCGATCCGTTCTCGTTTACAAAAAAGAATAGCCTTTTCCGTTCAGCTTACAATACCTTTTCCAAGCCTCAATGGCTGTAAGCTGATGAAATTGACGTAGACGCGGAGAGGATTGGATATTTTATATGGATCCAAACTTTTAAAAAGTCACTTTTCGTAATAATTATTGTATATCAGTGTATTGGCCAAACAAATATTTAGAATTGATAAATGACTAGTCTTTTCAAAACTTTTAGGATCTGGACAACGAAAAATGTTCATTTTTAAGGAAAACAGAAAATGCCGTTGGCTACAATCCTAAACGAGATACAATAAATCGACTAAGAAAATTAAAAATTCAAAAAATCATCGAACTACCTCCCCCTTATCCGAATGGTTGGTATGGTATCCTCAAATCGTCTCAGCTTAAAGCTGGAGAAGCAACTTGTGTATCATGCTTGGGGGAAGATCTAGTCATCTTTCGTACAAAGAAAAATATCGTTTTTATTCTGGATGCTTATTGCCCTCACTTAGGAGCTAACTTGGGTATTGGTGGAAGCGTTGCTGACGACTGCGTAATATGCCCTTTTCATCAATGGAAATTTCGGGGTACAGACGGACTATGCATAAATATTCCATATAGCACATCAGGTATGTAATCAATGTTCTGAATTGTAACATAAGTATTTTTTATTATTATTAGGCCACAGCTTGTTCTTGCGGGGTTTTGCGCGTATTGTGGGCATTAGAGGTGAAGCGGATTTATGAATCGGGTGAAGCTGGGGTCCAGAGTCGAGAAGACCACGGCTGGAAACAAAAGTTCCTGAACCGTTCTTCCCTAATTGGGTGGCAGTGGCTAGATATCTTTACTTGTGGTAAAGGTGAGACTAAGTCTCGCATGTTACGCTTCGATCCGCATGCAGGGCAATTGCCAGTCTTGAAGCAATGTGATCAAAGTGCAAACCTTTTTGCTTCTTTAAATCTATTAGCTGCGGTCAGGTTTAAAAAGCTCAATAAAATATTGAGTGCCCAAAATCATTTAGAAGGCAGAAGGTCGAAAGTCTGAGACTTGTAGCAAGAAGCGCTGACCTTCGCAAATTAGATGTTCTGTTACTCC
This sequence comes from Drosophila simulans, assembly GCF_016746395.2. NCBI lineage: Eukaryota > Metazoa > Arthropoda > Insecta > Diptera > Drosophilidae > Drosophila > Drosophila simulans. The sequence goes on from NC_052522.2 coordinate 23,327,720, forward strand.
ATGTTCTCCAGCGTCCTGCATAGCTGCTCCAGAAACAAGTATTTGGGCGATAATACATCTAGCGATTTGTTCCGTTGAGCCCATTCCATTCAGCGCACGTTGAATTTATCAGGCAGTTCACGAAGCATTGAAACGGAACCACTCTGCACTGCCCTTAGCCCCAGAATCTCAGTGATGTGTGCCTGGAATACGAAACGACAAATAGCAAATCTGTTCTGTAACAAATCAAATGCTGTAGCATAGTAGCCATCCTATATTTCCAGCGAGAGAATATAAATATAAATATATAATATAAATGCAGCGAGTTTTGGAAGCTCAAAGTGGCGCAGTGACTGTGCCCTATGCCGGAGTAGACGTTGCCAACGGCATTTGCAGGGCACGCTTTGAAATCTCCCCCTGAACCGAAGATTTAAATTTAATAATTTATTTATTTAATTTTATTAGATTTCTTATTAAAATTAAAGTAAAAAAATCGAAAAAAGAAGCACATGAGTAACGTAAATACACAAGTCATAAAGAAATATAATACAATAGAGTCATCAGAAGGGTAGAATAGAATAGAATAGAAATGGATCCCAAGTCCATACCAAAAACTGAATTTTCGACTAAACACGGTCACTACGAGAACGCTGCCATTTGGTTTAGAAAATGTCCCAGCCACTCTCCAACGTTGCATGAACTTCGTGCGAAAGGACCTTATAAGCAAAGATTGCCATGTGTAATTTGGATGATGTTATTGTCGAATAAAGACACCGGGGATTCCTAGGGGATTGACTTTACCAGTCTAATGGTCGCTACCCGAGCAATGCCATCTAGACCCGGGAGCAACTCAGTGATGCGCCCTAGTCTCTACTCTGTAGGAATCTTCTCGTCACTTTTGACAATCACAATGTCACCGACCATTAAATTGGTTTCTTCCGGTCTCCGTTTAAGTCGTGGTTTTAAGTTGGAGCGCCAGTCTGACCTTCATACTATCCGGACCTGACGTAAGATACGTTATCCTGAGTGCCGGCTGCTGAGTGTGTGCAAGTGTTACCGCCTGCAGGTCATCCTTGTCTGCATTTAAACGTCAGAATGGTCTGTAATGGCGGCATGCTTCTATCTGGACGAGGACAGTAGATAAATGCTCGTATGTCATTAGGTTTCCTTCAAAGGAACGATGAAGATAAAACCCTTTAACAAATTGCCTCCAAAGTCATACAAAATTCGGATGGGCTGGAGGGTTTATGTTCTACTGAATCTGCCCCTTTGTGAGTTATGGAATCACCACGTCATTGTCTTCCTGACGGAATACCTTGGTCCATAGTTGTAGAGTTTTATTCGCAGCGGCGAAATTAGTACCGCGGTAGTACATGTGTTAAACCGGTCCTATTCCGTTGATAAAACAGCTCTAAATGGATAGCTTTACTCGCTAGACAAATGAATGCCTCTGAGTATGTATGTTGAAAAAAGCTGTTTCACGCACAAAAAAGTTTGTGTGCAACGATAAGTTTTTTACTTTGAAACAAATATTTTAATATCTTTTGAGCCGAAGCGTTTTTTTCATTCCGCAATATGAGTTTTATTATGTGTTTTTGACTGGCAAAACTGACAAAAAATAGTATACAGTATAATGTAAGTTTTTAAAATTTGGAGTAATTTCAGCTAAAAGGCAGTTAGACAAGGCTGTTGCTTTGTTTTGTTTAACTAATTAATTATCATTTCTGTGGTTATTATTTGTAAAATAATTTAATATGCAATTACTATCACGAAATCAGTTTTGTTTTGCTTGGACAAGAAAAGGCATACTAAATTAGAGAGATCCTTTCAAAATTAGTTAATTAAATATGAGGGGCGGTGCCACGCCCACAATTTTTGGTATCATAAAGATATGAGCTATTGTAACCCAATGCAAAAAATTAAATTAAATATATTTATCCGTTCCTGAGTTACAAACTACAATTTTTGGTATCATAAAAGGTATGTGGAGTTATAAATTTTGGCCATGTTTAAAACAGAGCGCACATAGGCGTAATGCTCTTTTCATCGCTTGCTTGTCGTTGGCAATCCAAAACAGCAGCGTTTTCATGTTATCATTTTTTATGACCAGATCCGTGAACTGGTGGAGCTTGGATAGAATGATGGGATTAATTTGTTCAGTGGTGAGTTGCGTTTCCTAGTCTCCCACGAATCCTCATGACCCCTTGGTCATCTATGGATGGTGACAGCGAGCTTAGTTTGCTGATTTTAGTCGTCCTTGTAGTTGGCATAATTCCTCCACAAATGCGGTAAATTTTGACACTTGTATTGGTCCGGAAAATCGCTCCGTTCCCTTGCTCCGAGAATTGAAAAAAATCTGTAGATATAAGCGGAGCAGAATATAAGTCCATTATACAACTTTGGCCGGGCATGGAGGCATAGTTTTATCCTGGGGCCGCTGGTCTTCGGATTGGTGTAGCAAATTTGGCCCGTTCTACCACAGCTTAAGCTGCGATGGGGTTAATCCGCGTGTTACAAAATCCGCAGGATTCTCCTGGGTAGGAACAAGACGTCACCTGCAAAGATCTCCATGTATTCTGTATAACAAGATCACGGCGTTCGACCAGTATACTATGGGGCATTTGGCCTGTTTTTTTTTGCAAAAATGTGTTTTTCACAAGTATGCAAAATTGAAGTATTTTAGTATTAATACATTGGAAATACGTTAAACTATTATGTTATAGACGGCAAAAGTAATTTTAACAGTGTACTGTTATAATAACAGCTGTTAAAGTCGGCTGTTACTAACATATACGACGTGGCTGAAATGCGCGCAGAATTTAGCTTAACTTTCAAAGTGTTAAAATTTAAAAAGAAGACGAAGAAGAGTATAATTTGAAATTGATAATCAATCTTTAGGTTTTTATTATGTGTTGCTATTAATATATTGTTTATTGTGTGCGCCTATTTCCAACAATTTGTACATTTAGCAAGTGGTGTCAACATGTAGTTGTTTGAAACAAATTTCAACTTTGAATAGAGCTACAAAAATTTGTTCAAATTTGTTCAGTAAGTGCTTATATCCATGTTTTAGTGTGTTGATTTCCTAACTCATATCAGGTAGTCTCTATGTGCGTTTTTTGCGGGTTTTTGAGAAATTTCATTTTTTAGGGAGCAATATCTCGATTTCCAATGCTGCCCTGCTGGAAGTGTGGCGCAAGCAAAAGGGTGTTCGTCAAAAGGAAAATTCTTTTTGCACTTTTATTAGTGGTCATTTTTCTGATAGCAAGCTAGACTTTAATGAACGATTAACGAATAGTAATAATAACGAATGTTTTCAGTCAATCTTTTGCGAAATTGGAGAAAATGCAATCGAAAATTATATGAATTTTCGAAAGTTTTTTCAAAGTGGTTAGAAGAACACCTAGTCCTGAAGGTAAAAGAGAAAAATAAACAGGAAAGGAAATTAGCTGGATGCCCGAAAACGTAATATTATTTAAAAAGTTTGAGTGGCCGAAGACAGCAAGTAGATGAACTCGTATGGGCGCAGAACCACAACGAACGTGTTTTGGGTCAAGCTGTAATGCTAGCTGCACGGAAGCGTGGCCTGCTGGATCTTGCAGACCTACTTAAAATTCTTTTTTTGAACCCAGCCAAGGCAAATATAAATAATATCCCATAATATCATCAATAAATATAAAAAGGCGCGTTCGAAAACATAAGCGACTATCTCTTCCACCAGAAGTCATTCAAAATTTGAATTTCAAATGTTAGCTTGCGAATTTGAACCTGACACCGATTCTTTAGACTCTATTGATTGTAAAGACGAAGACGAATGTGAATTTGTATACAATATTAAAATTAAAAATTAACTTTTAAAACTTAATATTAAAAAAATAATATATTATTTAATATAATATTTTCCAAAATATTCCTGGGGGCATATGTAACACATAAAAAAAAATTCATCCAAATATCTCCCTTAGTTTAGGAGTTATTAATTTTTATAAAAAAAAACAGGCCAAATGCCCCATAGTGCAGTAGTATACAGAGACGGGTATCATTTGGAACGTGCAGCTGCTTCTGGATCCATGTAGCGAGTTTGGTCGGCTGCCGATAGGTATGCGCACGTTGCAAATGCGGAGGACGATCCATCGGAAAACATATGTAACTGGAGAGAGACAACTTTGTTTAAGTAGAATCCAAGCCAGCGTGCGACATGGATTTGTTGGATATCAGGGAGCTGTTCGATGTGCTTGGTAACCGTCTTCGTTTTGCTGATCGCGGAAGGTCCATAAGTCTTTTAGGGGGATCTTTGACATGACGATCACGGGCGTTAAGAACCCCAATGGGTCAAAAGTACGTACCACTTTGGATAAGAGTGATCGTTTAGAATGGGTAGGATTGATCTTGAAATTGATTTGGAAAGCATAGACGTCGTTACTGGGCTGTAGTACAAGCCAAGTGTCTTTAGTGAGTGTCTGTTGTGCCTTTCGAACATGGACGTTTTGCAATAAAATCAGCTGCAAGAATGTGACTTATAACCGTTGGGTGGCTTGTTGCCCATTTCCGGAGCTACGTGTCAGCTGTTCAGATAATATTCTGATATTGTTCAGATAATATTCTTGGTTTATTGAACTTTATTTGACAGCGAAAACGTTTGTATGCAGGCGGAGTATGTAGAAGACTGAGCTCAAAGCTAAGAGAGTTTGTCTCTCCAAACGCTCAGTACAAAGATGTTTGCTTATATAAATAAGAAAATAAATGAGCAAGGAGGAAACTATGATAGATTTACTTTAATCTTAACTATTACACTTGGTCTCGTTTAATGCTGGAGGAGGAGGAAACTATGATAGATGTACTTTAATCTTAACTATTACACTTGGTCTCGTTTAATGCTGCCGGCTGCGTGGCCCGACATGCTTCGCCCAGGTCAGGTCAGAGGTCAGGCTTTCAGCAGACCCCAGATCAGCGGGGCTCTCTGAAAGTGATACTAAAAGTCTAGTATTAAAAACGGCTGTGGAGAGGTCCTTGAATAACTATAGATGCCCAGTCTAGGTTGCAAAGCTGATAAATTCGCGGACGTAGCACTTTATCGGGGCCTTGTTTCGAGCCTCCGGCTCACAGAAATCGACTCCAGTGAACTGAAAGGTATGCGATCCGTCAAGACGGTCCCTCGGAAGATCCGCCATAATGGGTTCCGAGGTGTGACGAGGTTTATTCCGAAAACATCATACGCGTCTATTCGGGGCACAGTCACAGTCTTTTTTCACCAATAGGCCAATATGTGGAAAGAATTATACCAAGAAGAGCCCAAGGGCCGGTATGACGCTTTAACGAAGCTCAAGCGGCCTCCCAGTGAGACTAGCAGATAGCCAATCTCTCTCCGACCCGATTAGAAAGGACGGTAACAGACCGGCAACTCGTAGAGCTCAGAGGGAAGAACACCTCTGCAGAGAATGTCGGCTGGAAGCTGTCAACTCCTGAAAAGACATAATCCTATTAGCCACAAACGTTAAACGTTGAATCTCGAAGGTTCAAACTCCAATACCGATCATTGAATATTTTCGGGTTAGTTACCTCATGCATAACTCTAGCTAAGAGATCTGTACCACAAAGCTCCAGCTTAGGAACAGTAATTGTCTTTAATGGAGCAACACGAGATTTCATGCAAAGTACATGCACCGTAAGCCTCGAGGATCGCAAAACCCATGATTTTCAAGATCTGCATCTGAGTCCAGCACAAAACGTGGGAATTCGACGGGACATATGCTTCCAAAGCAGCTGAAAATATAGAGCCACTTCTTGTTTTGTGCCTCAGGGAGGCTTTCATTCCAGGACATCTTTTTCTTACAGAGCTGTGGCAGAAAGACTTTAAACTGTGCGATTAAGGGACCAAACGTAAAACGTTTGGTTTTTGCAATTGTGGATAATACAGACCGTCTACATGAGGACGATGATGACAGTAGAAGAGCAAATGAAAACAACAGATGATTAAAGATAGGATCATCATCAAATTTCAAGTGTCCTCCTTGGATACATCCTCTAGAACTATCGGAGTATTGGAGCAAGATTTCCTCAGCTTGAAGTGGCCTCTACCACGAATTGTATTGGTCTGGTGCATAGTGTTTTTTTTTTGCATGGGTCCTACGGCCACACCTCCCGCCCAACCGACCGAGGGACGCTGCCGTGTAGCGTACAGCTCGATTCGCGAGAAGATAGACGCGATATTGAAAAGAGAACAGAAACGAGGAAATTAATCTAATGTAAAAAAACTTTAATAAATATTAGTGTAATTAGGATCTAATTATTATTACAAAAGGTTATTTTTAGAGCGGCAGAGAGTGAAGATTACAAATAATAGGATAAAGTCTAATTTGATAAACCTAACTAACCAAGTCTGGACTCTCAACTTCACCTCGAATAAGCTTATATATAAGAACTTATCCAAGCATCGTTCTACGGTTTGCTAGGGAAGGTGAATTACTTAAAAGTAGTCTACTGGAATAAGGAGGTAATATACGGTTTGCATCCCAATTTACTCGCCGCAAGGCAAAAAGTAGGTCCAAGAGGTTAGTGGTTGTTGATCTGCGTTTCATAAAACCGTGCTGACACGGTGATATGATTGATCTAAAAAGGTGCTGCAAATGAGGAGTGATAACATTTTCAAAAAGTTTTGGGATATAGAGTTCCGACAATTTAGAGATTCCTTTGTAATTGCTTGCATCCAGTTTGCTTAAATATTTAGAGAGGATGGGCTGAGAACCGGTATTTTTAAATGTTGTATAGAGTCTGGACTTTACATTTCTTAGGTGTGTCAACTCTTTATTAAACCAAGGAGGTACACAAGAGTCAAAAATTGATTTAATTGCGGTATAAAACATATTAATAGCATCAGTCATTATGCTGCAGGCTTTACTCCCGACCAATTAAAGCCAGCTATAAAATTGTTTATCCGCCGAAAATTTGCCTTGCGAAAACAGTGAATTCGCTTGGTTGACTTCTCTGATTTTACTTCTAGTACAGTACCTACTACCTATGTCGATTGTCACCTCGAAATTAGGATGATATGGATCTTTAGGATAAGTAAAAGGTGCTACCCTGGACAGAAACACACTTTCAGGACTTGTTACAAGACATAGATCCAACAATCGACCAAGAGAGTTTCGAATTTTTCGAATTGATAATCACCTTATTGTGAGTTTGTTGACAGCTCCTAGTTTGTCTCGGGCTGTCCTCACTTCATTTACTAGCTTAGATGTTATCTTGGCTTTGCTGACTATTAGAATGGCAAAATCTTCGAAAATGCTATAAAAATCCACGGAACGCAAAGGGCTTAAAAATTAATTCCCGAGCTAGAAAATTGTGGTCGGTGAGAAAGGGTGATCACCACCAGCACCGGCTGAAGAAGAGCGGAGAAGTGGCCCTGAAATCATGACGATCCCTATCGACCCGTCTGCGTAAAACTCACCCACTTACGAGTCGCGGCAACAAATCGATTGGCAATGCAACCGCACTTTATATATGGGTTTATGCATTTACAATGCCAGCGATTATACAATTTGGGTAGTTTGCTACGCAACCCTTTAGCATTTTGATAGGAAATAGTAATATTTGATGTTAGTTTTTTGAAGAAGATGAAGAGGCGAATGGTGCAGTGGTCTGGCCACGTGAGGGAAGTTTAATTCCCACGGGCCCCTTTTTCCTATTTTTAATCTTAGCTTCGAACTCTTTTACCACCACACTATCCGGCCAAAAATCACCAGAACAAAATGTTCGAAAAAAGCTCATTACGGACAGTTATCTTGAAAGATGATATGTCCCTAGCGTAGGAGAAGTTAAATTTTCCGCTTTTATATTATCGCCTTTTGTTTTGTCTTGTATATATACAATACATCAGATGATCTTTGATCAGGGGAAAGCCGAGAAACGAGAATTTGTTTCTTTAGTGGAACCACCGCGAGGGTTTTCGTCCCTGCAGATTGTATTTCTGAAGCGCCAACTTGTGCCGGTAGTCCGGACTCAATGTTCCCTTGTGGTGGTAAACTAATCCGGACAGGTTGAATCACTGGTTGATTAGCCAGTGCAGACAATTCGGAATCTTTAGCAATCCTAGGGTGGGCTCCCTCAACAGCGGATTGATCCGATTGCTCGGATTGCTTTAAATCTTTTTTAGCTGCCGACCTAAGCAACATTTTCGTTTTTGCTGCGATTGACAGTTGATCAGTTGTGGAGTCCTGTTGATCATTTGCCCGTGGTTGCGGGGCGTTCGCCTTAGGCAGCCTACCACCAAGAGGCCTTTTTGCCTTTTGGAGATTCTTCTTATAGCTTAAGGCCATTAAAATGTGAATTTAGCGCGGAAAGCGGATCATCGGCTCGAAGAAAACAATCTCTAGCTACGCCAAAACTGTTGATCAGTTCTTTCAAGCCACCTTTAGTTTGGCGCATTAACGATTTCATTTCGTTCGCAACCACAAGGCAAGCATCACAACAGTAATTCAGATCCTTACCCTTTGCTAGGTCATCGCTTGTTCGGCCATTAAAGTCAGCGCACTTAGTATGCACCATTCTACCACATAGCCAACAAATCATTTTTGGCTGCTCAGGTATTATAACCTGGCAACAATTTTTATAAAAGCAGATAACATTTCTTATTTCCATGTTTGTTTAACATCAGACAACTGTGTAAACAACACAAGATCAAAACTTTCAAGAGAGCGCTGTTAAAAGAACCGCAAGAGAGCAGTCTGCACGCTCGGAAATTTTAGATTTTGTGTGGGAGAGTGAAAGAGTGAGAGCGAGAGAATGAATAGGTGCACAGTGCAGTTTATGTGCATACAAAAACAACACCAAACATCACTGCGAACAACGCACGAAAGGGAGAGTTAACAAAACACAAATACAACAAATGCAAAAGAGTTAGATTATTTGTTTAAACTACTGCACAAATCACAAAGAATCACCAGCGAAGCGAACAAATCTTTAATAATTATGTTTAAAATATATGATAATAGAAGAAAATTTTTTAAAAACCTCGGCTGTTTTTACAAACAAAAAATAAAATTCGGAGCGCAAAAAAAAACACTATCGTTCACTTTGATACTAGGAAGCAGATGACATCTTTTTTGGAATTGGCACCTGATATGAGATCATTCACGTAGGGAATGATGTCTGCCCATCCATCGCCATATGCTTATCCCTCACAGACAAGTAGGAAGCTGGCCGTAAGAAGAGATTGCGTTTTCAAAATGCATCAAAGTGTCATGCTTAGATCCACAACTGCGGCAGTGACTTGAATTGCATTGGCGTAGTTGATGCCCTCCTTTAAGAAACTTCATACACAGAGCAAGCATTTTCACCTCTTTAAGACGATTAGATGGCGTTAACTCGCGGAACAGGGAACAATAGTAAATTGCATGACTTCATGACATCATTATAAAGCAAGCAGCCAATAGTAGTTGAGGCAATAGCTATAAATGGGGATCTATTATCGTGTCTATTTTTTCCCACCTGGCCGCCTTCCAATTTTCTAAAGCGCTGCTCAAATAAAAATTTCTATAGATTCCAACGACGGAATCAAATTAACGAATGCCGGATCCTCTAGACGTTCTTCCCATTTGGCCTGAGTCGTGGAATCCAGTTTTTGGAGAAGGGCGTGAACTACCAAGGATCGGATAGTATCCAATGTAGAAGTTTTCAAACAAAACTTTGGGTGCTGCAACTTTCCAATGTTGGTAAGGTCCGGATGGCAGTCTATAATACTCATAAACATTGAGTTAAAGTCTGTTCAGTTCGCATAGCCTCCGCTGAAAGTTGGGAGCGGCAAGGCAGGAATGCAGGCGATCTATTTCGCGACTGATGTGGATAACCGCAATTATTGGCGTGACACCATCGGAAAACGTGAAATTCGGAGAAAAATTTTCATTACGCTTGGCAATTTCCACTCGTAGTTTTCACTTAAAATGCTGATAATTTCGTCAAGCTCCAGTTCCTCAAGCTCGGTGTGAAGCGTCTTGAAAGTTTCCCGAAGCTCGTCGATTTGTTTCAGCCTCAGAAGCAGCGTTGGATCATCGCAGCCGCTCAGCGTATCATTTGACAACGTTGTTTGCAACCTTTAAACCCTTTAAAAATAAGCAATCGTGAAAGCTTATAATCGTGATGGCCTACTTTATAAGTACAAGTTCCTAATCCCGACTGGCCAATTTCGTATACTAAAATCTTATAGTCTTGATCGAAGCATTATGGGTGAGGTTAGCATTCTGAGAAGAAGAAGCGTTCAGGATGATATTTTCAATTACCATTTTTGTTTTGGGTTAAATGTTTTTAAAAATAGTCAATACAGCTCTCCTATTTTTCTTGACGTTAAGAAAGCTTATTGCCGTGTATGGCATGATGGCTTACTTCATTAGGGGAAATCTCTACTGCCGACTGTCCCATTTCATTTACCAAAATCTTGTCTTCTTGATAGAAGCATTATGGACGAGGTGAGCATTCTGGAACTAGGAAGCATACACAGGACGCCGTTCCCAACCACACGTATGATTTTGGGATATATGCTTTTGAGAATATGCAATACAGCAATACAGCTCCCCACAAATCCCTGTGCAGGAGCGAAGAAGGCTGGAGTGCGGGAGGAGTTGGAGTTTGGTTGGTTGGCGACAGGACCGTTCCTAACAGAGGTGCACTTCCTGGTATATTCAAAGGTGGTTCTGGGAAGATCTTTGGTTCGACCTAACGGACGATACACCAGCGATCACCTGTTTCTATGTGTAGCAATTAGACCGTGAGCGTCGACAGCTGTTGCCCACACAGGGGTGGCGTACAGCATTGTCGCCCGGTGATTATAGCGGATAGCGACCGGCATACTCCCGCTGCTTTCGCATAGGCCAGGTGATCTCGGAACGAAAGCGTTGTGTCAATCATAAGAACCAGGTACTTTATTGCCCGAGAGGAAATCACAGAGGTACTGCCGATTTCAATTGCCGTCACCACAGTCATTGAGATGAGCCACTGTTCGATAGCCCTGATGTTGCCGTTACACGTTTCATCTGCCTGGCCGACTTGCTTGTCGACAACCAGTAATGCCACGTCGTCTCGCTCCTAGCACTCCTCTATTAGGCATTGAGCAACAGCAATACATGTACGATATATAAGAAATAAAAAGCACACAATGCCGGTAAAAATTTTAAGTAAATGGATGTAATGCGGCACATTCGCGTTACTCATAAAACTCATAAAAAGTGTTTTTATATAAGCTAGGTACTTAACGCGCGCACATAACAGGTATACATATTGTAATTTCATGGTACTTTTAATATTTTATAATTATAGTTCCTAAAGGATCGAAAGTAAAAAAGTGGATTTCGCAAGAAGTGAACGGCTTTATATTTATTTGGTATCATGCTGAACAAACAGAATTACCATGGGATCTTCGTGTACCTATGGGAGAGATTGACGATGCATTTGTCTATCATGGACACAATGAGTTTTACATTAACTGCCATATACAAGAAATTCCGGAAAATGGCGCTGATATTGCGCACTTTGATGCTATTCACAAGAAAAATTTTATTAATGGCAGTTGGGTTCAAAAGAAAAGATTATTTGGACTTGGATCTCATCATTGGAAAGCGAGGTAATAAAAGAATTAATTCTTTAATCTCTACACTTAATTTATTTTGTGCATATGGTACTAATTTGTTTACTTAGTATAACTTCAAATTTTGTAGGTAACAAAATTATTTTACTGCCTTACAATAGAATATTATTTAATAACTTGACGGGGACCAACTAAACAGATAGTTTTTAACGTGATATAACTTGATATAAATAACTTGAAGAAGCGGCGGTTTTGCGAACGTAGCAATTTTATTTCATTTATTGTTTATGTTTATTTTTCTAATGCAATAGTTATGCGTTGTTTTGTTTCAATTCATTTTTTTTTTTGTTTTTTTAATTTATTTATTAAGGCATACGGGGAAGTCTTGCAGCCCCTTTGTGTCCTTCTTATCTAATAATTCAGCCCATTTGGGCTCGCCGGCTACCTATAGTTAGCTTTTTCAAATTTACAGTAATTTTACTACAATTACATAACAATCACATATAAGAAATAGGATTTAAGATAAGCGTCAGCTTCTGCTGGCCATTGTCAAAGGAGATCGGGAAATGAGATCCCTCGGTTGCCTTCTGTTGAGCCTCCTTGGTGGGCGAGGTCTGATTAGAGCGCTAGCCAGCCGATTTCTGTGGCGCTTCAACCTGTCATGGTATCTACTCGAGTGCTGGTTTATATCGTCAAATATCGTTGCGAGTTTCAGGTATCTGTGCAGGGTGGTGTTTCGCACAAACCACTCGCAGCCAAACCAGTCTTGCTACCTTATTTTAAATAGCCTTGATCCTTTTGATTGGGCTGTCGCATGCCAAGCCCCAGATTTGGGACCCATACTTCCAGTTTGGTGCTAGGATCTGTTTGTAAATTGTCAGCTTGTTGGATAGCGACAATTTACTGCGCGAACAAAGTAGCCTTTAGTGCTTCGCCACCTTAGCACGTAGGCGCGTTCTGATGTCAGTCACATGCTTGGCAAATGTGAGTCTGCGATCCAGAAGCACTCCAAGGTACTTTGCTGCGTTCAGCTGTGGTACGGGGGTTTTCTCGATGTAGACGGGCGGTGGCAGTATAGCAGACGTTGTTGGATTTACTGCTATTAATACCAATGTTCCAACGTCTTGCCCATTCCGAGAACCGGTCTGCAAAGTCCTGGATAACATCGGCTGCGTCGTGCTCGCATCGGGACCTGTAGGTGACGCACACGTCATCGGCAAATGTGGCCAACATTGATTTCCCGTAAAGGCTTACATCCGGCTGCGGCATGTCGTGGCTATACAGGCAGTAGAGCAGGGGGCCGAGGACACTACCTTGTGGAACACCAGCTGCCACGTTGTGCTCGGAGGAAATTGCTGAATGAAAGCGCACACCGAACCTCCTTCCTTCCAGGTACGATTTTAGCAACCCAAAATATGGAGCAGGCAGCGTCTGCTTGATTTTCAGTTGGAGTCCAATGTGCCACACTCGATCAAACGCTTCTCGAATGTCCAAGAAGAGGCTGTTACAATATTCCTTACTGTCGTAGGCAGTCAGAATTTGCTCGACGACTCGGTGGAGCTGCTCGACAGTACAGTGGCCAGCACGGAAACCGAACTGGTGCTCAGGGGTAATTCCCTGGGCTTCCATAATCCTTACAATCCGGACAGCAATCAGTCTCTCAAACACCTTCGAAATTGAAGGGAGGAGACTGATCGGCCGGTGGGAGGTGGGCTCCCTTTCCGGCTTGCCAGGTTTGTGGATCATGGAGATTATCCCGAGCTTCCACTGATAAGGGAAGTATTGCAACCTGACAATAGCGTTGAAAACCAACGTTATGTAGAGGATCGCTTGCCTGGGCAGGGTCTTCAATGTGGCGTTGCAGATGACGTCATGTCCTGGTGCTTTGTTGCTACTCTGGCGCACAATGACTTCGGCTACCTCGCAGGGTTCAAACGGCGTGATTGGCATATCCATTTGAAGCGCTTGGTTCAGCTGGTCCTGAGTTTCTTCAACCTGTTGCAGGCTGGCAAGCTTGAATGGTTGAAATCGCTCGGCGAGGTGCGCAGCGAATACCTCCGCTTGTCCCAAGTCGGTCCGACACCATGCCCCGTTGCTATCGACTAGAGGCGCCTTCCTTGTGCAACGCCTCTTGATTGCGCGCGTGGCCTTCCACAGCGAATGTCAACTGAACTGTTTAGTTTTGAATTATTATTTTCTTTGAGTGTGTTTTTTTTAACGTTTTTTGTTATTTTTTCCACAATAATTATACCCGTGAGCAAAAGGTTTTACTAGATTATTTGAAAAGTATGTAACAGGCAGAAGGGTGCGCTTCCGACAATATAAAGCATTTATATTCTTGATCATGATCAATAGCCGAGTCGATCTGGCTATGTCCGTCCATCTATCCGTCTGTCTGTCCGTCCGTAAGAACGACGAGATCTCAGGATCTATAGAAGCTAGAGAGTTCAAAATAATTATACAGTTTCCATGGACATAGGCGTAACGCAAGTTTGTTGCCAACAAATTTTAAATTTTTTCTCATTTTATTCCCCAATACGTCCCCCCATCTCCGACTGAACGGATTCAAAGTCTACACTGCTAATCACCGAGAAGGACTGGCCAGAGGCGGCTCTACGATTCTTATTAAAGAGACAACCAAACACTCTCCCTTGGAGCCCTTGTGGTGCGCCCACATTTTTGAAAAATTGTTGGATATTTTTTTATAATTTTATTAGTCTTGTAAATTTCTATCGATTTGCCAAAAAACTTTTTTCCACACTCTGAAGCCGCCCAAAACTGCCAGGCCCAAACTTTTGAAAAATGTTTAGATTTTTCTTCGTTTTATTGTTTGTCGTGCCAATTTGTATCTGTATACCAAAAACACTTTGGCCACGCCGTACAAAACGACAACAACGGTCACACCCACACTTCTAAACAATATTTATTTATTTTTTCATTCTATTTCATTAAAAATATTGAAATTTCGCGTTCGCATTTCCAGTAGCTGAGTAACGGGTATCTGATAGTCTGGAAACTCGACTATAGTATTCCCACTTGTTTTAATATGCTTCCATAAAAAACATAACCATTGATAATTTTTTTTTCAAGGTGGTCCCCATTGGTTGGAAAATTAAAATACTTGGCGGAAGTTAACCTAAATCATTATTTTAAACTATTTGGAAAGTTCGGCTGTTTTCGTATGGAAGTTTCTGGCAAACAGGTAAGCCAGATGTGTATGTATGTTTTTTATGTGTTTTCAATCGATTTTTTCAGATTGGACCATCAATCGTGTGCCTCGAAGTTAATTCATATACATTTGGAAAAATTAAAGTTGTTCAATATATTACACCAATCGAACCTTTGTTGCAAAAAGTTGTTCATGAGTTTTACGGTCCTCGTTGGATTGCGCCACTTATGAAAATATTTATTTATGGAGAAAGTCTCATGGTAAGGAAACTGTATAAATAATATAATACATCAATGAAATCAATATTTGTATTCCATTAGTTCGAACGCGATATTAGCATATGGAATCATAAAGTATTTCATCGGAATCCTATCTTAGCTAAGGAAGATGCCTCGATAAAGAAGTTTAGGCTGTGGTTCTCCCAATTTTATTCATCGAACAGCAAATTATATTCTGAAGCAACCAATATTGGTTGGTAGCTAAATCTGTTCTGAAATTTCAAATCTTGTAAACGAATTTATAATATTTAAAAATTAAAAAAAGTTTTTTTCGGCATTTTATACTGGAAATTTCTCCGGACACAAATTGTCAGCAGGACAAGCGTGGCTTTGAGACTGACGGCTAAGTGGATATGGTGGTTAGACTTTTAAGCTAAAAATTATATTACAAGTTTTGAAAAAAGTAGAGGACTGTAAAAAACACGAAAAAATTTATTAAACTAATTAATCAGTTTATTAAAACACCGATAATCTTGGTGGCAAGACCGTTTTAATATTCGTCATAACTTACATATTTATATGATCATAGTTAGAGGCTAACGAAGGCTGGTGAAGTCGTGGCGAGTTGTCCCCCCTCGCCGTTGCCTTCCTGGTGGTGCCACTTGCCCCGAACTTTAAGGACAAGGACATATTTTCGGTACCATCGCTGCAAGACTGACAAAACAAGCCGCCATCGCCGCAAGCAACTGAGACCAGCCTGGTCCGTAGCTCTGTACAAATTGGGAGCATTTCATCTTCAGCAAGGAATATAGGAACGAAAAGTTTCACCAAGTGACCGCGTCATCATGAATGAATTGGTTCAATCGTTGAACACGTGGGTCAAATTTGGAGATTTCACGAACTTTTTCAATTATTTTTTTGATACTCAGTCGGTGACAAAGACTCTTCGAAAATAATGGTCTGTCGAGGACAATGATTCAACCTGTCTCTGAACTTGCAATTCTGGATTTGAGTTAAGCGGTTCTTCACGGGGTCGCGGATCGAAAATTGTAATCGATAGTCAGTATTATTTATAAGTGAACTTATGTTGTGAACCAGTTTAAATGCGATCGGATTTGTTAGCTAAATGTGTGCAGACACACTGTTTTTCGCCATCGCAATGTTGGAAATTAGCCGGAAAAACTTGGCATTTTCATTGTCGTGTGAAAGTCTGGAGGACACACTGCGGTGAGCTAGAGTTAAGTTAGTTCTAAATGTTAAAATCATGAATTCTTTCAAAATAAAATAGAATCAAATCGTGAACTTGATGATCTTGATAAGGCAGCCTTGAAAAATAAATTTTAAATGGTATTCAGATTTGTTGATTGATGGAATACCAAAGGCTAGGGTCACCAAAGGGCAATTGGAAATTCGATTAATAGACTAGCAAAAGACCGTACAACGGCGTCCATATAGGCTTAGTGAAGAAGAGAAAAGCAAAGTGCGGGGTAAAGTTGACGAATTACTAAAAGCTAAGATTATTCGGCCAAGCTGTTCACCTTTCGCTAGAAGCATGATGCTAGTTAAAAAAAAAGGCACCGATCGACTGTGTGTGTGGATTATCGCTAAACGAAAATACGGTCGGTGACAAGTACCCATTGCCCCTCATCTCAGACCAAATTGCTAGGCTTCGGGGTGCTAAATATTTTCAAAATAAAATAGAATCAAATCGTGAACTTGATGATCTTGATAAGGCAGCCTTGAAAAATAAATTTTAAATGGTATTCAGATTTGTTGATTGATGGAATACCAAAGGCTAGGGTCACCAAAGGGCAATTGGAAATTCGATTAATAGACTAGCAAAAGACCGTACAACGGCGTCCATATAGGCTTAGTGAAGAAGAGAAAAGCAAAGTGCGGGGTAAAGTTGACGAATTACTAAAAGCTAAGATTATTCGGCCAAGCTGTTCACCTTTCGCTAGAAGCATGATGCTAGTTAAAAAAAAAGGCACCGATCGACTGTGTGTGTGGATTATCGCTAAACGAAAATACGGTCGGTGACAAGTACCCATTGCCCCTCATCTCAGACCAAATTGCTAGGCTTCGGGGTGCTAAATATTTTTATTGCATAGATATGGCAAGCGGCTTTTACCAAATTCCAGTCCATGAGGACTCAATCGAACGAACTGCATTTGTAACGCCAGAGGGTCAATACGAGTTCTTGACATGGCCGCTTGGTTTGAAGATCGCGACATCTGTGTTTCAGCGGGCTATATTGAAGGCCTTAGGAGCTTTAGCTTACACTTATGATGATGTTCACATAATAGCAGAAAGCAAAGAAGAAGCGCTAGGTAGATTGCAGACAGTATTGGAGACATTAAGTTCTAAGTAAGTAAGGCTGGATTTTTATTTAATGTCACTAAGTGATCCTTTCTCACCATAAAAATAAAGAATTACAGTAAGTTTACATCTCCCGCCGAATCTAATTATTATTCATACGAACTGGAGACGTTAGCAATGGTAAATGCCATTAAACACTTCCGTCATTATTTACAGGGACGTAAATGTATGGTTTATACTGACTGTAATTCATCAAAGGCCAGCCGCACAAAACTAGATTTAACACAGAGGGTGCATGATGGTGGGCGTTTTTACAGGCATTTGATTTCGAAATAGATTATAGAAAAGGCGAGCGAATGGCGCATATGGATTTTCTCTCTCGGAATCCAATGCTCGAACAACACAAAAGTTTGAATAAGGTACCAGAATTACGAATCAATTTGACCGCGGTCAAATTTTAAATAATTTTAAAGTTAAAGAATAATGAGTTACCAGGAAATTTGGACAAAACATATGAATTGCAAAAAATGAACTACATAAAAAAAATACCAAGAGATTTTCAATGGACCGTCATAAATCACGACCACGAAGCTATTATGCATCTGGGATGGGAAAAGACGCTGGACAAGGTCTATTGTTATTACTGGTTTGAAAATATGTCTAAATATGTGCGTAGATTCGTAAAAAATTGCATCACGTGTAAAGTATCTAAGCCACTTGTACGAAAAGTGCAGGCTAAGCTTCATGATATTCCTAAAATAGAAATACCGTGGCATACGATTCATATTGACATTTAAGAATTTAAGAAAGGAGGATAAAAAGAATATGGAAACTCAAATAAAATACGACAAAAATAGGTTTGATAAAAATAAAGCTTAAATAGTAAATTTCAAAGTGGGTGATCACGTTCTGCTCAAAAACGAAGAACGTCATCAAATTAAACTTGATCCTAAATTTAAAGGGCCATTTGAGATAATTGAAATACTGGATGGAGATAGATATACACTAAAATCTTTAACATATAATCGAAAGTATTCTCATGAATGATTAAAAGCAATACCAAATAATCAGATACTCGATGAGTTATGGAAAGATAGAGACAGCACAATAGAAGCTATGTCTGTTGCTTAATAGAGAAACAGAAGACCGCTCCATAGCAGAAGAGACTTGTTATGTATAAAAGGAACTGCACAAATGATAAGTTAAATTTAAATTATGTGTTAAATGAACTACACAAATAATAAGTTAAAGTATGTGTTAAAGGAACTACACAAAAGATAAGTTAATTTTGTGTTAAAGGAACAAATGGTATGATTTATTAAATTTAAATTGTTACGAAAATTTAAATGATTTTATTATGTTATGATAAGAATGAAGTTGAACATGATTTGAATCGGTAATAAATTGAATGAAAAAAATTCTTTGAAATATTCAGAGAGTCTTTTAATGCTGAAGTATTGCCACTTATGTGGTAGAGCTAAGACAACACACGCGGACGTGTATTTTGTCAGGCCGTGTCGCATTATCAATGTATTTTGACCACTGTATGTGTCTGTCACATTATTAACGTAATATTGTGAAATCATTCTTAGAATTTGACTACAACGTAGAATATGACTGGCCCAAAATACCGTTACGAGTGATGCGGCGGCGTTGTCGAGCTGTCGTCGAGTGTATTCCAGATAACGTGTGTGAAGCACAGATCGATGCGCGAGTAGAAACTGCGAGCAGTGGCATTCAGACGATTGAACAGGCCGGTTGGAATTCGCTTCACTCGAAAAGTTTGTGTGTCAACATGGCAGAACAGCCACGAGAAAATAACAACTCTGCGACATACGCTAGGCAGCCGTTATGTGCGTTACAGTGCCCGCCCAATACATGTGAATATTAAAATAATATCCTTGTAATCAACTGAACTCCTCCCCACCTGTTTGTACGACGCCCAGCCTACTACATACGAACGAGCCTAAATTGTTCAATTTTTATAAAGCACCCCAGGTGCTTTTTGTTTTTAGTCCGCCCCTGTATGCAATGTTTGTTGCCATCGAGCCGTTCTGTTTGACCTTATCCCCTTTCATATGATCCTGTTGGCAACTTCCCAAACTTTGCACCAAACTTCCAACTATAATCGACCGACTCGCCCGGTCGTACCTCTTCGTCACATCGTAGTTTTGGTCGGTTTATGAGCTTTAGGGTGGGCGTGGCAAAAGCTTTTTGCAAATCGATAAAATCTTAGAAGACGTCTATGAAGCTGCATGCTTACTCTACACACTTTCTCATTTATAGTTCTTGAGACCAAGGCGTTTATACGGACATGTCCAGTTCGACTCGGCTATTGATCTTAATCAAGAATATATGTGGGAAACGGAAACAAGCTAGCCGAGCAAGCAGGCAGAGACCCGGAGTGGTCGTCGGTTTTAATAACTCCACAAGAGTTATGACGAACAGGCGGTGCCGAGATCTCAAGAGTACCAAATTGAGACACACACTTTTGTACACTCCCATTTATTAAAAACTAAAAGTGCGAAAAAACTTTGTGCGAGATCGTGAAGGAAAAGTTGCGAATTGCATGATATTGTGAAATTGTCTTACTGCAACGTGAAGGAATGGAAGCAAAATCGACTCAAAGAGAAATCTGCGCAACATAGCATATCAAATCGGAGAGCAGCGAGTTACCGGTTCCTACCGGCACACAATCCCTCCAACTGAGCCACCCCGGCTTACCCTAGAAGTTGTACAAAATAACCAAAATATAAACATCGGAGTTTATTAGCCCACACAACGACCGCTCAACGAACGGCCGTTTCCACCAGCGGAGAAATGGTTACATGACACTTGGACAGGAAACCCCTACTCCTCCCCGGACTGGGTAATAGGAGCACAACTCAGCAAAGAACTGACCCACTGAAGAGTAGGCAACACAGCACTTCGGAATTTCGACCCATAAATTCGCCAACTGAGGAGTCTGCGACGCAGCACTTATGGATTAACACTTACACTTGTAGTATTTAAGACACTGTGTATTTCCTATTTACTTATCGCATCATAGGTCTAATTGTGACCCGAGCTAGAATATAAATCAGATCAGTTTTTGTGACCGAACAAACCACACGTCTTCTTATTCAATCGGGACAAAAAACTTCGGGCTCTTAACAGAAAAACTAGAACTCCAACCACGGTTTAAGGAAATCAGGATTCCTTAACCATAACTAGCGCAACGACTTTGTGGTGGATGTCTAAAATCAAGAGACAGGATTGTGGATGGTGGTCATCTGGACAAAGTGCAAGGCTTGAATCAGTTTTATTGGAAGGCGGATTGCAGTTGTGTATCAGGAGAGACGAGGAATCGAGCTACAAGTGGCTTCTCAAATCAATCAAGGGAAGCAGAGCGACAATAAGGCGGTAGTGATCTACAATAAGGTCACAGGTGTCACTAGTCTACAGGAGGATCTAAAGATGAAGCGCTTGGATCAGGAGAAGTGGCAGTGATGGACGAGAAAGCCAAGCTGGATCAGTAGTGGTGAAGCGTCGTGTATGAATAAAGAAGGAGGAGAAGGCCAAGCTGGAGCAATATTGGTGACGCGCCGTGGGTGGAAAGAGAAGCAGAAGAACAAGTTGTATATCTGAAGAAATATTGGTGACGCAGATTAGCTGGACAAAAAGAAAGGTTTGAAGAACGATTTTGTCATATTGGGAGCAATATTGGTGAGTCAGTGAGATCGAATTTGAATTTGTTAGTTGGCGAGACACTCAGACAGTTGCCACTTTGGTGAGGGCAGACAATTTTCGGATTTGGCAGGAGGCTGTATTACCAGAAGTTCAATTTTTCATCTGCTTCTACCCGCTTCTAGGCAAAATCTAAAAATTATCGTCTAAATTATATCCGCGCTTTGGGGGAATTGTTTTCAATGTTCTCCTTTTATAAAATTTAAATTACAGTTAAATGCTGGTGCTTGCTGCTTCTACAGCGCTTCCAATATAAATATAATTGCTAGTGGTAATTGTGTTCTTAGCCAATCGTGGACTGTACCAACTCTGGAATGCCACCAGGAGAATGTAAGCCGGAACAGTTTCCGGCGTGAAATTCTCTATGATGGTGCTTAAAATGACCTATCTCTTTCGAGGTGCGACGAAGATAGTGGCGGCCCTCAGTGGCTTTGCTAATAAAGCGCTTTCCACCTATCCCACTTCAAGCCCCTCTGCTATTAAGAAAATCCCATTAAGCTAACCGAGCCTAAAAGTCCAACCACAAACTTACCCTCTGCTTGCCACGCTGCCGCCATTGACAAAGAAGAGTGATCGCTGTTTTCGGTAGAAGTCAGCCTTTGAAATCCCACAGCCTATCGCGATATTCAAAACCATTAACGTTGTAACTAACATGCAAGCCGATACCACAACGACCCTGACGCCAGACAGTAATATAAATTGAAAAGCAATTTGAACCTATCTATCGACAAGTCTGATCGCCCGAGCATAAGTTGCGTCAATAACAATAAGCATCACAGAAGCGGTCGTCGGACAACCTGCCGTTGAACAGTACCGCCTTATACGATATGCTAGAGCAGGTTATAAAAGACAAAGCCGCTGGCCGATTCTGCGAAAAGTGCTGACATTCCCGACTACAATCAGACAATCAAGCGATTGTATTCCCTGCGCACCATGTTAACTCTTCTAGCCATTAGAGTTCGCCAATCTACAACAAGTTGCAGAGACTTTGTTTCAGCTGACCCAAGCGATTCATATGGATCTGCCAATCGTTCTGTTCGAGCCCAGAGACCTGAGCACGCGAGAATAACAACAGAGCCACAACTGTTAAACAGCTGCATAGGGTTGTAGAGAAAATAATGAGTGCCTACGACAATAAGAAATATTGCAACGCCCTATTTCTGGACATTCGAAAAGAGTTTTATCGAGACTCTACCTCCGCCGTTCATAAAACCAGCATGAGCAAGAGTAAAGCTTTTTGGTAAATAACGCCAATGAAGAAAACATTACCATTCAAGACTTAAAATACATTACAGGTCGTGAAAAATGGCGAGTAGGGAAAAACAAATATAATTGGATATCTTACCAATAGCTGAATTTTTAATGTAAAATAAATTATTTAAATGATTTCTTCATTACATTGATCAGTAATGATTCAATAAATTTATATCCTGACAATGCACTATGGTCCAGAATTCGTTTTTTTTGGCATAAAGTCTAAATTTTTATGTCAATATATCGTCCTCTAGCAATTATTTTCTAATAGAAAATTGATCATATAAATAAAAACCAAAAACAAAATTGACCGAAAGCTTCACTAAATCGTTTTATAAGCTTTTAAAGTTGAAGTGTTAAAAAGCCGATTGAGAGAATGCAATTTCCGAAAAATTACTTGCTTACTTTTGCATGTGGTATGATCGTTAATACGCATCCATAAATTATAGTAAAATATGGAAAATAAATGCCAAGGTATGATGTTTTTAACGTATGTAGGTAATATATGTGAAGTTGTACTGTTTTTATGTTGTGTGACATCCAATTTATGTGTATTTTTACAGAAAATTCTAACGTGTCCCCTGTGTTTCGTGGAGTATAACTAATTTTCTGACAATTTCTGACAAAAGTTAAAAACGTCAGTTTGTACCTTTAACTATTGTCTTTCACGGTAAAGTAATATCTTTTGCCCATTTTTGCTCGTTTTCTTAAAAATTTGATTTTATATAGGCAATTTCGAGTTCAGACATAGCGACCTCCTGTACATTTGGAGGCGTAACAATAGGCAAATAAGTTATGTTTCAGATAACGTTTATTCCGCAATCAACAACAATAATCAGGAATCGAAACAGACAGAAGATATTGACAAAAAATAGTAAATTTTGAATTATTTATTAAAAAAAAACTGCCCGAGTGAAACAGACAACTAGACCGATTTATTTCCAAACATACCAAGTGGATGGCGTCAAAGATAACAATTCTTGTTAGAGATTTTGAAAACTCCAAGACACCAAAGCAAATGGGACGCCGAAACTTATCTTACCAAAATGCAGGAGAAGATTAAAAAGGAAACTGAAAATGCGAGTGAAGCCTGGAATAAACTTTACAAAAGGGACCGACTATCACATGCAAGGAAAAATAGTCGGATCAATAGGATGAGTGATATTTTCCACAGAGCGATTGATTCCTCGGACCCACTATTATCAACAATTTGTTTAAAAGAAAGAGAGAAAAAATAGGAAAAACCACTTCCAAAGGCAGTAATAAGTCTTTTGGAAATACAGTCTAATTTTAAACCTGATCCATGAGACAAAATATTGGATTCACAATCTGATTCTGATTCGAGTTCAGATTCGGGAATTTAAAATGTAGAACTAGAAAAAGAAGAGGGCGATTATTTTTAAAACAACAATTTTAAATTTATTTTAATAAAAAAAAAAAAAAAAAAATGATATTTCGTTGACTCCTGAGTCATACCAGTAGTTAATATGGGAGGCAAGAGAGGGCGTGGTCGCACAGACTTCAAATTTTCTGTGCAAACTATTTGTGATTTAACAACAAAATGTACAAAGTTTCAAGTCTGTAGCTCAATTTTTAGACTTTATGCCAAAAAAATCGAATTCTGGACCACAGTGCAATGTAAAGTGTGCATTTACAAAAATTATAAATATTCCCGATGAAATGGAAATAAATGGAAATGTATATAAATAATTACGTTAACAAAACAATTGCTAAAGAAATAAATTTATCCAAAGAAACAGAGCTCGGTAGTTTATTTTTTTTATTTGTATCTATTTGCGTCGGAATCGTCCAGTGCCTTTTGAACATAACCGGACGAAGAAGATGGAAAGTTAAAGTATGGTACAAAGAGCCTTAGAGGCTTTGGGTATCATGAGAATCCGAACACGTTTCCATTTCTTAGTAAAGAGCCATAAAGGGTCTTCAGCTGCATCCTGATAACTTGCGGCGTGGTTGTCTCATGGGTAGGAGTCGTCCAACAGTTGGAAGGGAGTGAAGAACAAATGGTAAGCAAAGTGCCTTTGGCCCTCCCGTTAACTTCCAAACTGAAGAGCAGACAGGGCCAGCTCCTTCGAGCATAGTGTCGATGTTTTCCTGGAGATTTTTGGGAGAGAGACTGCTTAGTTGCAGGATCCCTTGATGCTATGAACTGAATCCTGAGGAGCCTTTTGGGATTAAGAAGAGATCTTGCCTTCTAAAGGTGGTAGGTAGCTTCGCCAGTAGCTACAATGTCAATGCGCTCGTCCGCTGGAGTAGCAGACAAAATTCCGCCTCTGGCACATATTTCGGTGTGTCTCTGCCCACCTGGAGGGCAATATATCGAGGCATCATCGAATGATCCTCTGCGTGTTGGCAGCTTGATGCCGACTGATTGTAGGTACTCTTTCGAGAGTGTAAACGAGGTTTGATGGGATATTGTAGAACTAATAAGGACTGCCACACCTCCGCGCTGCCTGCCATCCGGGTGGTTAGCAATTCGTAGAAGCCGGGAATTTTACAGATGGACCGCGAACAGAAGAAGTACGTCTCAGACAGCAAGATGTCATGGAGCTCTATTAAGGCAATAATACCGTTGACCTTCGAGGAGGCCCCGTTTTCATACCAGGCTGCTATTTTATATTTACCCATTGTGAGAGACAGTGAGGGGAGGGTGCGTCCGAAGGATCGCTTGCATGAGGGACTCTATTATCGACATCATCCTGTCGACTCTCGTGAAGAGCGGTTCCAGCGTATCCAGAGTATCTTTTGTACTGATGAACGAGGCGAGCGGTTTACCGCTTTATTCGCCCTGGCTACGTTCGCATAAGTTTACTGGCCAAAGGTAGGGATAATATTTGGAGGATGTGTTGGAATGATCTTTTGTTGCTGCTTATTTTTTAAGTTGAGCTAAAGTTATTTTTCCAAATTTTTATTACCCGTGTAAATTACCTTGAAAAATTGAAAATTTCTATCCATTTGCCAAACCACTTTTTTCCACGCCTCTTCTAACGACCATAAACTGACTAAGTTTGCCAATTTACCACTAATATCAATATACCAAAAACAGTTTGGCCACGCCCTTCCAATACCTACAAAACGACCAAAATTTTTGAATTTTTTCACATTTCGATCCCAATGGTAGAAAACTGTTGATATTTCATGTTCGCTTTTCCACTAGTTGAGAACGGGTATTTGATAGACGGGGAACTAGACAATATCATTCCCCATTGTTTGAGGTAATTCCGAGAACTTGGCTTATTCGGAAGTAGGGAAAATTTTGCTGTTATTCAATCATATATATTCTTTGAGATTCCGCTTTTCTGTTTGAATTTAAATATGATTTTTGTTTATTTGAGGAAACTCATGACTTACTGCGTTTTTTATTTTGATTGAAATTAAATTATTAAAATCACTTATTTTGCAATTATTTAGATTTGGTAAACATTTTGAAATTATTAATTATTATTAACGGTTTAGCGGTCCGAATCTGTTTCAGGCAAAGTTCGGCCTATTTATTAATTTGTATATGCCCAATTGTTAGCGCTTGGCGATACGTCTCCACAAATCAACATCATAACGCAACATCTCTAAACGCAATTTAGCAAACAATTTAGCAAAATGCAAAACGTCAATCTTACGGTCAAATTGCCAAACCAAATCGCAAGACTTTCCGGCTAGGAGTAGGTGCAGATGATTGGATACAAGTCGAAAATCGATCCCCACAGCCTGGGCTGTCAAAAAACGACAGCGATAAATAAATTCCGAAGCGGCTAGACTGTCCTTACTAACGTCAAACTTGTCTTTCTAGTTTTGTATTATATGTCAATCTTTTTCAGTTGAAATCGAAGATTTATGTTACGACTGATGTTTCGAAAGTCTGGCTCGTAATTTGGCTCGTATTTGCTCTGATCAGTGTGTGTAGGATTGCTGTTACTAGATGTGATGCCTAAAAAATTTCGCTCTATATTTCAAAATGTATTTAAATGATCAGTCAGCTTATCGAGCAGTCTTGTGGTGGGTTCCCATCATAGATTTGACTATATTAAAAATTTCGTTTTTGTCTACCTTGTCTCATGAAATTTCTACCCCAACCTCTATCTCAACTCGATCATTGCCCATCTAGCGCTGCAAGAATGATCTGGTTTTCTGAAGCTGTAGTTGCTGCAAGCTTAGCATTGTTCATTTCTGTTTCCAAATCGAACATCCCCCCAATATGAACCTCTGTAGGACAAAGAGTGCGACAAGCTGGATAATTTATAAGCCAATTTTTACAGCACACGTCATGGAATTGATGTTTTTGCTAACAAATTGTCATTGACAATGATCGTGAAGAACCGCATTCACCGCGTCCAGGTCAGCTAGTGACAGCTAGACGACGCATTGTCGTCTTTGCTCGATCGTTAGTCCGCACCGCTGCTCGGAGAGGTACTCCATCTCTTCAGGTGAACACCTCTTCCATGACGCCTCGGTTTCATTCTCTTCGTGGTATGGCTGGATCACCAGATATCCCTTCAGAATCGAACCCGCATCATTCTCGCTACGCGCTACTGCTTCCTGGCGGCTCATCTGTTAGATTCCTGTACATCATCTTTGGGTGTAAATGGAGCCTCCTGGTCCACCGTCACTGGTAGATGAATGAACGGAATCAGCAGGTTTTTCAGTACATGCTTCTTAGGCATCACCTTCTTCACTGCACTACTCTTTCCCAGGCGCCACCCTCAGCTGGGTTCGTTGGACGACAGCTCGCCCTTGATCTTTGCGGGCTCAAATACTTTGCAGAACATCCTGGCCTCTCTATCGGCTCCAACGATGTTCTTCCCGTTATCGCTTCTTATCCTGACCATCGGTCCACGGCGGCTCATGAAATTCCCAATGGCGATTATACAGGAATCTGTAGGCAAATCGTGGGTCATCTACAGGTGGATAGCTCTTGTGGTTAGACATGTAAACAATGCCACCCACCTCTTTTCCGTGTGACGTCCAACAGGTACAAGTAGCGGTCCAAAATAATTCAGGCCGGTATACTTAAATGACCATCCTTTGTCCTGCAGTCTGTCCTCTGGTAGGGGACCCATCTCGGACTGCGCTGGTCGCGGCTTTCATAGCTTAAATACATTGCAATGGCTCATCACCTTCCGTAGCAGCCTCCTTAAGTTTGTTATCCAGAACTTTTTCCGAATCGCTCCAATAATTGCGTCCACGTTTTCGTGGCACATCCTCTCGTGGTATTGCTGCACAATCATCTACGCTAGTGCCTCTTTATGGGACAGTATGATCAAACGTCACGCGCTGTATGGCACACACGACGCGTCATCGATCCATCCCCTGGATTGCATTACTCCGTCCTCGTCGAAGTGCGCTCTGATTTAGCGCACTCCCTCGACGACAGTCCGTGGCCCAATCGATCGCCACGTAGTCCACGACATTATCCAATAAATCTGAGCATCCATGCGGTGCTCCTCACCAATCGGTTGTAGCGCGCAAATCTCTGTAACGATATAATTTCGTCGTGACCAGGGAAAACTTACATTTCATGTCCTCTCATCTGGCGCCGGGGGATTCAGTCACGCGCGATCTGGGCCAGATCTCTTCTGATCCTCGTAGGAATAACTTAGCCACCGCAAACCAATACTCCCCGCTCTTATGCGGCCTCGTCGCGTCATCTACCATTTTTTCGACAAATGGAATCCATTGTGATGCCTTCGTGGATTTTATGATCTCCGCCACCCATTTTCTGACGAATTGGTGCTGCTCATCCAGTGCAGCATAGTCTTAGAATCCGTCCATAGTACGCAACTGTCGATTGCCACATTGTGCTTCTGCTTGACGGTGTCCATCAGTCTCGTACCCAATAATGAGAGATAGCTTCTTCTTCACTGGCGAAAGTGTCTACGTAGTCATCCACGTAGTGATACTCGTTGATCGCCAGGACTGATCGCGAATCCGTGCTGCTATACTGCATCTCGTATATGTCAGGCTCCCAACGGTCGTCTCAGTTCCTCCATAAGAACCTCTGGCCACATCTATCCCTTGGCTGCATGAATACCTGATGAAACATCTCTTTGATGTCTGCAAAAACCCCAACTGCTCCTTCCCAGAAACGGAAGAGCGACGCTGGGAGGGGCTTCTTGCGCTGTTCGCCTTTCATCAGCGCCGAATTCAGGGTCACTCCGTTCACCTTGGTAGTCGCGTGACCAGCCGGATTTTGTCAGGCTAGTTCGGGTTCTCATCCGAAGTACTCAAGGACTAGACTTCGTGGAACCTGTGGACTTCTTGGGGCTCGAGTCTTCGAGCAAAACCCTTCTTGACGTAATAGTCCACAACGCGCCATACTGTAAATTTCGGCAGTCTCACCTGGTCGTCTCTTCATTGCTGGCCGGTTTCATATTTGGCCTTCTCGCTTAGTCGTCTCCTCCAGGATACAGAGGGCCCGCGAGTTGCCTGATCTGCGACAGATGGCGTCAGCTCCACTTCGCCAACTGTGATTGGCTGTGCCGGCTTTACTCCGAAATTGTCGATCTCGAAATAAACGCTGGCAAGATGGCCAGAAGATTATCCATATATCCAAGTGCGGTGGCAGCTGCGTATGGCCATCCGGGTAGCTTCCGGTTCGGAGGGCTATCTTAAGGTATTTTTAGGATCCGCAAATGGAATGGAAAAATGCCGCATTGTTGTACGCCTTTTACAGTTAAAATTACTGGGAAGGTTTATCTATTATCATTACTGACCATACCACTATTTTAAACAATTTTTTTTTCTCATTTTAATCCCCAAAATGATTAAATTTCCCGTTAGCATTCCCACTAGCTGTGTAAAGGGATAGTCGGGGAACTCGGAGGTACTGCAAATGGACCAAGTGGACGAAAGTGTCAATAGATTTTGAGTCCCTGGTTTCGCAATAGTATACATGTTTAAGCCTAACCTCTGAGAGTTTAGATTAGCAAATGATTTCAAATAATCGCGCATCGCCCAATTAAAGAGACTAAAGTTAATTGTATTTCAGTCGAGATTAGTGGTAAAGGCAAAATAAAAGAATTCTATATGCAGAAAGCCTGTTTCTTTCTTAAATTCGCCCGTCTGTTATACCCTTCGACCTATTTATTAATATAGCAATTGAATACAATTGGTTTCAAAATCAACAAAACGAGCTAGATTGCTTGTGTTTATTGTTTCCTTTATCATATTTTAAGCTCTGCGTACACTGCCCGTCACCAGGTTAGCGCCCCCTGAGAAAAAATTTTTGATGTTAGATATTTGGAAATTTTGTTCCCTAAAAGTTGAACAATTCTATAAATGAAAAGTTTATATGGGATGCAGTATGTTGTTTATAGATTTTATTTCAATATAAAAGAAAAACAATCCATAAATGGGTAAGTCAAACTTGCGTCATCAGATTAGCGCCCCTAATTTAATTTAAGGTTTTTTATTTAATAACATATACCAATCTGCCAACACTATTGGCTCTGATAATTTACCTAACATAGCTGTAACGATTCTGTTCACTCTCTCTACGTTCCCATTGGCTTGAGGTGCACCTGTGGCCACCTTGATATGTCCCGTTCTTGAAGGAATGTCGAAAACTTACGAGAGATAAAACCAGATCCTCGGTCAGAAATTATTTTTGGGACGCTATAAAAGTCAACATACTTACTAAGTGAGCCTTTTGCTTCACGAGTACTAGTGCTGTTTACTGGGAATAGTTTAACATATTTCATAAATGAATCTATGACTACAAGGACGTGTTTTCTTTTGAATTGTATACTTGGTAATGGTCCTAAATGATCTATGCGAATAGTATGGAAAGGTATACATCGCTTTGGAATACAATGGAGTGTGCGATTATGAATGGTTTTCGGTACTGAGTGTAATATACACGGTAAACAATTTCTTATAAAATTTCCTACTTTACTTTTCACAGCTGGGAACCAATAGTTTCTTTAAAAGGACTTACCTTTATACATTTTCAGCGGCAAGGTGACCTAATTTTCCATGTGTTAACCTAATTATTTGTTCTTCCATGCAACTGGGAGCATTATGCAATGGGATTGGATTGGGATTCGTCAGTATTCTTTTTAAAAGTAACGCCATCTAATAATTCAAATGAAGTGCAACTACCTCTTCTACTTCTGTTCTTATCTTGGTTATTTCAGGGTTACACATTTGTTCAGTTTGCAATATAAGGTCAATATCCTTAGGTATTCCTCCTACTACTCCTACTGATTTAGTCGACTCTACTATGGATTTTTATCTAATCTTCAATTCAACTGGGTGTACACCCCCGCTGTCTATACTATCTTCTATGCAAAAATTATTGTCTTCTATTGTCTTCACATTTGACTGAATATCCTCGCTAATTTTACAATTTTGTGTATTTTTCCTGGGTTTTGTACCTACTATATGCGGTTTTCTTACCTACTGTATTCTCTTTTTTTTACTATTCCCTACGGATTACGCTACAGGCTCTACGGTGTTCTCAATATATTCACTATTTTCTATGGATTTCGCTACAGCTCTTTGACGTTATCACTATTTTCTCTAAGTGAATGTAATAATTCAACTTGTCTACTCAATGCGACAAAATGCGGCATATTAACACCAGGTCTGAGAACTATAGAATAATCATAGTTTTCCAATTCCAATGACCATATACGTGTTCATAAAATATGTGTTCATTGAAATAGCAGTGCGAGGGAAACTAAGAAATACAAAGGTATTTTCCCATGTCTCTTTTCGGAATCCACTTTTTATTCCATTTATTTTTGTAAGAAAATCCCGTTAATTTTTTTTGTTATCCTCTTTTTATTTACATTCTTGAGCAAATTCACAACTTTTGGGATGTTCATAAGAATAATAAAGTCTGGTTTTGTCCAACGTAAAGTCCTGATCAATATTTTCTAAAAAGAGTGTTTGGTTAAGTTAATTCGTATATTTAAAGAGGCAATAAATTTAAAAAAAATATAATAATTTTGTTTTAGTGCGTAGAAGACAGCACTGCTCCCAGGAGAAAAGAATGGTATTTCTTAAGCTAGGAAAGGAAAGAAAAACATATAAGGACATTCAAAAAACCCTTGAATGTTCTGCCAAAATAGTATCGAATGCCATTTAATATGAATGGAAGCCCGAAAACCGTGGTACCATACGTAAAACAACGGATATAGAGGATCGACGAATAGTTACAGCAAAGTCTATCCATTTGCATCCTTTAGTGACATAATGTCTGAGATGAACTTGGGAAGCCGTGACGTTACAATTCGGAGACGACTACTGAATCAAAACTTTAGTGCGAAAAGTCCACGAAAGGTTCCCCTACTTAGCCCAAGGCATATTAAGGCAAGGTTAAGCTTCGCTAAAACTTACCTAAACTGGCCAGTCTCCAAATGGCGTAATATCCTTTGGACTGATGGTTTAAAAATATTGCTATTAGGTGGAACTGGTTCACTATAGTATATCTGACGACATCCAAACACGGAGTACCATCCAAAACACCCAGTGAAAACTATCAATCATGGTGGATCTAAAATCCTGGTATGGGCTTATTTTTTTGTACAATGGTTTGAGTCCATAACATATGATTTATGTTATTATAGACCAAAACGCATATGTAAATATACTTAATGATGTCTTACTGTCATATGAAGAATAGGCCCTTAAAATGGACATTCGAACAGGATAATGATCCGAAACACACAAAGAAATCGGCTAAGAATTGGTTCACCCAAAATAGAATAGATGTAATGACGTGGCTAGCACCATCTTCCGATTTAAACCCGATTGAAAACCTGGTGGACTCCATGCCGCGTGGGTGTAAGGCTGTGCTGGCTAACAAAGGCTATCCAACCAAGTATTAGGCCCTAATCAACACATTAAAAAGAACAACTAAGTTCTTTCTAAGTCAAGTTGAATTTTGTTACTATTTTTTCATAGCACTGCTTTTTCTGTGAGCACCAGAATTTCTGCCTATTATGTTGTTTTAATCTATTTTTTCGAAACAATTGAAGAAATAAAAATGATGAATTATATTATAAAAAATCGACCATTAAAACTGTAAATCATAGGAATTTTTTATCTTAAACTCGAAGGTCACAAGCACTGCTATTTTTATGAACACAGCTGTAGCTATCTTAGTTTTTATGGCTTTCCTATTAAATGTCTGCACTAAAGAATTAGAATCTATCACTATTTAAAAATGCCTATGCTATAAATAGACTCTAAATGGACGTAATGCATTAATAATCGCTAGGGTTTCTTACTCGAAACTATGCCACCTAGACTCATCTGCATTAGGTTTACCTAAATAAAACGATACTGAATGCATGTTTTTATCGTCTTGTCTCTGCATAAGGACGGCACAAAAGCCATGAGAGCCAGTGCCTGTTTGAAGTTGCTAGATACTGGACTGCTAATACTGAAGACTGCTAATACTGGAGGATTCGATAAAACAGTTTTAACGATTTAAAAGCTTATAATTGTACTTCATTAAGGGGAAATGGGCCTCCTTGTTTTAATAAATCCGTTAAAGGTTTCTCAGTTATTGCAAAGGTACTATCCTTACGCCTTAAATATGAGAAAAATCCTAAACACCAGTGAAGGGTGTTTAAATTTAGCAGTACAGGGAATTTTATTTAACGCATAGAGACGTGCTTCACTAGGTGTTATTCCACTACGGTAGATTTTATGACCAATAAATTTACATTCAGGTTTTAAAAATTTTACAGTTTATTTAAATATACAGTGACAGCCGACATCTGTATGTATGCAAGTTATTCAACCCGTAAATATAGCACTATACACCAGTTGATGAACAAATTTAAAATTTCAATTTCGGCAGCATTTCCTTTGTCCCTGTAATTGTCGCCAGCACTTAGCTACCTGATATATAACCAAACTTAAAGTAAACTCCAGTCAGCCAATTTCAATTTCACAATGCAGAGAAATACTTTCAACATAAAGCTTTTATTCTAAACATATTTGAAAGATCAGTCTGATTCGGGACAAGATAGAAAACAGTTTCAAACTAAGTATAAGCGATAAAAAGAGTGTCTTGTAATAGTATAAGTGAAAAGGTCTGTCACCAAAAAAATATTTAATTATAATAAAATAAGAATTATTTTTTTAAATAATTAAACAGTAACAATTTTATTTTGCACACGTATGCTCATGCATTGTAAATTTGACAAAATATGCCCCTCACCTTAGAAGTTCTTGGACTTTAAATGTATATTATTTTTGATCAATTGGCACCATGTAAAAAATTCTTGTTTTGCATTTCTTTAACTTTATTATTATTTAAATATAGCTTAGAAATAGTAATAGCCCACTCTGTGTACATATCACAAAACAAATTTCAAAAATGGCGACTACAACGCCAAACATACACACTGGGGATCCCGTTTAGTAAATCCCAAAGATAAACAGCTAAATACTGCAATTATCAATCCGATAAATAGGTTGAACTATCACCGGGGAATCCCAGGCCTACTGGCCCACAGACCCCCGAAAACTACCAGATCTAATTGATTTTGCGATCGTAAGGAAAATTCATTTAGTGAAGATTCCACTTGAAGATCTCTCATATGACCACTCACCCGTACTCTTCAAAATTTTTCGGCAGCCAGAAATTAAAGAAAGGCAGCGTCATCTTACAACATCAACCACAAACTGGTTAAAGTATTAAAAATATGTCAGCACACACTTAGAACTTAATCCTATGCTAGACACAAATTCATATATTGAAAGTTCTGTGAAAACATTTGAACAAAAGCTGCTAGTGCTGGAACTACGAACAGGCAAATCGAGGACTTAGTGCTAGAAAAACGATGTCTTCGACGAGAGTGGCAAACCCACAGATCACCAGCCACAAAGCCACGACTGAAGACGGCAACACGTGCCCTAACGAAAGAATGAGAAGGACATCGCCGCTATATAAGAAACTATCGCCGACAAAGACAGAGCAGTCATTGTGGAAGGCAAATCTTTGCCTAAGTATGCCTATGGAAGCAGAAACAGTGGAGCAAGCCAATGCGTGGCTGTCAAAAAATGCCTTGTCGTCGTCTTACTCTCTTTTGTTATTAGTTTTCTTTTCAAGCAACAGTAATTTTTGTTGCTCAATAGCTACTGCTTCCGATCCAGTCACCTTCCTTTTTCGGTTGATAAAAAGTCACGGTCACGGATATTCTTCCATTTTTTTTTTAACAGCCTTCAAATTTTATTAATTATTTACACAGAATACAACAAAGCAATCGTACGCTCTGAGCGAGTTGAAACGATAAAGCAGGTTGCAAACTGCTCTCTCGCTTTGCTCTCGCTAGCCTGAGTTCGAAGGCAGAGTGCGCTCAGGAAGCGAAGCGATAATATTGGAAGAGATCGAGCGATAAGTGACTGCATGCATTTTTATGTGCAATCGCTCGAAAGATGTCACAGTGAGAACGAAGCGAGTTACGGGCTCAAGCGATAAAGCGAGAGCAGAGTGCAACCTGCTTAATCGCTTCAACTCCCACTCCCAATTGTATTGTTGCATTCTGTGCTTTAATTACCGTTTATTTTCAAAACGCTCGTTTTTGTGTTTTGTTTTGTTCCTTTATGTGCTTTATTTACCGTTTATTTTTTAAGCTCGCGGTTTTAATTTTCTCATTTGTAATTAATGAGGCGCATAGTTAAAGAACCTTCATGCGTGGTTTCGTAAGTCATTAAAAAAAATATTGACTTCCCCTTTTTCAATTCTATTAGAGTTATGGGGGTGGACGCCAGTTTTTTTTTAACAGAAAGTTAATCGTTGCGCTTGATCCTCGTCCGAATCTCCACCTTCTCGCTTTGCTCATAGCTTCTCGCGGGCACTCTAACATCAGCCTAAAACTATACAATTAATTTTATCGATATTAGTGTTACCTAGTATTTTATATTTATACACAGCTTACACATAGTATTTATATTTATGCAATGCTTATATCACCATCAAGCTTATCGCAGAAACATTTTTAATAATAATAAAGGCTTATTATCCTCCAATGATCCCATTTTACCAAATTACATTGGTTTGCGTAATAACAGCTTCATTAACATATGACAGTAAAATGTTTCCATTTATGTAAAAGAACAGGGATTGTAGTATTTTATGTGTAATAATTCAGTAGTTTAGTCTTCGTTTCAATACACTTTATTTCACAGTTGATTTTATTATTTATTATTAGTTTACAATGGTTATTCTAATACGTGTGTTCGCATTCAACTCCATAGATCGACTGACTCTCTCTCTCTCCAGCCCGATCGCTCGTCTCTCTGCTTATGTTAGATTAATCGGGAGAGCGTGAGTTGCGCTCATCTTCCTCTCGCACAGGTTCCCACATCCCTCCTATGTTTTTCAGCTTGAGCTTCAACCCAGGTCCGGCAGACGTATCGTTTTCCTCGGATGATTTGGCCAGCGAGTGTTGGTTGTGTTTCTCCAAGTTCGTGGTGGAAGCCGGAACCGTCATCGTGGTGGAGGCAGCTGGAATCTTTTTTAGATGGCTAACGTCCCTAAGAAGTGTCTTACCACCCCGTGAGACTTTAACAATATTTCCCTCTCGCTCCAAGACCTGGTATTCAGTTATGCCAAAGTTCGGTGTCAGCTTACTAGGAAATATTACGTTTTTCATTAGTACCTGATCTCCTACCTGAATGTCTACATCCTTCCATCCTACATCCATCCAGCCCCTCTCTTTTTATCCCCAGCTACTTTACCTTTATGCTTTTGTATCTGGTTATTATCTTTTTCAGCCGAGTCAGTAAAAGCCCCTACAACATCTTGTATGTTAGGAATTTTATCTCGAATCAAACGATTAAACATTAACTCTGAAGGGGCTGTTCCAGTAGTACCATGAGGGGTGACGTTATGCATTAAAAGAAACTCCTGAATTTCCTGCTCCAAGTTCTTCTTGTTTAAGTGTGCAATTTTTTAGTCTTTTTACTAGGGACTTGTTTATATTCTCCACCTCACCATTAGCCTGAGGCCAATATGGTGGAGTCCGTATTGGGGTAATGCCATTCAAACTGCAATATTTTTCAAACATCTCACTAACGTACTGTCTACCATTATCTGTCCGCAGGTACTTTGGAAACCCTAATCGGAAGAATATTTCCTTCTTTGCCCCAATAATAGCTGTTGAGGATATCGATTGCATAACTTTAGCTCCATGTATCTTGAAAAATAGCCTATAAAGACCAGGACATATTTTCCATTCGGCAATGGACCCAAAAGATCACTGGCTATCGACATCCAAGCGCTTGTTGGAAATGGTGTTCTCTGCATCGGTGCTGGGCCTAAAGGTTGAGAGACTACTAAACAGTCTCTACATGCTTTTACAAAATTCTCTGCGTCTCGGTCGATGCGTGGCCACCACACCTTTGACCTTAAACGCCGCTTCATTGCAGACTTGCCTGGATGACCTTCATGGGCAAGTTCTAATACTCTCTTTCGAAGTGTTGCCGGGATGACTAATCGTGTTCCTCTAAGCAGAATTTTCCCAAGCGTGGAAAGTTCATATCGAAATGGGTAAAATTTGTTTGATGTACATGGATCCCAAGTGTCAGTCTCCAAACAGGACATGGCGTCAATGATTTCCTCATCGATACTATTTGCTTGGGATATTTCTGATATGTGTAACGCTGCAGGAACAGAGTATTCGATGACCCGAAAGACATTATATTCATCATTTCGCCAGGAAGAGTTCGTCGCAGCCAGTTCCCAAAGTCGAGACAGAGCGTCTGAAATATTCTCTTTGCCCGCCTTGTAGATTACTTTAAACTTGAACGCCTGTATGCGTAAGAGCCACCTTTCAATTCGCGCTGGAGGCTTCGAAGTTGGTTTGAATATTGCCTCCAGTGGTTTGTGATCCGTCACCAGCTCGAATTCTAATCCAGCCAGGTAAAAATAAAACTTCTCAACAGCCCAGACTAAGGCCAGACTTTCTTTTTCCGTCTGTGAATATCGCTTTTCAACATCCGATAGACTCCGACTAGCAAACGAAATTATTTTTAGTTCCTTGTCTCTAGTGAACTGTAATAGTACAGCTCCGAGCGCGACAGGGCTGGCGTCGGCTATCAGTTGTGTAGTGTTATCGGAGTCAAAATAGGACAAGTTTGGTATCTTGGCCAAATGAGATTTTAGGTCCTCGTATGCTTTTTCCTCATTTTTATCCCAATTAAATCTGCAATCCTTTCTTAGCAAACGTCTTAATGGTTCTGTACGGTCGGCTAAATCCGGTATGAATTTGCCAACATAAGTGACAAGGCCCAGAAAACTGCGGACCTCCTCCTTATTTTTGGGACTTCTGAATGAAAGGATTATGGATACTTTTTCCGGATCAACTTCAATTCCTCTGTCTGAGAGGATATGCCCAAGAAATTTAACTTTATCCGTCTTCCAAATGCATTTCTCCACATTCAAGAGGACATTGTTTTTCTCCAATATATCCTTTATTTCTTTTACGGCGTTATCATGGTCATTTTCATTGGTTCCGAATATGATGATATCATTGATATAATTCAGGACATTTCGGCACGGTGGCAGTAGCTCCTCCAGTCTTCTTTGAAAAATTTCGGGTGCAGAGTTAACCCCGAACATCAATCGCTTATACCGGAACAACCCACGAGGAGTTATGAAAGTTGTTATAGCTCTGCTAGCCTCGTCCAATTCTAATTGATGATATGCATATTTGAGATCCAGACGAGAAAAATATTTCGCTCCTCTCAGTTTGGTCATAAACGTTTTGAAGACAGGCAATGGATAGTTCTCCCTTAAAATTGCTTTATTGGCTAGTCTCATGTCTATACAGATGCGGAGATCCCCGTTTTCTTTGAATGTCATGACCATTGGTGAGATCCATTGGAATCCGCCTCATCGGTTGTTGAACTGGTTTGATGTCTGGGTCAATGGATAGTTTAACTGGCAATCCTTTCCATTTTGGAAATGGAGACGCTCTCTATACTGTGGACTCCCAAACCGAGTCGTAATACTTGTAGCTTTATCGCCGTTTCCTTGCCCAGTAGTGATTGTTTTCCTTTTTTAATTACAAAGAATGGAGCAATTACCTCCGGGTTAGATCCAATGGATACAGGTGCATCAAAACAACAGATTATTTGCAGTAATTCGTCTGAAGCATATGCTCTAAAATGATTCGAGCAGTCCCATTGGACGTTGAAAATTGTTGCTTTCTTGTAGAACTGACCAATCCTCCGGACTTATGAGATTGAAACGTGATCCTGAGTCGATGATGAAAGGCATTTCTTGGCCACCCACTTGGCATTTGATTACTTCGTCTTCGTCGTCACTTAGAATTTTAAAACAGTTATTTGCCGGTTTCTTATCATCCCCTTCATTTACCAGGTTCACGTTTGAGCGTTGTCGTTTTGTTGCATTGCTGTTGTTCTGGTTTCCTGGTCGCTTTAAATTGGTTCGGCACTTGTTTGCAAAGTGCCCGAACCGTGTGCATTTATTGCATTGTTGTTTTAAGGCTGGACAATTGGGGCTATTATGGTTGTGACCTTTTCGACCACATCTGCTGCACTCCCACTGCATGTTGGACGATTTTGTACTCGTTTGTATTCTGTTTATTCCCTCCAGATTCAGCTGTGGTCGCATTATCTCGGACTCTTTGTTGATTTCTTCCTCCATTTGGCAGAGATTTATTAGCTCCGATAAATTGTACCCTTTTTCCAAAAGTTTCCGTTTTAGGCTTATGTTGGCGCAGCTATCGATGATTTTATCCTTTAAACAGATCTCCTCGATTTCGGCTTTAGTGGATCCAAAATCGCATTTTTGAATTTGGTACCTCAGCCTCAATACAAACTTCGCAAATGTCTCCCCCTCTGCAGGAGAAAGGTTCCAAAATAGATGTCTCTCGAAGCTTGAGTTCTGTTTCGGCGAGAAAAACGCATTCAACTTATCGACTAACGTCTGAAATATGTCGGTCTGGTCTCCAGCCGCCGTTTCCGTTATCACGGCTCGGGGCAGTGAAAATGCTACCGTTTGTAGCTGAGGGCCGCCAAGATGTAACAGTTTGTTTCTCTTCCGGGATGGTGAAAATAAATTTTGCTTTAATATTTTTGGCCAACTGCCTCTGACTTAGTCAGATCGTAATTAGTTACATATAGTTTTCAAGGAATATACCGTGGTATACATATACATGTGCATACCTATCGACTGATACTTTAGTACAGCCCCTGATCCAAATCAGCTCATATCTAATTATTCGACTCGTACCTTTAGTACAGCCCCTGACTTAAATCAGCTTATGATTATTTGTTCGGCTCGTACATCTAGTACAGCCCCTGACTTAAGTCAGCTCAAAATTATTTACTCGGCTTGTACATTTAGTACAGCCCCTGACCCAAGTCAGATAGAACAATAATAAAATCTGTGTCTCTTGACACTGTCACTGTAATTTGTCAGTTGTTTTCTCTTTCCTTTTATTTTTCACTCATTTATTGTTGTTGTGTTTTTTTTTTTTTACATACGAGCTGCCATAACTGAAATGCCTGCGAGCATTCTTATATTTTATTTCTTTTCCTTCATTCTTTCTTCTCTTCATCACATTAGTTCGTCAGCGTGCATTTGCCCGTGCGTTCATATGTACATACGAACAACGAGAGTGAGCGAGGAAAAAAAAATTATCGAATTATTGTGTGACAATTTTGCCATCACAGATTTGCGCTAAACATTTTTTTTTTTTAATGTTAATTTACTTGTTATTTCTCCCTTGCATTAATTTGTCTATTTGTATTCGTTCGCGCGTTCGATACCACATTTGTATGTACATATGTATATATGTATATATACGAAGAACGCCAGGGAACGAAAAGAACAAACTAACGGGACTGTTGCGTGCTAATTTCAGCATATGCCGGTTTTCACTGAATTTTTCTTATTTTAATTAATTTATAAGTTGTTGTTTTTTTTTTTACCTCGTCGCCAATGTAATAATTCAGTAGTTTAGTCTTCGTTTCAATACACTTTATTTCACAGTTGGTTTTATTATTTATTATTAGTTTACAATGGTTATTCTAATACGTGTGTTCGCATTCAACTCCATTGATCGACTGACTCTCTCTCTCCAGCCCGATCGCTCGTCTCTCTGCTTATGTTAGATTAATCGGGAGAGCGTGAGTTGCGCTCATCTTCCTCTAGCACCGGTTCCCACAATATGCCAATAAAATTGAACAAGTGAAACTTTTGGCTGACTGACTTAAAAAAGAATGGTTCACAATTTATTTCAACAAGGGGATATTTAAAACTTTTAAATATAACAGATTAAGCAAGAAAAATATCAGGATCTCCATTACTTGTTTATGTTGACAATTATGATTTATTTACATCGTGTATTTTTACAAATATTATTTTCTCCTCATATTTCAGGGACTTTGCAAGAGTGCAATGAATCATTATTTCTAGAAGTCGAGCCGAATCGATATGGCCATGTCCGTCAGTATGAATGTCTACATCTAAGAAACAAGTGAAGCTAGAAATTTGAGGTCCATTGACATATGTAAACGCAGCACGAGCTTGTTGAATGTTGGAGCCACGCCCACACAATGGGAAAATGTTTTGATGTTTCCATTTTCTTTATCAGTCTTGTAAATTTCTATCGATATGACAAATAACTTTTGCCACGTCCATAAGCCGCCCACAACTAACGCGAAAAAGTGTGGACATATGAAAAATATTTAGATTGTATCATTATGTTTCAGTCTTGTAAATATCTATCGTTTTTCTAATAAATGTTTGGAACTCTAAAAGACTACAACAAATTTTTTAACTCTCTTGTCAATTTCTATCAGTATAAAAACCTTTTGCTAACGCCCCTTTTAACGCCCACTTACCGCTCAAAACTTTCACATCCGCACATTTGAAAACTTTAAATTTGTTTTCATTATATTTGTTATTTTCCCAATTTATTTTGATCTGCCTGAATATGTTGAAAATTCTCGTTTCCACTTCCACTAACTGAGTAACGAGTAACTGATAGTCATCAACTCGACGAAAGCGTTCTCTCGTGTTTAAATATATTTACATTACTATTTATTTTCTTGTCAATACCTACTATGTCGTAAACATTTAAGCCAAGCCCACAATTCATTGTTCAAACAGGGTGCATTTTTTCTCGGTAGTTAGCATTCCATATATTTCACATATGTTTCTTTCAATGCCTGTCAATACTAAACGATGCAAATAGTCGTTCCTGATAGCTCGACGTTCATAGAGACGGACAGATGGGCATGGCCAGATCGACTTGTCTATTGCTCCTGAGCAAAAAATATATGGTCGGAATCGCTTCCTTATGCCTTTTACGTAATTTTCAACGAATTTAGTATACCCTATAACTCTATGAGTAAGTGGTATAACTATGAAGGACTAGTCTGGACGGGTCTTAAAGCATGACCCACGTTATTCTTATAATTGTTTTAAGTTGGTTTATTTTGTGGCGTTACTACAAGTATTTCTGTACTAATCTCATAAGTATCCTCAGTAACAAAACAACTTAATAAACTCATAAATATGAGTCAAACATTAATCCGTCGTCTTGTCAATCAAGCTTATAGCAGAAACATTTTTATTTATAATCAAAGCTTGTTATCTTCAAATGAACAAATTTTACCAAGTTACATTGGTTTACGTAATACCAGCTTCTTTAACAAATGTAAGTAAAGTGTTTCAATCCAATAAAAGAGCAGGCATGTTTCAATCTGCCATGAGGTATAAATGGTGCTAGGTAGTATTAATTGTGCAAATAAAATGGAACAAGTATTCTTTGTTTGACTGATTTAAAATACAGTGAGTCAAAAAATTTTTCTACAATTGAATCATTGCCTTTAAAAGATTAACAAAGAAAAACGTCAGAATCAGGATCTATTGTTTATTTTGACAATAATGATTTATTAAGTTCGTGTATTTCTACAAATATTATTCTTTCCTCATATTTCAAGAACTTTGCAGTAGTGCAATGAGCCTTTATTATTAGAAGTACCGGGTCACTATCCCAGTCGATAGTCCGTCCATGTCCGTCCGTATGAATGTCGAAATCTAAGGAACTAGTAAATCTAGATATTTGACGTCCAAGTTTGTTTACTAATGATGCCACGCCCACTCTTAAGGAAAATGTTTTGATATTTTTTCATTTTCTTTATCAGTCTTGTAAATTTCTATCAATGTGACAAAAAAATTTTACCACCCCCACAATCCGCCAAAAACTAATGCGACCATACTTTTGAAAAATATTTAATGCTTTTTATAATATTTCAGTCTTGTAAGTGTCTGTGTATTTGCTAATAAACGTTTGAAACGCCAATAATCCCACAAAAAATGCATAATTGCTTTGCCAACTTAACCAATTTTAACCACGCTCCTTTTAACGCCTATTTCCCGGCCAAAACTGTCACATCCACACATTTGAAAACTTTAAATTTGTTTTCATTTTATTTGGTCTTTTCTCAATTTCTTTTGAGCTGTCTGAATATGTTGAAATTCCTCGTTTGCACTTCCACTAGGTGAGTAACGGCTATCTGATAGTCATCGAACTCGACTACAGCGTTTTCCCATGTTTTAAATATATTTACGTTGCTATTTTTATACTTCCGTCCGTCTACCCGTCTGTACATATGAACGTCGAGATCTCAGGAACTATAAAAGGTTAAGATATAGAAGGTTGAGATTAAGCATAAAGATTCTAGAGACAAAGACGCAGAGCAACTTTGATGACCCATGTTGCCGCGCATGTCTAACGCCCACAAACCTCACAAAGCTGCCCACGCTTTTGAAATACGCGTTGATATTTTTTCCTATTTGTATTAGTCTTGTAAATTTATATCGATTTGCATTATTATGCAAAATTATTTGCCACGCCCACTCTAACGCCCTAAAGCCGCCAAACCGGTCACGACCACACTTTGGAAAAATTGATAAATTTTTCTAATTTTATTCCCCAATATCTATCGATATCCCAAAAAAAATTATGAAATTTTGCGCTCGAATTCACACTAGCTGAGTAACGAGATACCCGTTATAGCCGTCCCGTCGGGGAACTCGACTATAGCATTCTCTCCTGTTTAGACATTATTATGATCTATTTGGATCTGTTTATCGCTCTCTTAAAAAGCAGAACGCTGATCTACTGATCTGCAGACCGTGTGTCTAGTGACCTTCTTCGACGACTGCTATTTGCGCGGATCAAGCTTAGGTTGTGTACTTCTCGCTTACATTGACATGTAACTCCGCAGCTCCAAAGACACTAGAATAACAAGATGCGTAACGGCCATAAATTAGTTTGGCACTATGCAGCCACCTTTTTTGGTGACGGCCAAAATTGCTCTCTGTCCGCTCGCTTACGCTTAGAGCTTAAGAAATCTAAAAATAGAATTTGCTTGCTTGTGTGAGTAAAAACAATAGACGAGAACGTGTATATGTGTGAGTACTTGAGCTTGAAGACTATTTTGGGCCAAACGAAGATCTTCGATCTTCTGATCGAAGAAACGA
Organism: Drosophila simulans; assembly: GCF_016746395.2. Taxonomy (NCBI): domain Eukaryota; kingdom Metazoa; phylum Arthropoda; class Insecta; order Diptera; family Drosophilidae; genus Drosophila; species Drosophila simulans. The sequence goes on from NC_052522.2 coordinate 23,371,462, forward strand.
ATTTACACATTTGGAGTTTTGGCAATATGATAAAACAAATTAAAATTAATAATTCACGCCCTGACGATTATAATTTTAAAGTTTTTTAAATTCGTTTGTTAAGATCGCCGCTCGAATTACATATCCTTTACTCTACAATTTCTTATGCTAATGTTACGAAATAAATAGTCACGCATTATTTGCTTAACATTTTCCTGTTCCGCTCGGTGGGCGTGGTTATGTTCTGCCGTTATCTTCTATCTTTCTTTTTTCCGATTTAGCTGGGATGTGATGGGATGGGAGCCGACTCTACAATTCTGCTGTTCATTTGGAAACGTTAGGAAAAAAAAGTCACGCATTATTTGCTTAACATTATTCTGTGCCGCTCGGTGGTCGCGGTTATGTTCTGCCGTTATTATTTTCCTTTTTTCCGATTTAACTGTCAGTTACCAATGCTGTTCGAAATGTTGTTGACGGGAAATGTTCGATCAGTGTGTGTTGTATAAAAGCAAGGATCGGTAGTTCCCAATGGATTCCATAGACGACCCCTGAATTTACTACGTCTTTTAGTGTTTGGAGAAGAGTGCTCCGATCAGAGATTCCAATAAGATGACTTATTCTACTCTGAAATAGCACGAAGGTTTTAAAAGATGGGGAATCAGATTTCTCAATAATTATCTGATTCCTGAAGTAGTTTACTGATTTGTCAGTATATAGTATATACTGTAGGTCAGGGATTCTTCGCTATTGACTGTAGCAATGCACTATGGGGCATTTGGCCTGTTTTTTTTACAAAAATTAATAACTCCTAAACTATGGGAGATATTTGGATGAATTTTTTTTTATGTGTTACATATGCCCCCAGGAATATTTTGGAAAAGTGGGCGTGCCCCCAACTCCGCCCCAATTTTTTATTTTTATTTTTTTTTTTTTAATATTATGTTTTAAAAGTTAATTTTTAATTTTAATATTGTATACAAATTCATAATCGTCTTCGTCTTTACAATCAATAGAGTCTGAAGAATCGGTGTCAGGTTCAAATTCGCAAGCTAACATTTGAAATTCAAATTTTGAATGACTTCTGGTGGAAGAGATAGTCGCTTATGTTTTCGAACGCGCCTTTTTATATTTATTGATGATGTAATGGGATATTATTTATATTTGCCTTGGCTGGGTTCAAAAAAAGAATTTTAAGTATGTCTGCAAGATCCAGCAGGACGCGCTTTCGTGCAGCTAGCATTGCAGCTTGACCCAAAAGACGTTCGTTGTGGTTCTGCGCCCATACAAGTTCATCTACTTGCTGTCTTCGGCCACTCAAACTTTTAAAATAATATGACGTTTTCGGGCATCCAGCTAATTTCCTTTCCTTTTTATTTTTCTCTTTTACCTTCAGGACTAGGTGTTCTTCTAACCACTTTGAAAAAACTTTCGAAAGTTCATATATTTTTCGATTGCATTTTCTCCAATTTCGCAAAAGATTGACTGAAAACATTCGTTATTATTACTATTCGTTAATCATTCATTAAAGTCTAGCTTGCTATCAGAAAAATGCCCACTAATAAAAGTGCAAAAAGAATTTTTCTTTTGACGAACACCCTTTTGCTTGCGCCACACTTCTAGCAGGCCAGCATTGGAAATCGAGATATTGCTCCCTAAAAAATGAATTTTCTCAAAAACCCGCAAAAAACGCACATAGAGACTACCTGATATAGTATGAGTTAGGAATTGAACACACTAAAACATGGATATAAGCACTTACTGAACAAATTTGAACAAATTTTTGTAGCTCTATTCAAAGTTGAAAATTGTTTCAAACAACTACATGTTGACACCACTTGCTAAATGTACAAATTGTTGGAAATAGACGCACACAATAAACAATATATTAATATATATACATAATACAAACCTGAATATTGATTATCCATTTCAAATTTTACTCTTTTACGATCTTCTTTTAAAATTTTAACACTTTGAAAGTTAAGCTAAATTTTGCGCGTTTTGCAGCCACCTGGTATATGCTCGCAACAGCCGACTTTAACAGCTGTTATTATAACAGTACACTGTTAAAATTACTTTTGCCGGCTAAAACATAATAGTCTAACGTATTTCCAATGTATTAATACTAAAATACTTCAATTTTGCATACTTGTGAAAAACACATTTTTGCAAAAAAAACAGGCCAAATGCACTATGGGGCAATGTCGGAATATTGCGAATCAGCTTCTAAGGCATTCACGTTTTGACGTGACAATGTATCGGTTACATAATACTTCTTACCAGGTTTGTAAATTATGTTCGCATTACGGTAATAAAGGCTTTCCAGCGTTATATTTTGGCATTGGGATTTTTATCGGACACATCATATGTCAGCGACTGATGATCTGTATAGATGTTGAGGTTTCTCACACCATACAGGTAATTTCTTAAATTTTGTAAAGCCCAAACAATGGATAGGAGTTCTCGCAAATTTGTAACTCCGTTGGGCCCGAGAAATAAATATAAATGGCGAATTTCTTGGGATAGCACTGCTATATATCATGTCTCCAGTCATTTGTTGTTATGTCAAAGGGTTTTTTAATCTGGATATCTCAAAACGACATCTTCAGAGGCTAATATATCCTTCAATTTTCAATCGCTTCAATGTGTTTCTGCTTTAGTTCAATAATCACTTTCCTTGAGTGCTAATCAACATATTTTGTAATTTTCGCCTTTTAAGACGTCCTTTAGGGGTCTGGCGAATCCCTTGATAAAATATCTATAATAATTGGCTAACCCTAGAAATGATCTAAGTGAAAAAGGGGTTCTCGGGATTTGGAAATTTTGCAAGGCTTGTACCTTTTCTGGCGAAGTTTGAATTCCACCTCTGGACACAGCAAATCCCAGATACTTCACTTAATTTTGGAGAACTTTGATTTTTCCTGAGACACTTTCATGTTAGCTTCTTCAACGTTTTTAAAAACCCAGTTAATATGGTTTACGTTGTACCCTTTCATTTTGGAAAAAATGTTGACGTCGTCAACATAGACATGACAGGTGTTTCCGACCTCCTCACAGAGGACATCATCAATAGCCCTTTGAAATATGCTCGGAGCATTTTTACAACCGAACGGAAGCCTGCAAAACTCCCATTGTTTACAGAAAAACCGTTTTTTCTCTATCCCTTTCCTCCAATTCTATTTGGTGTAAGCCTGACTTAAGGTCCAGTGTGGTAAAATATTGAGCATCACCCATGTTTGCCAACATTGAAGAAATATTAGGTATTGGGTATTTATGACTCACGGTTTTTTGATTCAGTTTCCTGAAATCTATAACCACTCTTTTCTATTTATTAACGAATTCATCGCCACCTTTTTTTATGAACAAACAGAATAGGCTTATTGTGGGGCGAATGATGTCGTTTTCTAAAAGTTGTTTAACTTCTGAATTGACAAAGTCAGCTACGCCCATAGGGTATGGGTATAACCCAGAGTATACTGGCTCATCATCTGTTCGTATGGTAGCCAAAGTGTTTATAATGTAGAGTTAGCGACTCGTTTGGATTTGCAACCGCATTTGATCTTGATATTGAAGGATTTTTTTATAGACAAAGGTCATCGACCTGAGTGAAATTTACATTGGGCCACGATTTAAAGTTAAGCAACCGGGTGCCGCCTTTAAACATAATGATACCGTTACTTAGATCAAGTTGTGATAACTTGCATAAGCAGGTCAAGTCCCACTATACTGTCATGTGAAGAAATATGTGGTTTTATTGAACACTTTGATAGGACATTATTTTGTAGTCTGCGTGCGCACATTGAAAGAGTTAACCTGGAAAGTCGTTTCAACGGGTAAGATATTCTTTAAGGTGGACAAAGGTTTGATATCATTTTTGAGGCACCGGTATCGATTAGTAACTTAAAAATTAGCCTCTTCCTACATCCTGTTCGAAAATACAAGATCATTGCTCAGATTATATTCCTCAGCTAGGGACTGGTAATCAATATCAACAGTGTCCTGCTCCTTAGCGGAATAACTACCATTCCAACAGCTCTGGGATGAGATAGCTTTCTTGTAAAAATTAGTTGGTTGTCGAATACGTAATATCGACTAGTCAACCTCCATTGGTTCCGACCTTTGATGTTGTGGATCTTGACTTTGGAACCGTTGTCTTGAGAAATTAGAGTGTGAGTTTCCGCGAGAGTTTTTTCTGTTGGTTTGACCTCTCTTTATGGTTATTACTGTGAGCTTTAGTATATTCATGAGTAATTTTAAAGTTTTTTTCTACCTCGTCATAGTATTCTAACAAGGATAGCTATCATTGTCTAATGGTACCGAGTTTCTGTAAAATAACGCGTACTGACAGTTTGTCAGCATAAAGTATAGTCTGGCTTTGAAATTTAACAAAGTATTAAAAGATCATAAAGTTGCACTGGCCATTGATCTTATTTCTTATAATACCAAGGGCATTGCAGTGTCTTGAACTGTCATCATAATCAAAGACTTCGTAAGCGAATGCTGCCGCCATGCGACATATTCGTCTTGTTTGCCACAAAAATCTTGCAAATATTTCACTAAGTCCAAAGGTTTGTCGCACTGAAAAGCTTTTACCCATTGATATTCAACAATTTGGTTTTTCTTTATGTCACTTCTATCTAACTCACCGCGGAAAACACTAACCATATCCTTATTGTTTTTTTTTTTTATCAAAAATGTCTTGTAGTTGTTTCGCTTGTATCTCAAGCGCCAGGCGAATGTCAGTCTCCATGGCTTTAATTACGCCTTGTTGAGTCATTTTGTCAGAAATTTTGTTTTTTGTGTGCGAGCTTACTAATTCATCTTCACGATCAGAATACTTAGTGGTATTACTGTTTCTTAATAAATTAATTTAATTTAATAATTTAATTAATTAATCTGTCACCGTATTTGGTATTTGGGTATTTGGTTATCAAAACAGAAAGCAAACTTTGCAAATCACAGACTTTTGAAGGTACAAATTTTTCACTTTAAATTCGAAATTACTTGATCAACTGAAAAATATTTTTATTTATATCATTATTATTAGATGGAGTAATAATATTTAGAATTCCACTTACATCAATCACATTATACCAGTTACTCGAAAGAGACTAAAATATCGCACGCCTAAAAATAGTCATCATAAGCCATAAATACTCGATCATCTCAATCGACCTGGCTGCTTAGCCTAGTACGCCGGTGGCGTGGCTTTACGTTTTAAGGTCAGTTACCCTATTCCTCTGTTCCTGATCGGCAAGTAAACTATAAATCCGCACCGCTAAATACGTTAGCATTACATCCGAGTCCTTGCCTTTTTTTGGCCCGAACTGGCTATTTGGCCTAGTACGTCGGCGGCGACGGCCAAAAAGCACATACGAGTTATGTTTATGTTAAATTAAAAAAGTTGGTCTGCAATTAGCAGATTGATATTTTAACAAGGAAGTCTCACATATTTATACCCGGTACTCGTAGAGTAAACGGGTATACTAGATCCGTTGGAAAGTATGTAACAGGCAGAATAAAGCGCTCCCGGCCATATTAATATTCTTGGTCACCATCAATAGCCAAGTCGATCTGGCCGTCTGTCCGTTCGAATGAACGTCGAGATCCCAAAAACTATAAAAGATAGAAGGGTGACATTAAGCATACAGATTCAATGGACATAGACACATCGCAAGTTTGTTGACTCATATAATGCAACCCAGAATGATATACAACATTTTTCGTCTTTTCCGACATTGGAACATGCGACGTAAAATTGGCCGTGTGAAAAGCAATCAATTTCCAAATTAATTTCACAAACGTCTAGTTATTGACCTTTCGACTTATTAATTGAAATAGTGATCGCAAGACCGGAAGCTGAAGACGGTTTAAAGAAAATTGCATATCGTTGGGAATCATATTTGCCTTTCAAGATGGTTGCTTCAATAATATTCGGCTTTAATATCTTCACCGTTAGTCGCGTACCGTGGAAAAAGCGGGGCTGGTTGATCTTTCTCAACAAAATTACAACCGAACCAATTTTTAACCATACATTATGTGGTGGCATTCCTTGTTATTCCAATGCATTTAAAAACGGAAATAATTGACAATGTTGTCTTCAACAGTGGTTTTCACCAACAACAATGACAGCAACTTCACCACTTGTTGGTGCATTGAAACGTTTGTTTCAAAAAAGTTTGTTTTGGGAATTTTCGTGCATTACAATGACAATGCAGGTACATATATGCATGCATTGTAGCATCATAGCGATATACTGCGCGATTCAAATCCGTCTCACTGATTCTGCGAAAACAGACGTGTGTTTTCATTTTCTTGATCATCACTTGCAGCAGAACGACGTAGTCCTCTCCCCGCATGTTTCCATTTTAGTATAACTTTCTTCTTGTGTGCCTGCAGCACGTAAATTCGCTACCCTTGAACGGATATCATCAGCCCACTGTTGTACTTCGAATTTCAAGATTTAAACGTCGGTGGTAGCGGCATTATTTCACAAAGCAGAGACGTTGAAAAAAAATTTATAAAAAAACAGTTTAAAATAATTTTAACAATCAATCAAGGCACGATGAAGTTTGAATGCGCGAAAACAGCAAATGAAACAACCAAAAATGTGGAATCCATTTACGGCTAACCTAACATAATAACCCAGCGATATTTTTAAAAACACACACATATTATAAAACAAATATATCACAAATCCACGAAAATAAACAACAAATTTCTTTTTTGGTTTTCACTAATAAAGCTCGTTAAATTTTAGAAAAAACAGCACAGAATTGTTGTTTCATAAAAAAATGTTCAGATGTCAGTCAAATATTAAATAAATTAAACGAATGTTGACGTTTGTAGCTAATTTTTTTATATTTTGCGGTTTATTCTAAAGATTTTCCTGAATTTTAGCAAAGCCAATATTTTGTTCCCAGAAAATACGAAGCCAACAGAAAAAAAATCCAAATCAGACTTCAGGAAGTCGTGTTATAAGTGTTCATGGAAACTCCAACTTCGATTTATTAATAATATATTATAAATAATATTATGAAATCTGATAATTTAATTTTAATCAACTAATTTAATCCTTGTTGTTTACTTTTAGTACCTGCTGAAGACATTTGGCGCGGAGTAACTGCGGTTAGCAATGCTGGAAAAAAAAGAGGCCGTGGGAAAGGAAGTGGAAAAAAAGTTGCAAAGGATCTTAACAAAGGGCAATCTATCGGATTCGGAAAATGCGGCCGCATATGGCCTGGATTGAATTCACCTATTATACGAGGAAACGAATTAATTAGTCAGCAGAAACTTAATGAGAATTTAGATAGAGAAAATGGTATTTTAAAATTACGCGATTCAATGGGAAGTTTTAAATTGATGAAACTAAATCCAATAGACCGAGGTTGGTCTGGAAGTAAAATGCCCGGCCGAAGCATTGGACCTCCTGATCCTGTTGGCGACGAAGAGTTTGTGTCATTTGATACTAGAGTTTTAGAAAACAAAATTGTTTTTATTATGAAAGGAAATATGGGAAGAAAACGAAGATATTCCGTTCTTTCAGTCACAGGAAATGGTAATGGTTTGGCAGGATTCGCTACCGCTAAAGCGCCTGAAGTTCGTACGGCCCTTCGAAAATCAAAGAACCGTGCAGGACAAAAACTAATCAACATAAGCCTTTGTGAAAATAGAACAATTTTTCATGACTTTCGTACAGATTTCGGAAAAACAAAAATTTTTTGTTTTCAGAAACCTGATGGATACGGTTTAGTATGTCACCGGGCAATTCAGACAATTTGTAAAGTTATAGGTATCAAGGATTTATATGCCAAAATTGAAGGGTCTACGAACATCCAGAATATTGCAAAGGCATTTTTTATTGGTTTGATGACGCAAAGGTCCTATCAGCATATTGCTAACGAAACAAATTCAAACATTGTTCAACAGCAAAACACAAGAAATAGATTCATTGATGTAAAAGGAATGCCTTGTCTTAATTCAACTCCAACGCATAACACCCAAGAAATTGACTATATGCATTTCACATTAGGAAATCAAATAGTTTTGCAGCGAAAAGCCACAGTACCATTTTATGTTAATAGCAAAGGACACGACTTGCATCAATTTAAAAAGGAGCGATTTCGGAACCAAGTTAATGTTCGACTACACAAGCTAGTTACTGTTTATGATTAATTTATGAAATATTAAAACTGTTAAATAAAAAGTAATCCTATTAAAGTTTATTTTACCAAAAAGCTGGCTGCCCAAAAAGCTGTCTCAATATTAAACAAAATTGTTAGATTGTTATGTGTTGATATGGATTTTATAAAGCTAATTTCACACTCTGGGAACTATAATTTGTACCAAAATTAGTTTTCATTTGTTAAATTTTATAATGACTCTGTATGTTAGTTAAGATTTTGAAGTCGAATAACAGAGCTACACACATTGTTTGATATTCATTTTATACTTATATGCAAGGAAAAAGTAGGGGAACAAATGCAACGCGCTAACTCATCGTTTTGTTTTAATAGTAAAATTTGTCAATAGTGAACTCTATTTTTGACTCATCTGAATAGGTTTCAAAATTTAGAATTAACTTATTGTGATTGAATTTGTTGTGTTTTAAAATTTAAGCTATTCTTTGCCAGTTTTAGCTTTAAGCACTTTGAAAAAGGTAAGTTAAAAGGTTATATTGAATCTTGATTAAAACACTATAAAATAGTCAAAAATCGGTCGAATGTATGTAAAAAGAAGAGGGAATGTTATAGTCGTGTCCCCCTACTATCAGATACCCGTTACTCAGCTAGTGTAAATTTCATCATTTTTATGGGATATCGATAGATATTGGGGAATAAAATGAGATAAATTCCTACATTTTCCCACAGTGTGGGCGTGACCGGTTTGGCGGCTTTAGTGCGTTTTTTGGCCATTCGATAGAAGTTTAATAATATTATAAAAAAATATCAAAACAGTTTTTGGCGGCTTTAGTGCGTTAGAGTGGGCGTGGCAAATAATTGATATAAGAAAAATCGATATAAATTTACAAGACTAATACAAATAGGAAAAAATATCAACGCGTTTTTCAAAAGTGTGGGCGTGGTAGCTTTGTGCGGTTTGTGGGCGTTAAAGTGGGCGCGGCAACATGGGACAACAAACTTGCGCTGCGTCTTTGTCTCTATCGGACCACTATATATGACCACGCTATATGATATAGCTGTCATATGAACGATCAGTTTAAAATTAAGTGTTAGTGTGAAAAACTTTTTGTTTTCAATTATTTTGCAACAAAATCTTGGAATTCAACATAAGAAATTAGTATGTATATCCAGGGCGAGCTTAGCGAAAATTGTATGTTGTATCATATAGCAATCAGTCGAAAATCGTGATTTTTATTAAAAAATCATTTTGTTGCAAACGATATTGAATGAAAATTTTTCATTCATTTAATAACAACAATAAAATAATATTTTAGGTTATATACTTATATTTTAGTAATTCAAAATTCAAAAAAAATGTGTGCATATGTACAAGGTGTAAGAATATATAATTTAAAAAGATTGGTCAAGTAAATCAATGGCTGATTTCAAAAGCTTTGACTTCGGTTTGCATGGAAGTTTTCTTTGACCAGTAATAAATGGATAAAAGCTCAATAGAAGTCTGTTCAAAAGGTCCGTATTTGTCAGTACTTTTGATATTTTTCGTGTATATCTCATTCTAAACAATTTTATGTCCTTATCTTTTGCCTCAGCAGCTTCTTCGGAAAGTTCTTCAATGGACACTAAGCAATTTTTTATTATTTCTGGTTCATGTAATAAAACTTTGTGCACTGAGGGGGGAGGTAGTACCAAGAATATTTCTCAATCAGAAGTTTTGTGGTGTCTAGAGCATAGTCTCTGAATTTTGACGGATTTATGTTGTAGCCCGATGACATGGTTTGAAAAATCGATGAGCATCTTATAATCAAGTTTTTGTCAAGGCCTAAAAAAGGCTAAAAAATTTCCTGGCAGTATTTCCATCTTCAGACGTGCTCTTCCCTCACTCTTGGATATCGTCACACGAACTGATCTGACGCGCCAAGTATAGCTTAATTCTTAGTTAAATCAATGTGACCAATTAAAATAACGATAAAAAACCCATACATTAAAATACTAAATCCGACTGCCCTCTATCGATGACAAATTAATTAACTACTTATCGATAGCCAACTTATCCGTTCCGCGACATCCCCTCCCCCGTGAAGAAACAGCATTCACCACATCCAGAACGGCTAACTTTGAAGCGGGGCGCAGCACTCATTTGGCTCGATCGCTAGTCCTCACCGAAGCCCGCCGTGGCACTCCATCTTTCCCAGTGAACATCTCTTCAACGAAGCCTCTTTTTCACTCCCTGCGTGGTATGGCCGGATCGCAGATGTATACTAGGTCTCCTCGACGCATGGGCTCAACACGCTGGCACATTTCTCTCTGCGAACAAGTGTGGGCAAGTACTCCTGCACCCATCGTTTCCAGGACCGATCTCTCATCATCCGATCGATACGCCACTGTTTCCTTGTTGTGCATCTCTCAGATGCCAATTCATCATCTCCAGGAAGATTTGCCACGTCGGGCATTCCTTTCAACAGGTCGTTCGGTGTCAGTGGAGCCTCCTAGTCCATTGTGATCGGCAAGTGCGTGAGCGGGCGGGAACTCACTATGTTCTCCGCCTCGATCAACAAGTTCCTCCTTGGGTACACGTTCCTTCATCGTATGCGCCAAAACCTTCTTCACGCACTGGACCATCCTTTCCCAGACACCTCCCTAAGCTGGGTTTGATGGTCAGGTGTAGATCCATTCGATTCCTTTAAATGACAACTCGCCCTGTATCTTCGCTGGGTCAAATACATCGCTGAATCGTCTGGCTTCTATGGGCTCCCACGAAGCTCTTGCCATTTTCGTTCCTTATCCTAACCACCGGTCCACGGCGGCACATGAAGTTTCTCATAGCGATGATGCATGAATCCGTTGACAAATCATGAGCCATCTCCAAGTGGCTCTCGTAGTTAGGCAGATGAATAGACCACCCACCTCTTCTCTGTTCGGCACCCAATCGACACAAGCAATGGTCCGAAATAGTCCAGGCCAGTGAACTTAAATGGCCATCCATTTGCTTCAAGCCGATCCTCCGGCAATGGGCCCATCTCCGGTTGTGTCGGTCGTGCCTTCCTCAACTTGCATACGTTACAATTAGCCACCACCTTAGCCATCGTAGCGTTGCCCGCGACAGCTACGAATAAATCATTAGGATCCAGCGAGCCGCAAATATTTTGTCCGGTACTTCATTATGTCAGCCCCGATCAGTATATCAATTTGAGAGCTCTCAAAAAAGGTAGTATCTGGCCAGCGATGAGCGGGCAGCCACTTCAAAGAATTCCGGTGGATGGGATAGTAGGGCTCTTTGCCTGCTAGTTCCGAAAGGACATACGCCGCGGTGCCGAATTGTAGACCTGGCTTATAAGGAGAGCGAATCCCGATATGACACAGCTTTAAGGACTTCGCGGAGACAGCATAATTTAGCTGTTAGAAAAACTTTTTCCACGCCCACTCTAATGCCCTAAAACCGCCTTAAACTGCCATTACCGCAATTTTGAACGATTTTTAATTTTTTGTTTCAATTTTATTCCCCAATATCCATCGATATCCCAGAAAAACGATGAAATTTCGCGTTCGCATTCACGAAGCTGACTAACGGGTATCTAATAGTCGGGGAACTCGACTATAGCATCCCCCCTTGTTTTTCTATAAATGTAATTAGAGTGAGCTCTTTATTTTCCATTTTTGACACTTATTTAACGTTGCTTCTGTCATCAATTGACAGGAGTCAATTTCAAAATTGTAAACTAAGCATTTTGATTTTAAGTCGGCAATAATTATATATTTTTGATTTTTAACTGGAACTGGAATAACTCTAAGCAAGGGTGTCTTCCATATAAGGGAAGATTCAAAATTAGCTTATTATCTACGAAAATTCCCTTAGCTGAAATGTACTATTCTCGTATTCATACTTCTTAAATTTGAAATCTTGAATTTGTCAGCGTCCATTTTATCAATAAATGGGTTATAGAGAGAACCCATAAGTTCAAAAGGGGCTCTTCCTCTCCTTAGACAAAGTTTGTAATTTCCTTCCAGATCTGCAATTTGTCGTTGAATTTTATAAAGAACAGTATTAAATCAAACTCCAAACCCATGTAGTTTATCACACACCACTCTCATCTTTTCATTTAGAAGCCTTCCCATTGGATCTAAATAAATTGATATCATCACTAGATAAATTTGTTCATGAGCCTGCTGGTAGAAATCCCAGAAAAAAGACGTCGGGGAATCTTCACGTCACTTTATTAACGGTCGGGGTGATCAAGACAAACTTAAAACCTAACAAAAGAGTGCCGCGGAACCGCGTAGTGGTGAACTTTCCGGATGGAAGGAGGGAGAGCTTAAAGGCGAAAGCAGAGCAAAAGCTCGCAAGCTAACATGCCCCCTCTCTCCGGCCACAGGAAAATAACACACACCCAGCAACATAAAACTCAGAGACGAGCAAATTCTCTCTCTCCGGCCACAGAGAGACAGCACCGACCCAGCAACAAAAAACTGAGAGCTGAGCAAAAATTCAACGAGGATCGCCAATACGAACTCAGACGAAGACGCATTTGAAGGAAGCATAAAACTTTTGTAATAAAGAGGATTATTCTCATTTCAAACCCCAAGCTGCTCAGTTGTTTTTTGAAAGCTTTCCTCCCTCGGCCACAGGATTGTAACTGGCGCAGCCGGACTACGGACAAGGGATTAACAATGCCCACTACGCTTATCGTTCTAGTTCTAAAGAGCTGATGAACATGTGACGGCAGTGGTTGTAGGGATTTTAGTAATGAGTGGTGAAATAAGAAATTAAATAAAAAGTTATTGAAACATAATAACCTGCAAGTGCCAATAAAACAAAAGAAACAAATAAAATCAAGTTCAAATTGCTTCACAGGCGACCGTGAATGTGTACATCAACCGCTGATAAGGCACCGGGATCGCTTGTGCGGATCAATTTACAACAATTATACCAACAAGTTGCTGTGTGTGATGAGCGTATAAGTATATGTACATCAATCGTTGATAAGGCAGCGGGATCATCCATACACCCTAACTCATAATATGATACCAATTAAAAATATCAATATCAATATCATTGTGGTTATTTCATAAGAATAGTAATTTCATCACTATGGTAATATTGCATAAGCTTATATTTGCATTGCGGATAATTGTTGTAGTTCTATAGTTCTGAGAACAACCGTTTTGCCGCGGCGATAGACTGGCGAAGAGATAGATCAGTCAAATATTAGACTTCGTTGTGAGCAGAACTCGCTGCGCAAGAAGTAAATGTGTACATCAGTCGCCGCCAAGACAACAGGATCCTTCGCACAGTGGGGTATAAAACTTAATGTGAGTTGTGTGACTAACGATCGAATATGTGTAAAACAACCGCTGTTAAGGCACCGGGATCGTTTTCACTTATCAATTTACATGAACGCAAATTTATTTTACAAATAAATACATGAAAAAAAAGAAAAAATAATAAATAAAAAAAAAATTAAGATTTTTACAAAAATCAAGTAAGCATGTATGTGTTTGTGTTGCTCCGCTTGTAAAACACTTGAGACGTCGACGCATCGCTGTACATTGGCTACAGCCAAGAGCTGATGTCGCGCCAAAGTGGCACGCGACGCTTGACGGCGTGTTCGCTTGTGCACTATTGAATTCTGTTTAATTATTTCTGAACACCACGCACTGCAAGAATATAACCACTTCAAAAAAAAAAAAATAAAAATAAAAAAATATATTTAATAAAAGAAAGCTCAAGGGAGCCCACCCTGTGATTGCTAAAGATTCCGATTTGTCTGCACTGGTCTCTCAGCCAGTGATTCTACCTGTCCTAATTAGTTTACCACCACAAGGGAACATTGAGTCCGGACTACTGGCACAAGTTGGCACTTCAGAAATACAATCTGCAGGGTCAAAACCCCTCGCGGTGGTTCCACTAAAGAAACAAATTTTTGTTTCTCGGCTTTTCCCTGATCAAACATCATCTGATGTAATGTCTTATATACAAGACAAAACAAAAGCCGATAACATAAAAGTGGAAAGATTTAACTCCTCTTACGCTAGGGACATATCATCTTTCAAGATAACTGTCCCAAACGATCTTTTTTCGACCATATGTTCGGGTGATTTTTGGCCGGATAGTAAAATAGTAAAAATGGGCCCGTGAGAATTAAACTTCCCTCACGTGGCCAGACCACTGCACCATCCGCCTCTTCATCTTCTTCCTCTTCTTCAAAAAACTAACAACAAATCTTACTATTTCCTATCAAAATGCTAGAGGCTTACGTAGCAAACTAACGAAATTGTATTGTGATAGCCTTTCCTTTGCATCCCATATAATAGTGTTTACAGAGACTTGGTTAAAGCCGGAGATACTTAACTCCGAATTCTTCCCAGGTATGTATACTATATATAGGTATGACCGTCCCTCCAGACGGGGAGATGGAGTCTGAATTGCGGTTAGATCTACCCTCGCGTCGGAGGAGTTACTTTTTGACGAGTCTCGTAACTCAGAATTCTTATGCGTAAAGCTGTCATTTCCGACAGTTTACACTACGTTTTACACTACGTGCTCGTATACCGTCTGCTGAATTCTCAGAATATCAGAATCATCTGTCCGCTATCCAATCCATCTTAAATAAACTGTCTGACAGGGATTAATTGGTACTTCTAGGTGATTTTAATATAGCTGGCAAAACGTGGTCCCCAGAAGAAAATTCGAATATCCTTTTCCCTTTAGCACAACATGAATTTATTGACGGCTTGCTCGACTTATCGTTGTCGCAAGTAAATTAAATTCGAAACTCTCTTGGTCCATTATTGGATCTATGTTTTGTAACAAGTCTAGAAAGTGTGTTTCTGTCCAGGGTAGCATCTCTTACTCAACCTGAAGATCCATATCATCCTACTTTCGAGGTGGCAATCGACATAGGTACGGTATTAAAAGTAAATTCAGAGAAATCAGCAAAGCGAATTCACTGTTTTCGCGAGGCAAATTTTCGGAGGCTAAACAATTTTATTAAACTGTTTACCTTATCTATGGAATCTTCACAGTTTCATCATATATGGAAGGAGTCCTTTGTTATTTCTCTTCATAAAGAAGGTAGCAAACTGGATGCAAGCAATTACAGACGAATCTCTAAATTGTCGGCTGCCAAAACTTTTTGAAAATGTTTTCACTCCTCATTTGCAGCACCTTTGCAGATCAATCATATCACCGTGTCAGCACGATTTCATGAAACGCAGATCAACAACCACTAACCTCTTGGAGCTAACTTCTTTCGTAATACAGGGCTTCAAAAATAATCTTCAAACAGATGTCATCTACACTGACTTTAGTAAAGCATTTGACTCTGTTAATCATAACCTTCTAGTAAGGAAACTTGATCTATTAGGTTTCCCTGTTGATCTTCTAAATTGGATTTCAAGCTATCTGAATGGCAGGACGAAAACAGCCCTCTAAAATTTTCTGACCATATTTCGACTATTGTCACTAAGGCCAGGGGTGTGCTTGGTTTTATAAAAAGGTGGTATAAGGAATTTGATGATCCTTACATAACTTGTTTATTTCGTTAGTCCGTCTGATTCTTATTTTAAATCATTGTAGAAATAACTATGAGTTTCATGATCCTTACAGAGTATTATGTTCTGACTATAATAGACTTTATCCTATTATCTGTAATCTTGACTCTCTGCCGCTCTTAAAGCAATCAAATTTAACTTTTTTAGTACATAATTAACTACTAGCACTAATATTTATTAGAGTTATGTTATTATTTAGTTATATTACTTATTATTATTTATAACTTTATATATTTATTTCCTCGTCTCTGTTCTCTTTTCTATAACGCGCCTATCTTCTCGCGAATCGAGTCGTACAATACATGACAGCTCCCCTCGGTCGGTTGGGCGGGAGGTGTGGCCGTGGGACCCGTGCAAAAAAAAAGAAAGAAAGAAAAAAAAATATATATATATATATTACACATATATATACAAAAAAAAAAAAAAAAATATATGTATATATATATATACATATATAGTATCACAAATTATAATATAATATATTACTACATTAATATACAAACGAAAACAAAAGAAACTAAGCAAACACCCCAATATAAAATTATTCGCGATTATTTGGAAGCAAAAATACAGATTTCTTCCCAAAACACGTAAATGTTAATAAAGCTAACACTAGTAACACTGTTAGGGGCAGATTAGGGCTAAGAAGCGGATCTAGTCTATCTGATATAAAAGAAGCGACAGAAACAAATAGTAATATAAGATAGATAATAAGTAAACAAAACATGCCCCTCTCTCCGTCCACAAGGAAACAAGACCGACCCAGCAACAAAAAAACTGAGAGCCGAGAAAAATTCAACGAAGATCACCAATACGAACTCGGACGAAGACGCATTCGGGATAAGCATACAACTTTTGTAATAAAGAGGATTATTCTCATTTCATACCCCAAGCTGCTCAGTTGTTTTTTTGAAAGCTTTCCTCCCTCTTCTAAGATGTTCAGCCCTCAGTTTGTGGAACCTCTTGCACTTCCGAAGAGGATGGACTCGACAGCGGCAGGAATACCTCGGGTTTGTCTGCACTCCACGCATAGGGTGACACGAGAACGCGGATTCATTTCAGGAAATTGTGTCTGTCAAGAAAAGAAGAATAACGGGGCTTAGCATGGGCAGACTACACTTTAGACCTTGGAATGGGGGAAGAACATTTGTCCTCAGCTGGTAGGATACCACATAGCTTGATTGTGCAGCGAGACGTACGGATCTCAACGACTTGAATGCGGTCATCGACTCCAGGGAAGGCAGAAACGATGCGTTCGATGGAAGATTGTCCTCCTTGACGACTACCAAATCGTCGACTTTGAGATTCCTGTTCGGAAATTGCCATTTATTTCGATTGCGAAGTTCTTTAAGATACTCCTTTTTCCACCGTGCACGAAGCTGCTGATTTTGAGCCTTGAGATGTTGCCATCGACTTGGCAACGGCCTTTGGAAAGCAACAGCCCTCCAAAAAGGAAATGGCCTGGTGTAAGGGCCAGCAAATCTGCCATTATCCGAATGGACCCGCTGAGGACAACCGCCCCTTGCTACGAAACGAGGGAAGGTCGCTAGTAATATCTCAGTTGTAAGATCGGAGGTGGGTTCCAAATGGATCGCCTTCATTGAAAAAGACACAAACACTTCCCTTCGTTATGAGACACGCTCTCTCATGTAATTTTTAATTTTGAAAGGGCTGGCAAGTCAATGTCTGTGTGGGTGAAGGCCTTCGAAATGGAGACTCTATCTGTCGGAAAATCGGCCATCAGCTGTGTTTGAAGTCTATTCCTGTAAATCTTGGAAATCTTACACGGATTCACTACAGCCTTCAATAGATTCTTGATTTTAGGAATCCAATTCTTCGATCGGATCAATTGAATTCCGCGGTGATGAGTAATCCGGTGAGCAAATTGGACTAGAAGGGAGAATTATCGGTTGGAGTTCATCATATTGTAGGCCTCTGGGCCGCATGCCCGTGTTGGTCCATGAATGGACACATATTCAGTAACGGACTGGACACTTCAATGGGCCTTTTATCTGTCAGATGGTTTTGCTCTTGGCCGTATGCTCGGTGCTGTGCACGAACCAGAGTTCGTTTTACCGCTCGGATATATTCACTAGTGGTCCGTGAATTGGGCGAGGTCGAGCCCTTATGGCAGCGCTTAAGGAAACGTCGAGCATATGCCAGAATTCGAAGTGCATTTTCTAGTTTGGAAAAACGTCGAGGAAGTCGATATACGGGGCCTTGGCAAAATGCACGCTCGCTGCTCAAGCTCTGTCACTGGATGAGTGTCGCTTTGCGCTGGTCATAGCTCTCGTGGCCATTGCATCCACTCATAGATCATTGATGCTCTATGGTTACCTCCGGCTGATACCAGACCTATCTCGAAACGCGAATCTGGTTGAGGTCGGAATACTTATCTAAAAACGATTGCCCCCTCTGACTCATTTCGGTGGAAAGCTCATCGTACCAGCCAGACAAAATCTCCTGCATGAACATTTCGGAACGGATGATGAACGAAGCGAACCCTCCGGCAGGATCGAGTAACCTACCGATGGTTCCAAAGCTATTTCAGGAGGGACGAATACCGAGCGTCGTGGCCGTGCTTTGGGTATTGATGTCGTGGAACTCGCTATGAAGGAGGTGCTCGGCCGGGAAAGAAGAAAGAAGTTCCTTTCGCAATGGGAATCAGACTCTTTTACCATATTGACTGGTAGGTTCTTCACCTCACAGAACTGGCTGAGAAGTGTGTCGAGCGAATCAGGGTGTCCTATTTGGTGTCCCTGAGTCGTGACGGATTCGACCCGTTCCGGGTTACCATTGGAAAGCAGCCCCACCCACCCGAAAATAGTTTCTTGATCCAGGAGCGAGCCGCAAATATTTTGTCGGGTACCTCATTATGTCAGCCCCGATCAGTATATCAATTTGAGAGCTCTCAAAAAAGGTAGGATCTGGCCAGCGATGAGCGGGCAGCCACTTCAAAGAATTCCGGTGGATGGGATAGTAGGGCTGTTTGCCTGCTAGTTCCGAAAGGACATACGCCGCGGTGCCGAATTGTAGACCTGGCTTATAAGGAGAGCGAATCCCGATATGACACAGCTTTAAGGACTTCGCGGAGACAGAATGATTTAGCCCGGAGACTTGTGTCTGGATGTTACGGAATGTCAACTTAATGAAGTTAAACAGGCGATCGGAAACTAACGTAGCCTCAAATCCCCAGTTTATTAAAGTTCGTGATCGGTAGTTCGTCTCCAAATGACAAACGTCAATGATTGGCATTCTCAATAGAACAGGCGACGTGACGGAAGCGAAATAGGTTTGCACGCTGCTTGCCGATGCATTTTTGCTGGAGGGTCTCGAATGACAAGATTGCTGTGTAGGGGGCGTGGAGCTTGAGGAACTCGCATTTTCGGAACGCGCGTCAACTGACATTTGGAGAAAGCGCGAGCACAAACATTACCGGATGGTTCTATTAAGTATTGACACTCGTCTTTTCTCGAAGGCTTGGATAACTGAGACACCCACACTTTTGAAATATGTTCTTCGTTGTATTGTTTGTCGTGTCAATTTTTATCAGTAGACCAAAAACCCTGTGACCACGCGCCTTCTTTCACCTGCAAAACGCCCAAAGCGATCACGCCCACACCTTTAAAAAATTTGTATACCCGCTACACGTAGAGTAAAAGAGCTTACTAGATATGCTGAAAAGAATGTTTTGATGATTTTTCATACTTGAATTAATAATTAGTCTTGTATATTTCTATCGATTTGTAAAAAAACTTTTTCCACGCCCACTCTAATGCCCTAAAACCGCCTTAAACTGCCATTACCGCAATTTTGAACGATTTTTAATTTTTTTTTTTTTGCACAAGATCAACGTGCATTACCCATTTGGGCACTCTATTTCCCCTCAACCTGCTTGCGGCCGCACAAGAGGGGCAATAAAACTCTTGCTTATCAACAAGCCTCTTCTGCTTGTGTTTTTTTTTGTGCGCGTAACCAAAATCAAAACACGTAAAAAAAAAAACAGTACACAGCTATCAAATTACCCTAAAATGGAGGAAATCTCAGATTTTACTCCCTCAGTTGGAGTGCAAAGTTAAGGGAAGATCTTGCCTCACAAGGCACTTCACAAGATGCCTCTAAATACGTTAACTGAGTCACCATTATGCCTACCACAGTTTCTGTTATTTTTTCAGTAGCCTCGACCGCAGGTGGTTACTAGCTGGTCATCTGGAGGTACTTTCTCAACTGGCAGTGAGCTTCTTACGGTTAGCAGCTCAAGCCAAGTAAACAAGACTAACCAGAAAACATCTGGAAATAGTCGCCTATTACCGCAACTCGAAAAATAGTAATACGCCCACATTCCAGCCGGCTTCAGTCTCTTGGAAAAAGTTTCCATCCAAGAAGAGAGGCTTACCTGACTCACAGAATAATGAACCCATGTAATCGAACATAGAAACCATCTCGCTTCAAATCAATTTGCTGCTTGCAAATCAAGATGACTGTCGAAACCTATACAGAAGAAGAATCTCGCCAAGCTGAAATTCCAGTGACAAAGAAGTTACCAAAGCCCAGCCAAATAACAGTACTTACTGTCGGCGACGTACCTGCCTTAGAAAGGCTTTTTGACTCGGCGGTATCGTCTGACTAATACGAACTCAAGATCACGCGAAATGGCAACTTGCCCGTGACTCTGATGCCCACAGAGCTATCATTTAAAAACTATCGGAAGTAATTCTCCAATACACTCACTTCTGCCTCCCGGAAGACAGAGCCTAACCCAGTCGAGCAAATTTTAAATGCGTTCACCTCCCAAAGTCACGCTGTGGTGAATAATTATAATCCAAAGGTGAAATCACAGAATATTGACTCCTCTGAATCGGATTCAGGTAATGCTTCTGGCCTGAACGTTTGGTTTATAGACATTAAAAAGGCCATTAATAACCGAGAAGCTCTAAAAATAAATAAAGTTGGTCGTCAAAGAGCCAGAGTGGAACTGCCGAGAAAAAATAGTGATATGAGTCAATGTTACCGATGTTTTGGCAACAAGTTATTTCAACCTCAATTGTGCGGCAGGGCGTACCTTATGCAGGTGCGTATAGACCTGAACAACAGAGCTCACGACCAAACGGAAAATACTCCAAACAACGGCGAAGTTCTATCTCAAATGCAACATACCAGACTATTCCAGATACTGATCTTCCTGTAACAAACGCAAGCCAACTTCAACATTCTAACCAAACGGTAATTGATAGCTCCCTCGCACAAATTATCATCTTAATGCAGCAGACAATTGCTGGTCTCCAAAAAACCATCTCTGAGCTTTGATGAGATCAAAGAACTCAGAGGTTTTAAGTCGTTGACGCTGCGTCTCGGAACATGGAAAGCTCGTAGCAATATACCAAATGCTAATGAGCTTAATGTGTTTCTCAGAAAGCACGCAATTGATGTCATGCTTAACTCAGAGGCATTCCTACACGCCGGATCCTACCTCAATATGATGGGTTACATCTGTTATCGAGCAGATCACCCAGGAGGTCACCCTAGAGGAGGAGCTTGAATCCTAATCAGGCAGGGATTAGTGCACTCTAATCTGCATTCGATTACGACGAAACACATACAAATGGCAACGGTAAAAATTTCCACTAATTTGGGCGAAATAGCATTGTCAGCTGTGTATCTTCCTCCTGGCCTGCCTTGAAATTCCTCTGAGTTTGACAATCTCCTTGGTCAATATGGACAAAAGATTATCATTGGATGCGATTTTAACGCTAAGCATCGCACTTCATGATGAATTTCCGGCAGCTCAACTCAAGTTCTGGCTACAGGCAGACCCACTCAATACCCGTATAACACGAGGGATGTACCTTCATGTATCGACTTCATCCTGTAGAAAGGTATAGCTAGCAGTCTACTAGCAGTACGTGAGGTATTACCTATAACCTATCGTCCGATCACAAAGTCAGCGTCCTATTAGGATGCTCGTTCCACCTGGTGCGAGTCCAATACGAGCTCCAGTACGAGCATAACAATGCCTTTAACCCCAATACAGAGATAAATACAGCAGACGATATCGAGGAAGCGGCTGAAACCTTTATGAAGAAGATCAAAGATGCAGCCCAAATGGCAGCTCTTGGCGACGCAATTCACCTACGCAACGTGCGTAGCAGCATCATTCTCTCTCCGAAAGCAGTAGGACTCTTTAACTCTCGAGAAACGTCTCCAGCGTGATCTCATCAGGAACAATGGGGAAAGCTACTGCCGATGAAAACTCAATTCGTGCTCTGGAAGCTCACGAAGATATTCAAGAGGCAAGTTGCTCCAAAGTTTCCAGTTCCTCAGGACAGAGCAGAAGCGTTTGCCAGAAACCTTGAGAAAAGATTCGATCCGTTCAAGACAGCATCAAGTACATGACGAGTACAACTGGTTGCTGAATCCCTAGAAGCCCCATTGCAGATGGCTCTTTCTGGTAAGCATATAAACTCACGGAATTGAAAGTTGATATCAAATCCCTTTGCAACAACAAGGCTCCTGGTAGGGATTACATTGACTGTGTAATTCCTTGTACTAATTTTCAACTCTGCTCTTCGACTGGGACACTTCCCAAGCGCCTGGAAGAAGACGAATATCACTATGCTCCATTAAAGTGGGAAGCCAGCAAAGGAATTAGAGTCATATCGTCCAATAAGCCTGCTTTCAACATTTGTCTAAAAAGCTATCCCAAAGTTTCAGTTTGGTTTTAGACTCAGGCACTCACGTCGTTGGAGCTTATCTGGATAAGCAGGAGTAGGCTTTCGACAGAGTGTGGCATGAAGGGCTTCTGCACAAGCTCAAAAGCCCACTAGATCCTCGGCTCCTTTTGATAATAAAAGGCTTCGTTCAAGAAGTTCACAGCTTTAATTCAAAAATTTTGAAAACTGGGCCTTTCTCTGGAACTTTGAAGTCAATCCGAAAAACTGTGTTCCCGTGACGTAAACCCTGATAGGTGTCAGGATGGGTCAGGATTCACTGTAGTTCAGTGGTCACTGGCTCAAGGAACCAGGAGGGGGTGGGAACTTTGTCTGAGCGCGCCCAGCAGCAAGTGGCGCCCCTCACAACACGGTATCCTTGATCAGAATTCGCGTTCAGGGGTCATCATGGTCCTCGTCTGCGATGGTCACGTCTGCACTTTGGGTCTTTCCATGGTCGTCCGGGTGATCATCGTCAATGTCCTGATGGTAGGACTTAAGATGATGAATACCAGTTTTACGGCGGTATCCTGAAGCCTGACTATGTTCGACGAGAGGAACTCCACGACCCGATAGTGTCCGACGAATCCTTTATCCGCGTTGGAGAGGGTCTGCCGCTGCACTAGAACTGAAGAACTCAGGGCCGGTCTCCATTCCCGTCGCATGAGGTTATAATGCCGGCCATGTTCGGCGGTGGAGCTGTTGGCTCCTCCGGGGGAATAAAAGCTGTCCCCCGTCCTGGCGCCACTTCGTCGTAAAGCGCGTTGTTGGCGAGGCTCCCGTCCTTGGGCCAGGAAGGCGGGCTGAAACTCGTTGTGTCCGATACGCGGGATGTGTAAGGCGCGGTGTGCTGCATTTTCATTCCCATGGACTTTCAGAAACGCCTGCAAGCACGAAGGTGTTCTAAGAAGTCGTCGCAGAGTATCTGGAAATGTTCGTCCACCTGGGGAGTGAACATCCTCCTAGCTGGTTTCTGCTGGCTCACCTTGTATTTCTGGCAGCTGGGACACCGTCCCACGTAGATCAGTTTCATTAGAATGGCGGTGGGACTTAGAGAGAGAGAGAGAGAGAGATGGGTTCGGCCGGCATCCGAAGGTCAAGATGGTTTTCTTCCATTTCTGACAGTCAGACGGAAAGTGGAAAAAAAATTCAAATTATCATTGAGGCGCTGGATTCGAATAAAAGGGTAAGCGAGTGGCGGGGGAAATTCAGGTTAGATATCTCTAAACCATAATTTAAATATAATGCAGACGCAGTGCCGGAATATTAACCCCGGGATCAACTGGGTCTCGGAAGTGAGCAAAGGCGAAGTCGTTTGGAGTGAAGCGTTGGATCACCAGCCGAAAATAGAAGGACGGCGGCTGTTTTTGTGGGAAACCAGAAAAGGGTGCCTTGAGGCCCGGGAAAGTGAAAATCATAAATTTAAATGAAATTACGGAAAACAGGCATGTATGGTCACCGTTGTTTTTTTTTAGAAAATATAAAGGTTCGAAAGAAATAGCGATCAAGCTGCCGGACTCCGAAGTTCGCCAAAAAATTCACGACCTAACCGAAATCTTTGACTCAATGCACCGCAAGGAGCTTGAACACGCCCGCGTTCTAAGCTTTCAAGCGGTTCGGGAAGAGAACACGGCGATCAAGCTGATTAGTTCCCGGAGTCTGGGCCAAAGCAATTGAAGCGGCTTTTGTGGCATTATTTGGTCTCTGTTAATATCGTGGAAGTAATAAGTTAATTCAAGTTAGTGTTAAGTTCTTAATGTTTTTTTTTATAGGTGTATGTGTAAGTGAAAGCGAGGCGGCGAATTTAATTTAGGGGTCGGCAGAGAAAAAAAAGAGAGTGTAGTGCAGCCCAAAATTGAAGGGCATTGAAGAGAAAAAATTAAATTAGCGAGAATAGAAAAGAAAAATCAGAAGTGGCATGTCTCCGTATAATTTTGTTTTTTTATTGTTAACCTTGAAATCTACAGGAAGATCACAAGCGCTTTCGTCGGTGGATTTCCAAAAGTGGGTGAGTTTTTTGACTGATTTATTTAATAAAAAAAAGTATGCGATAAATAAGTGAAATTAAATTTACGTTATCGCGGTCCTGGTCCCACGGTGCGCAAGGCGCAGCTATATGGTCTCTAGCAGACCGGAATGGTGGAATTGGTTTTCAAGGGCAAATTTTTCTCAGCTATTTGTCTTTGCAATTTACAGATTGATACCGCTTATTTCTTTGTTTCTTTTTGGTCCGTTTAATTTTTGGCTGCTGTCCGTGCACACGCACATATGTCCGAAAAGAAATGTTTGTTTATTTTTAATTGATTTTTGGAAGTAAAAAATTGTCTCTTCCCTCCAGAATTATTTCATCTAAAATAAGTATAAAAATAAAAATGGAAATATTATTATTGACGGTCTGAATTCTATTAAGTCTCAATTAACACGTATGTTAGCTGTAAGAAATTTTATTCATGCTAATATTCTCCTTTTTATAATGTTTTGAACATGAACTAACTTGTTTGCCTTTGATTAGGTGGTATTCCCAGTGAGTCGCGGTTAGCGACCAAAGGGGCCATTCGGGATGACAACTGTTTGTGATTTTTGGTAAAGAATGGCCAAGGTTGGGCGGGCATAACACGATCCTCCACCACACCTGAGGATCGAGCGGAAGTTTGTAGGGTAAAAGAATCTTTCTGTCCGTTGTATGTGTCGCAGATGGCGATTTGCCGCCCGTTTCTTAATTGTCGTAGCACGCAACCACATTGTTGATTAGTATAATGAAATTAGGCTGAGATTCCAGGACAAGACCACCACCCCATATAACCGACAAGGAGCAGCTGGACATTTGCGCGTGCTTCCTGGAATATCAGATGACTCCACCCTAGCCTTGTGAATCGTTACAGTTTTCGTCCTGGAAGTCTGAATATTTCGCTGGCTCATGGTGGATTTTCCGCACCATTTTGTTGATCCACTTACAGGAGTCGTGCTGCACCTGCGCTTGTTGTATTGTGGCAAGCAGTTGCCGCGACTGTTCGTCGGCGACCATGTATTGCAATTATATTGGAGCAATAACTCGCTCCTGCTTCTCTATATTTTGGAGTACGACCCCAATACCATAATCGCTGACGTCTATCTGCAGTACAAAAATCTCCTCGAAGACGGGACATGCGAGAATTGGTGCTTCGGAGAGTAAATTCTTCAAATCTTCGAAGCGCTGGTACCAAGACGCTAAGCCAAGGCAGCGTCGGAGCTCTTTGAGATTCGTCGGTGGCATCAGCTCCCGTGTGGCGGTGACCTTGTCGGGGTCCGTATGACTCCCAGCTTGAGGGCTCCTATCACTCCTCATGATTAAAGAATGCTCGACGAGGTAAGATACGCCGGCCAGGGTGTCGAAACTGTATAGCTTTCGCTCGAGAAAAGGCCCAATCCACCGTTCTGGCTAAATTTCGGGAGGGCCGCTGGGTCGTAGCTCTTTCTCCGAGTCGCCCTCGTCGTCCGCCGTCCCGCAACAGTGGCCGTGTGCGGGTGTCGACGATTCCAAGTCGTGGAATCTGACTCGTTTTGCTGCCCGGCGGTAAACCGCCGTTGTGGTGGGTTCGTCGACGTGTGTGATTCGGGCAGAGATGCCTCCCTGATTGTGGCGCGGGTATGTGGTCGCGTCCTGGCTGTGCTCCCGGCTGTCTTCGTGGGACGCCTAGTGATGGTGCCGCCGGCTTCTCGTTAGCGCGTCTCTGGGTGCGCTGATGCCGCGGCTTCTCGTCTGCACAGCTCTGGGTGCGCCGATGCAGCGGCTGTTGCGTGGTCTCTATCCCGAGTGGGTGGCTGGAGTGTGGAGTCCTAGCCCATCGCACTGAAGGGTCGCAGCTCCGTAACACAGGAAATCCATGTCGAGCAAAAAGTCGTCCAGCACGTCCGCCATAATGAGGGCGTCCAGTTGTCCAGTTCTCTCGCCAGGCGCTCGCTAATGAAACTTTGCGAGAGCCCAGAATACAGGGTCGCGCCTCGACCGTGACCAGGGCGCGGATATGGTGATGATCCTGCTGGATCACAGTCGTTAGTACCTCTGGGCGTTCGTCGGGGTTCCTGGATAATAGAGGTCATTGCCCGTTGTTCCGATAAAAGTCCAGCGCGGCGTATTTTTTCCCGGAGGCCGATTAGATACTCCTTTAATGGCTCCTGTGCCTACTAATAGTGTGTCAGAATGTCGAACTCCAGACGTCCCTAATATCGAGGTGGCAGGAAGAAATCTAAGAATTTCCGGCGGAATTCGTATTACGATTTAGAAGATTTACAAGGCCGATTCGTGGAGATACCACGCCAAAGACATGAGGCAATAAGGTACCTGCCTCAAGCTTGGTATCAGCCTTGGGAGTCTGGCTGCCAGGTCTGGGTCTGACTACCATGAGGTACAGCCAACTTATTATGCGTGGTGAGGTTCCCCACGACTTACCAGCAATTTCTACGCGTGAAAAGTGCTCTGGTGCACTTATCAAGTGTGTTATCGACATGAGTTTTGAAGCTAAGTTAGGAGTCGAGGTTTATTCCAAGATATTTATCTTCTTTGCTGGCCTCTATGCGACATTCAGAGGGTTG
Organism: Drosophila simulans; assembly: GCF_016746395.2. NCBI lineage: Eukaryota > Metazoa > Arthropoda > Insecta > Diptera > Drosophilidae > Drosophila > Drosophila simulans. Next base: position 23,398,412 of record NC_052522.2, read on the forward strand.
ACATAACAGGGTTATTGTCTTCATTCTCTGTAGCTTGTACCTATTTGTGAAAGGAACAATAACAGTTTTGCTGTTACTTCCTTGCACTATTCGCTGGTCATATTGAGACCCAGTTGAATGATATCGCAGATTGTTTCCTCATATTTACCTCTAGCTATAATGACAATATCGTCAGCATAGCCTTGGCAAAGTATACCTCTGCGGGTCAGTCTGTCCAGCAACTCGTCTACCAGCAAGCTCCACAGGAGAGGCGAGAGGACACCCCCTTGGGGGCAACCCCTCGTGGTAGATACTGTGGACGACTGTCCTCCTATAGTGGCCATGGCTCGCCTAGATACCAGTAGTGATTTGATCCATCTGCTGGTTGTCGCATCTAGTCCTCTTCTTGCCAGGGAAGCGTTGACATCCTCATGGGAGGTATTGTCGAAACCACCCTGTATGTCTAAGAAGGCACATAACGCCACTTCCTTATGAGTCAGTGAATCCTCAATAAGGCTTTTCAGGTGATATATGGTTATAGGGATATCAGTTGATCTGCCCGCCCTGTAGGCATGCTGCGTCCGTTGGACCGGATGCTCCACACGGAGAGTGCTTCTAATGCTGACATCCACTAGCTTTTCCAACGTTTTTAGCAAAAACGATGTCAAGCTGATGGGTCTGAACGACTTCGGATCAGTGATGTCTTTCTTTCCAGCTTTCGGAATAAAGACCACTTTTGCTATACTCCAGGCAGTAGGTATGTGTCCTAAAGCTAGGCTGCTGATCAGTATTTTCCTGATCGGTGTTGCGAGCTGACTTAGCGCTCGTTGAAGCAGGATTGGCTGAAACCTGGAGATCTGGACCTGGAGATTTGTAGGGCTGGAATGTACCAATTGCCCATCTTAAACTCTCCGTTTTTACTATTGATTTTGTTTTGGCCCAATCAGTAGCACGCAGTCTACTTTGTGCCGTTACTGGGATATTCCCATCCGTTTGAAGCGTGCTTTCCGGAAAGTGATGCGCCAGTAGTAGCTCAAAATTCTCCTTACTTCCTATAGTATAGGAGTTATCCTCCTTTCGCAGTGCCAGATTTGTTTCTGGCACTCCTTTGGAAATTGTTCTGTGAAGTAAAGCGCCTTCACATGTGTATACTATTGCCTCGCAGAAGGTTTTATAATTCCTTCGTTTGGCTTTCATGATCTCATGGTTATGGTTATCTCATGGTCAGTTTATTCCGGTAGGCATCCCAGTTCTTCTCTTTTTGCTTTGTTAAAGAGACGCGAGTTAAGATCTTCTACGGCGGCCTCCAGTTCTAGAGTGGTACGGAGTTTCCCGGTTACCCCAGAAGCTGGATTCCGCAGTAAGGAGGCATTGAACCCTTCCCAGTTCGTATTCCTATTATTGCGCCTACGCTCGCTACATTCTAGATTTAGCCCTATGTTAAAACGAATAATTCTGTGATCTGACATTGACTCCTCAGGAGATACGTGCCAGTCGCTTATATGCGAAGCCA